>NW_024609839.1:61318547-61641334 GCF_016920785.2 Ixodes scapularis | reverse complement strand
ATTAGACATCCTGGTCCTTCGTGCAAGGCTGTTGCAAGGCGGAGCACAAGAATTCCTTTTTTAACGCGCTCGCTTTTTTCGTTAAAACGGCTTCACGCATCTAGGCCGACAGTCCCTGCCACCGTTTCCGCGCCGCCACCGCCGCCGCCGTCCCCGCTCCTCTGGTTCTCCGTTCGTCCGCGGGAGGGCGAGCGGCGCGCTGGAGCTGCGAATAGCCAACTAGCCAACCAGATGATCTCAATACAGTTCGCACTGTAGTTTGTCCGCTCACTCGATGTTTAAAATGGTCAGTTGCGCCGTAAATAATTGTTTTAGCCGTGGAAGTCGGTGACAACGGAGCTACGACCAGCAGTATCGGTTTTTCTACAATTCCGGGAATAATCAGGAACCAGGACAAGGCGACGCTCGAGCAATCGGTTCGCAGGCGTTATGAATGGCTCCGACGGATTACGCCGGAACAACCTCCACCACGCTCGTAAAGACGGGAGCAGAACGCGGCAAATCCAGGGCGCGAATATCTCCAGATCGATGGAAAAAACAAGAAAGAAAGCGACCAAAAAGCAGAGATAGAAAGCGGTGGAATGGTTAGATGTGTCCCTTTTGCCGCGACAAGTTGGAAGTTTCTCGGGCGCTTGTCAACTTATTTAAATGTGCCGATGCGTGATTCCGCTGTTTTTCATGCAAAGTAAGAAAAAAAAAAAAAACAAAAAAAAACACCGGGGTGATTATCCACGAACGCGATAGCATATATCGTTGCACACCGCCAAATTTAGCGGGCAAACTGAATTGGTGCCTAGCTCGTGTCGTCAATTTTTTTGCTAAATTTAGCGGGGAAATTCGCCGCTAAATTTAACGTCGTCCTCTTGGACGACGCTAAATCCTTGTCGGCCTTAAGATTACCCTAGAGGTCATCCGTCCTCCTAGACCCCAACTAAGAGTTTGTGGACTGCACTTCGTGTCAGGTGAGGAACCTCATTGCGATTGACTAGGTCACTAGGACAAGAAAATATTCTGAAATGCGCTTAAACAAAGACAGCTCTATGACTCTATGGCAATACTGCTGCCGCAATAGGACGCCGAATGCCTCCGACATTGCGCCAAGGCACTGATAGCAGACGACACTGTTGGTTTCGATTTCGAGTCTAACCGGAAGTGACGTCAAGTGCAAGAAGCGCGTTACCAATTCCTTTTTTGTTCTTAATTTTAGATGCATAGCATTTATAGTGTCAGCTCTTAGTACCTTTGTGTCCGTGAAATGTCGCATCAAATCCTAGATAAGAAAAGCCTTAATGGTGGATTTTCCTGCTTGACTTTTTTTCCGCACGGGAATTTCCCCTTTTCCCGTAATGTACAATACAACGACCTGCTTGACTGAAAAGGAAGACCACTTTAGGGTATACTGGTTGGACTCGTGTTCTCGCCGACTGAACACGAGCGGTACCCGAACGCGCTGACGCAGCAGTCGTGTCCCACCTTTACCCTATGATGGCCCCGTCTAGTGACGCAGGCCAATTCAGCACTCAGATTCTCTTGTCCACAACCTGTTGGATCTGTAGCCTTTGTCGTGGCGTCACGCGGTGTTCACTTGACGTCGTCAGTGATGCGCGCACGGTGACTATGCGACACCCTAACGTGACGATCACAATGCACGTCATAATGTGATGGGTGCGTGGGGAGGAGGGGTGGGAATCCAACAGACCATATCATATACACATGCATCTCCCCCCCCCCCCCCCCCCCCCCCCGCCCCAAGTCATGAACGTCATCCCAGCCCCCTCCCCCCTTTCCAAAAGAAAAAAAGAATTCTGGCTGCGCTACTGCGTCATGTTTCAATCCTGACGTTACGTTACACCATGACACTCTTTGACACCGTGACATCAGGTGACACGATGACATCGCGCGGCACCGTGACAAGTCGCGTGAAAACAGGGACGCCAAATAACCCTGTGACGTCACAGCGAGAACGTCGAGCGCAGGCGACGTAAAGTGGATTTATGAATGCTACGCATTTCTAGTGCATTTGGGGTATACCATTAAGGCAGACGTTTTTGTTATTGTATTATTGCACGACGCAAATAAATAGATGTATGGGTGGGTGCGCGCGAAGATGTGCCTCATTATGGCGGTCATAATTTGTCGGCAATTAGCTCGGAGGTAATTTACTGAAGGTGTGCTAAGTACCTTTCGCCGTGTTAACCGTCGGTTTTATTATTTGACTTTTCTTCCTAAACGATCTGGGAAGCTGCAACCAGAAACGTATTACAATCTTCATTCTCGAGCTCACGTTATTACGAACTATAAATGCTGTTAGACTCGACACTTTGAAAAACACCGTTTAATTTTTCTGGCGTACGCGTTTCTCCTTCATTCTTTTATGTGTATGTTTTTTTTTTATGTTCATTATGTCTGTTGAAAACAACGGACTGCTAATTAATTTCAAAGAGGAGCTCTTGTCTCTATAGAGCCAAATAAAAAGTCGCATTTCTTGTTTCGCGTTTTAACTTCGAATCGATTTTGTTTCGTCGTTCCTTGAAAATGGCTCTCATTTTACAACATCTAATAAATTACAAACGTAAAAAAAAATGTCTGACGCATCGTAAAACTCTATTGTGTGCTCAGAATGGGGGTGCATTGTGCTCTCAAACGACGTCGTTTATTCGTCGACGTTAATTGCCATATGAAGGCCCTTGTCCTACGGCGCAAGATTAGTTCGTTCATTTCGTACCAGCGTGGAAGGTGTTATTTAAAACACGACAGGATTTAAAATAAAAAAAGTTCAATTTTAGTTTAAAAAAAAAAAGAAAAAGCTATATACAGCCTTGTTGACTTCATTACTTTCTTTTTTTTTTTTTTGCAAGTTGCGGAAATGAGCAGTTGTTAACAACAGACAGTAAGTGTGTATAGGTATTACTGTTTAATAATGTTCTTAATCTGGTTCCATTTACCTGCTCCGGAAGCAGACCCAGCAGGCATGGGATATATATATATATATATATAGAGAGAGAGAGAGGGAGAGAGACAGAGAGTGTGTGTGTTTTTTTTAATTCTTGCAGATGTAAAAAAAAAAAAAAGCCATGAAAGCTACACTTATGCGGCTTGTGCGAGTGAGTTATACGCCCAGGGGGACATGATGTGGGTGGCTGATCTTTGCGATAAGTCGGCTGATTAATTAAAATTTACTAATTTACTTTTTAATTAGTGGAAATCGACATATGGTTCTAATTAGAAACTTGCTGAGTGTTATCAAAAACCACTAAATCAGACATTTCCAGGAAGACTTTGAGCGCGCGAGAAGCGTAGTAGTGCACTAAAGTTACCACTCGTGGAGCAGGTACAAGACTAGCGGTTTCGCTAAGGCGCCCGCGCAATTTTTCCGTCTCTTATCTAGCCCCAGCCTTGTACCTGCTCCACGAGCGGTAACTTCAGCGCACTACTGCGCTTCACAGGCGCTCCAAAGTTTTTTCCGAAAATGACTGGTTTAGTGGTTTTCGATGACGCTCAGCAGGTTTCTAATTAAAACCATATGCATATTTTAACTAATTAAAAATTTAATTAACGAATTTTAAATAACTAGCCGACTGATCGCAAAGATTAGCCACCCCCATAATGTCCCCCGGGGCGCATAACTCACTCGCACAAACCGCATAAGTGTAGCTTTTATGGCTTTTCAAACAAATCTGCAAGAATAAAATATATATATATATATATATATATATATATATATATATATATTTTTTTTTTTGTGACATAAAATGAAGTATGCCGTCTGTACTGTAGTGGAATCGGTGTTTCAGTATTATCTGAAACACCGTGTCGGCCTTTTCCTGCGTCTGCGGTCCCCCAAAGATCAATCAATTACGTCTCAATTTGTCTAAAAAAAAAGTCTGAAGTATGGTACCCCAACTTTGCATTCCATTCCTAGTTCGGATCACAGCTCTATCGAAAACTGGAAGGTGTACTCCGAAGAAGCATGAATGTCTCTTTCAGCTCATATATCGAACACGATGGCGCACGTTTGGTTGTTCGAAAGGTTTTGTATTCCGACAGGGAACAGACAATACGCGTGTACGAACGAACAGCGGCGTAGACTTTCCATTTTCCCGGTGGGGGCGGGGGGGGGGGGGGGGGGGGGGTGCTGCGCGTTATTTTTTTGCCAGAACTGGAGATTGAAGCTAACGAAAACACGCTGGAATTCCATTTACCATATATTTTGTCAATAAAGGCAAGGTGCGCGTTATTTTGTTTACATGCCGCTACTAGAAGCTCGTTACATGGCACGCAAATAGCGTCTCGGTAAGGATCATGGCCCGGGCCGGGGGGGGGGGGGGGAGCTTTGCCCCCCCCTCCCCCTCCTCCCGGATTTTACCAGGGGGGCACGAGCCCCGTTGCCCCCCCCCCCCCCCCATAGTCTGCGCCTATGCGAACGAATATTGCTACGTAATAATGTTATTTGATCTGGTTCTATTGGCGACGTCCGCGATCGAAAGCGTCTAAGTGGTCGGTCTACCACGATTGGCCGAATGCGGACTATGACGTCACCAAAGGATTTCTCATCGACAGAAACAAGAGTAAGTGAAGAACTTTAATTTTGGCGGTGTTGGCAGTGTTGGTTTGAGAGTGCAATGATTTCGGGCTTCCACCACGCCAAATACAAACACCGTGGAACTTGTAGTTTGCAAGATAATGACGTCACGAGAGAGAAACCATAGGGGGGCGCCACCGAAACATATCACCAATAATATACCTGCTCTCCAAGCTCCAAGCAGTAGCAGTAGCAGCAGCAGCTAGCACGCCATAAATTTTCCGTTTCTTCTTTTTTCTCCTTTTTTTTAACTTTTTAATCAGATAGACATAAGAATGCTGGCTGTACAGTCGAGGATGAAATTGCGCACGAAAGTGTCTGGGGTTCTTTAACCCCAAACGTTCGCGCTCGAGACTTACCTCGCTGAACGTGGCAAGCCCCGAGAATCTTATTAAGGCGAAATCCTTATTTGTCTCATCGTTCAGTCGACCTTCAAAAAACACGTCGGCGACCACGAAGGACAATTAAACGAAAAATACCAATGAAACGGCGTCAAAAGTGCGTCGTCAGAGAGCGCGCTGTCTTCGGGGGTTCGCTAACACCGGGACCCCAGCCGACGCCACGATCCGAGTGAGCCAATGGGCGCATTAAAGGGGTACTCCACAGGTTTTTTCATTGTCTCCGATTTGCTTGAAATTTTGCTAAACTAACCAATTAACATCGCGAAAATAGTATCCCAAATATTAGGCCGAAATATTGTTTTTTCGCGAAGTTATTGAATTTACAGTTGTGGTCCTCACCGTGTTTTTCAAGCTCCAAGTCTCTACTGGCAACAATGAAAAAGTGACGTCAGTGGAAGGCAGGGGTTCACTCTTTGGGCTGTAGATTTTGTTTTAAACTGATTCGAAGCAGTTTCATGGTGTCAAATGAATGCTTGGGAAGCTCGCTCCAGTCCCCGCGCTCCAGCACGGAACAAATGATTAGCATATTCTATTTTTTTACTTCTTGCTCCACTGGCAAGCCTGCCTGCCACTGACGTCACGGCACTGAAAAGTGCGCGTATATTTGAATGTTGGTTTTTGCATCATTTTCATTTGCCGATTTCACAATACCTATTATGAATTTCGCGATTCTAAATAGCATACCGGAGAGAGTAAAGGCCGGGGATTCAGAAAATATAGTTAGTTGAGGTAGCTCAAAAAATCGGTGGGGTACCCCTTTAAGTCCGCGCTCCTTTACTCCTACTCCGACGCTCCGAGTTTCATAATCCGAGCGCAGCAACTAAACGCCGCATGGCGTACAGGAGCGCGACACACCGAAACTATCGACGAGCCGCACGAGCTCCTTCCGACCGCACGGTTATGACGAACCCGGCATCTCGTGAACATAAGCTGAAATTATTTCGGAGATAAATTAATGAAGGCCAGTGTGGAGCGGTATGGTGTAAAGTAACAGCGACGGCGACGTTATGAAGTTTGTACGAACGTTTTAATATTCCTGAAAGTTTTTAAGACTCGTCTAGAGCACATATGTGGAAAGTTACTTTGGCCGATCTATTTATTCACCATACATGCTGCTCATATTTAAATTAAAGACAACATTCTTGAACCCGCTTGTCGACGCAGGAAACCCTAAAATTTGTCAGAGAATTCCCCGGTTCCGTCTAGCAGCGCGAGACGAAAGCCGTCGATGTGCTGCGCCGATAGGCGAGATGCATCAACATGATGTTTCGGATTTCCAATTGAAGTACCTTGATTCGCTGGGCTAAGCTTTCTAAAAAGGGCAGCGGCCGTCCGACTGTCTTTTCATCATCACAACTTTTCTGCCGCCGAGCTATTGGCACGTTCGTTCGACTGATCAATACGTTTTCAGGCAAGACGCATGAACAAACTTTTTCCTCAACGCTAACTGATGTTTCGGCTTTCCGATCAAAGTATCTTTATTCGCTGCGGCTGAGCTAAGAATTTTAAAAAGGGCAGTGACTGTCGTTTCATCACGACAACATTTCTGCCGCCGAGCTGTCGGCACGCTCGTTCGATAGATCAATTCATTTTCAGGCAAGACGTATCAACAAACCTTGTCCTCAACGCTAACTGATGTTTCGGCTTTCCAATCGAAGTATCTTTATTTTCTGGGCTAAGCATTATAAAAGTAGCAGCGGTCCGAATATCTCATTGTCTCGACAGCTTTTCTGTCGTTGTGCTATCGGCACGCTACCGTTCGATAGATGAATTCGTTTTCAGGCGAGATGCACGAACAAACCTTTTCCGGAACACTAATTGCTGTTTTGGCTTTCAAATCAAATCGTTTTTACCTGCTGGATTAAACACTAATCAACTGAAAAGGAGCAGCGGTCCGGCTACGCCTTTTGTCTCGACGGTCTCAACAACAGCGCAGCCATCTTGTTTGCAGACGTGACGTCACGGAGCGCGAAGAAGTCATCTGCGCTCCCAGAAATACTCGGTGCAGGAAGAGCGCGCTCGAGTGTCAGTTTCCGGCGGCATTCCTGTCCGTCTAGTGAAAAGGAGCACCAAACACTCGCGCTCCGGAGCACGGACTCAACGCGCCCAAGGAAACGGCGCTAAAAGTGTGTCGTCAGAGACCGCACTGTTTTCGGAGGTTCGCTATCACGTTTCGGTGACCACTCAGGTGAATTAGAGGCAATAAAATTAAGAAGGATGACAAAGCGAATTGATAGGAATCAATGTGAATTAAGTAAATCGTGTGTCTGTCTTTAATGCATCAGCGCCTGGGCTTTCGCATTCATATCGTTTTAGGGATAACCATAACCTCCTATATACTGACAAAGCCTGGCAGATCGCCACGAGAAGTGGCCGCCGAAATGGAAAAGATGGAGCGGCAGACAACGGATGAGAGGAGAGCCACGTGACTGGCGCCCCACTGTGGCGAGATGCCGAACACACTTCTCCCGAGCGAACAAGTGTGTTTCGGGTCCTTGCCGCTGCAAAAGCTGTGCGCTGACGTCCAGGTTCCCCGGGAATGGCTCTCTGATGCTCTGTGCTCCAAATCTGCGACCGGGCTCTCTATGGCTTCGTCGTCGAACTGTCAGGCTTTGTGAGTATAGAGGAGGCTTTGACAGTGGTAACTAACAGGCAAGTCGCTCTCTGCTCAGAAGGGATGATGTGACCCGACTGCGATCAGCCTTTGCGGCATTGCTGGCCTACTTTTGTGCCAATAGGAATACGAATGCCTATCTATTGCTTCTAAAAGACTTCTGCTTCCAAATGGTTGCAGGCGGTCGCTGGACGACGGTTTGAATGCCCGCGAGGCCTCGCTACTTCACGAAGACCCGCGACACGACGACGAAGACCAGGCAGACCAGGACGCCATCACGGACTTCCTTCAGCGACTGGCCCAACAAGCAGCTTCGGCGGCAGGTTGGTCCACTCAAAAATGTGCACGTTTGCAGGCAGTCACGCTTTAAAAATTAGCCTAACAGCTGAGGGTTAGGCCAACCATTCCTTTGACTCGCGCGGTATATAGTCTTCACCTGCTTCGAGTTTGACTCGTTTCGTTCTTCTCGCCCCCTTAGGCATCAGTGTAGACGCCCTGTTGGACGCGGCGGGCGAGGCGCACGCCACGACAGTTCTGGACTGGCACGGCAATGCGCTCCGCTTTTTGGGCGGCACCCTGGCGGACTTCCTGGTCAACCTGGAGTCCCTCCACGCGGTCCTGAAGCGAGCCGGCCTGGGCCTCAAGGACGGCCGGCTCTCGGGAGTGCGTCAGGAGCACGGTCGCCTCGTGTTCCAGTGCCAGTCGCGAGGACTCCTGCTTCGGCTGCTCCCGGGACTGCTGCGACGGCTCGCCGGGCTCGTGTTCCAGCTGACCGTGCGCGTCAGCGTGGCCGGCTCCAAGCGCCATCAGGCCACGCTGGTGGTTCAGCCGGAGCCAGGTGGGTTGGGTTGGGTTGGGTTGGGTCGGGTCGGGTCGGGTCGGGTCGGGTCGGGTCGGGTCGGGTCGGGTCGGGTCGGGTCGGGTCGGGTTGGGTTGGGTTGGGTTGGGTTGGGTTAGGTTAGGTTAGGTTAAGTTAAAGTTAAGGCTGGTTCACACACTTCCGTATTGTTGTGACCGAGTGCGGGGCGCAGTCTTGTGTTCTATTATGATTGGTTACGACGAGAGAATACGCTGACGCCATCTATGAGCTAGCCCCTGAAGTGACTTTAACTATACTGAGGGTGTTTGCAGTATTAGCGACATAAGATTACAGACTATCTAGGAGAAATTGTCGCATAAAACATTGTCAAAAGCTTTTCAAGCCCGTAATGAAAGAATGATGCGCAAAAAACATATCGCTAATGTTTTTGGGATACCCTGTGAGTGACGCCAGTCTTCTCTCGTCGCAAGCAATCACAAGGGAGCACAACGTACCTGATTACAATCAAACGTAAGTATCTGAACGGGCACTTAAGTTAAGTTAGGCTATAGGCTATGTTAGGTTCGGTTAGGTCAGGTTAGGCCTTGTAAGGTCAGGTCAACGGCTTTGACGGACGTGCCGTTCCGGTCAAAGCTGAGGCCGCCAGATACTCTGTATCTTAAAAAATAAAAAGCGATTGTTGCGTCTTGACACAATTTAATATTTATAAAAAACAAATGAAGTTCGAAAAGTCCTATTCTGTGTGTCTTGTGAGCATCAAGGGTACCTACCTGCCACCACTCGTGCTTGAAGCCTTCACTCCAGTTCAGATTTACGCGGGCCAGGTTGTAGCGTGGTTAAGAAAAAAAAAAAAAGAAAATCAAGATATTCTAAGAAAAAGAGGTTGTATAAATGTTGATTTGGTGCTTCAGAAAAGACACCAAGATAGTGGGTCTAAATTCGGGGATCAAAAAGAACAAAAGTGTTAAAGGTGAAAAAATGGAGTGCCATATTATTAAAAAAAAAAAAAAACTATACTTTACTGAGACCAAATATGAAAATATCAGGTTGGTTGTATCACTCTGTTTGTCCAAACAAAACGTGAAGGTGGTCGCGGTGCTGTAGAAGGAACTTGAGAAGGAAACACCAGGCCGCCTCAATGTTACAACCGACATTTCGCTAAGAGAACTCTCTCAGGTGTAATGCTGCAAATCATTGCATCACAGAAAACGCATCCCAGGGAAAAAATATGTTGTGACAATAGACTGTTTTCAAAGCCGTGTCAAACAATACGTTGGTCGCCATTTCTTGGACACGAAGCGTATATATGGTTGGATCTGAGTCCTCGGCAAGCGCTGACGCAGACCCTCGTGCCCGATCGATACATACATGGGACGACTCCAAACAATGGCGGACTTGGATCATCAATACAGCAGCTCGGAGACAGGTTAAGGTAGTGCCGGCTGTCCCTATGTGCATGGATAACGGTTTTTATGCAGGCAGAAAGGAGTGAGTTGTAAACTGCTAGTGCAGAACATGCTCCACCCGCCAAGCCCTTTAGCTGAGCGAAGGTTGAAGAGGAGGCGAGTCCCTCCTTGCCTTCTCTGCAGCCTTCGCTCTGCTGAAGTGGAGAGGGTGGAGGGCTTTGTGTTGGAGTACTTAAGCTGGAAACGAAGTATAGTTACGTTTTAAGAGATAGAACGAGTAACTTATTCTCGTTACTTCTTGGTGAAGTAACGATAGGGGTATTCAGTTACTTTAAAAGGGGAACGTGTACGACACAACTTAGCGTTGACTTTATCACGAGCCTGTGATTTGCACGACGAGTTTCTGCTGGATTGACCGTAAAAGGATGTGCATTGCGCAATGTACGCATGTCAGCATATACACAGTTATTCCCGAATTAACGTATTAAAAAGCGAAGAATAATGAACGACGAAATTTTTTGGAAGCCCGCGGCTATACTGCTTTATAAAAACAACTTATTCGGAATAACTAGAAAATAATGCGTTAAAGGAGCAATGCAACGATATACGAGCTTACTGGCACAAGTGGGGCTTAAGGATGCTCGCACGCAACGCCACTGGCCAAGAAACGCCTTTGTTGCGGTGTAATTTCAAGGACAAAAGTGATCATTTTCATTCAATCTCTCCTTGGCAAAACTTGATGACGTAACGTGGGGATCGCAGTACACCCCAATGACGATATTTGAATGCGGTTCATAGATTGGACCCGAGCATTGCGTGGACACTCGATTTGGGCTCGTGATAATTACTATAACTCGAGAAGCATTCGGGTAGTCGCCCGTGTCCAATCGCTGCAACGACGACGATAGTCCGAGCTATAACAATGTCTGAAACTCAGTGCGTGTCCTGTGCTTTGCCAACCCCGGCGCGTGGCTATAATCAACATTGGCGGCATATAATGGGCTCCAGATCACGTGGCCACTTGTTCTGGCTGCGAGTTGAGTGGGTGAACGCTGCTTGTTTTTCTATAATTTTTTTTTCCGAGACTTCTATTGCGTGGGGTGAAAAACGAACGCGTGTTTCATAGGTCATTAACGTCAGGGATTCGTTCTAAGCGGTATTTGCGCAAAGTACAAAAATTGTTGCATCGCCCCTTTAAGTTCGAGCTGACTGCAACGCGTACCTTTTGAATCGCAGTATGGAGTAACGTACGTAGTTACTTTTTTTGAGTAAGCAACAAGTAGCGGTACTTAGCTAATTTCTTTCAGTATACCCTCCACACGTCTGCTTTGACCTGCAACAGATGCCGCGCACTTTCTAAGAGGATCTATTCCCGCGGTCTTCTCAGGCAGTTATCCGTGTCCGTCGGTGAGCGGCGGCGCGAGCATCAACCCCGAAGACCTGGCCGTGTCCGTGTCCACCTTCTGCCGGGCCTTCCCGTTCCACTTCATGTGCGACCGGCAGCTCCGGCTGACGCAGCTCGGCCGGGGCCTGGCGCGCATTTTTGGCGGGCGGGGCACCTCCGTGCCCTCGCTGTTCGTCTTCCTCGAGCCCGAGCTGCTCGAGATGCGCTTCGACCACGTGGTGGCCGCCACCAACCTGCCCTTCCTGCTCCAGGTGCGAGACGACGCCATCAAGCACCAGCGCTACAAGGTAAGAGCGCGTGGTTAGGCGGTTTTGGACCATAGCCTCCTATAGACCTTTTCCACAAGGGCGCCGCCATCTTGAATTGTCGTCACTTCCAGTATGGGCGAAAACATTACTTTGCCGGCGCCACGCCAATAGAAGACAATCAGGATATAAGCCTAACCGTCACACATTCTCATCCTGGCTCCCCTCTATTTTTTTTACTGGTTACAGGTTGAAACGTTTTGCTATTTCGTCGTCGCCCATACTGGAAGTGACGACAATTCAAGATGGCGGCGCCCCTGTGGAAAATGTCTATATACTGAAAAAGCCTGACCGAAATGGAAAAGGTGGAGCGGCAGACAACGGATGAGAGGAGAGCCACGTGACTGGCGCCCCGCTGCGGCGAGAGCGAACAATCGTGTTTCGGGTCCTCGCCGCTGCAAAAGCTGTGCGCTGACGTCCAGGTTCCCCGAGAAATGGCTCTTTGATGCATTGTGCTACGAGATCCTCGCGCTCCAAATCATATACCAGGCACTCTATGGCTCCGTCGTCGAACTGCCAGGCTTTGTGAGCGTAGAGGAGGCTACACTCTTAGAAAAAAGGGTCAGTATAGTCCTCCCTAAAGGGAGGAACGCTCTTGACACATATGTTCCTTCAGAAAGGGAGAAACTTTCGTCCCTTAAGCAGGGGAGGAAAAGTTCCTCCGTCGACTGCATCTCATTATGGCGGCCACGAATTGAGCAAATCGAGCTCGGTAAGGCTTAACGAGAACACTTAGTCTATTGCACGAAGCGAGAGGAGCAGGAAATAAAAACGTAACACGAGCTTTCCGCGAACTGTATTTATTTCCGAAGTTTCTTTACCCCTGCAGGTAAAGAAACTTACGTTTCGAAAGCATGCAGTCACTCAGTCTTCTCATCGTCAGCACTGCGATGTACAACGGAGACAACCGGCACTCAGTTCACGCACTTTACGTCCTACCTTTGCTATTCCTCGAGCCACAATTCCTTCGTCAACCGTTGCGTCAACCGCACATCACGGAGGAGTGAAAATCATTCGCCCGCAAAACCAAAAGCCGCTCTCAAAAAAAAAGCAAATCCGAAGCAACTAGTGATGGGACGAATCTTTATCCGAATCGAGATTCGGAGCCGAATCTGGAGATTCGGAAAGATTCGGAAGAGTAGCCGAATCTCAAGCGATTCGGAAAAGTTCGGAAAGATTCGGAGCGTTGCCATGGTGGCCGGATCACGTTGATGAGTGTTTCAATTTTTGTAATATTAAATTCACTAAATTCTACAAAGCGCACAAAATAATATTGTAATATAATATCATAGTAATAAATAAAATGTCCCGCCTTGTTTATATTATTTTGGATGTTTGTCGAACGGTACCGGCTGGTATCGCGGGAAAATTGGTTTCGGTCTCGGATTGTGACCAAAATAGGCGTGCTTGCAGCACGTGGAAATACAAGCAATACAAGTGCATGTTTTCATCGCCGCAAGAGATCGATGCCGTGCATGCTGTTCGGTACAGACACATTTCGTGCCGATAATTACGGTTATACTGGCACACACCACTTAAGTGAGTATGTTCGGATCGATTATCGCCAACGTGTGTCCACTGACGTGTTGTTATCGGAACGCAGGAAACAGGCTGAAACTCCTTGCGCCGTACTGTTAATCTCCCGCACTGCATTTGTACCTTTCTGCTTAATGATATCCGATTTAGTAGTGTTTGTTTCCGCGTTGGACACCCCTGTGTTGTGTTTCTTTTTCACTAAATAAAGTTCATGTAAGCAAAACTTGCTGCCGAGGACGGTACGTTTTTCTTCGCCACCGGTGCCGGTACGCGGTCGAAGTTGTGACGAGCAACATTCATCTCGCTCTCGCGCCTTACAGGTACAGACATACGCAGGTCTAGAGAAGGACACGAATCATTTCCTTGCCTGAATATATTTATTGTGCATTGCGCCACATTATGTATAATACGCAGCATTTCGCTACATTTTACCGATCACCGCGAAACCGAGACCGTGCATTGGTTAGGCCTACGTCAACCACACCGATCAACTCAGCTGGATCTGGGCGTGTGCCAGGGTTTAGAATGACAGTACAGTACATACCATTACGTTGAAATAAACGAGACAAAATCTGGTTATATGCAATAACAGTACCTAAAAAGAAACACAACTGACCGCGTTCGCGAGCTTTACGACAAGATTCACGCTGCCGTCAGCCGCTGCCGTTGCTGCCGTCTTCAACCAGCGACGAATCGGACGAATCTCCGAATCTGCCGAATATTCGTCGCGGGAAGTTCGGAAATTTCCGAATCTGTCCGAATCCGAATCTCCGGTGATTCGTCCCATCACTAGAAGCAACCTCTTGGCTTATCTCAGCACGGTAACACGAAATTATGGCGTAGCCGCGTAGCGTAAAAGGATGTTAAATCGCTTGCCACCAGATGGCACGGTCAAGCAGAGTAATTGCAACTTGCTAGGCTAGGTGGCGCTAGGTACCGCCCCATTCATGTTTAAAAAAAATTTTATCTTCTCAGGCTACTAATGCGCATGGGGATCCTCTACTATACACACATTACCAGCATCAGGTGAACATACATTGAGCACATACACATACATGGCACATACAAACATCAATACAGCGGCACACCACACTAGCCCGAACACTACACCCGTGCTCTGCGTTTCCGTCTTTTATAGTGGTCGTTTTGAACGTACGGAATTTTTCGTTGACTCCCTAAGCAAAAATAAATATTCCGAACATGCTCATTTTTTTTCAGCAATGTCATACATCTGAGGCTATTTTTAATAGCTCAGGGGATGAATCTCTTATTAAAAAGAAGACGCTCGATCATGCCATAATTATTTGAAAGCCAATAAATCGAGCCGCTCCAATGTGGTTCCAAGCCATGAGTTTGTTTTCCCGCATGGCCCTTCGTAGCCAGTATTTATATTGTAGTGTTCGTTTTTCCATTTGTGCTGTTCGCGCAAAGCTGCAATTGCCGTCTTGAATTAATCTCTGTAGAGCGGATATCCACTCAGCTGGAAGTGATGCTTCACGGGCACAGAAATCGCTTTTCGATCAACTTGAATGCAGTCAAAGCCGCGACTTGCGACAACTGTTAAGTGTACGGAGCTGCGCCGTTGCGAGCTCGAAAACTTCTAGCGCTCATCCCAGCGCGCCACTTAGAGGGCAGTTTCTACAGGAACCGTAATATATTTAAACAGTAAAATAAAGGATAGCGTTTTTTGTTTTTTTTCGATTTTGCCTGTATATTTTTTTTATGCTAAACTTCCATTATAAATATACGTACTTTCCGTCATACTTTCGTAGTGTTATCTTTTCCCCAGAGCGCAATCGCTCTCGGGGACCGACAGTCACATTGGCCACTGTACGATAGGAGCTTACCGTTCAGACCAGCGTTCCAACATGACTATCCACACGTCGATCGACTGCACCTAATCCCTCAAGTGGTTTTAAACTCTTTAATGTAAAGCGGAATGTCATCCTGCGACACCCCGGCCCCTCCGATAACGGCCCGACCAGCGGCATCAATGCCCGACAGTTTACGTCATCTCATCTTGTTGTTACACCACTGATACGCGAACACACGGTCACATCGGCGATAATTCCAGTCTTCTGTTCACAACAAACAACACTGCCATCACGATGTCGCTGACACGAAGAAATACAGAACCACGTTGACGATGTTGCTGACACGCAGAAGAATCACGTTGAACGCCGGTTGGCACTCGGCACGGGACAACGGAACCGCACTCAGCACGGAAGGCACCCAGGCAGCCGGCAGGAAAACCTGCCTTCCTTGGACGCAGTTCCCGCGATTTCCATAACGTCGAAAACGTCGACACAGTTCCTCGTGGTTTCGCTGCTGTAGTTCCGCGTGTGTCCCGCGAATTGGAGACGGCCGTCTTACCCAGTGTATGTAGCGCTGCTGGCACTGCTCCGGAACTTCGCTGTTTCTAGCGGCTTCGTTAGCTCGTTTGATAAAATTAGTGGTAAAAACGTCAATGCAACCGAAATGTTCTGCACGTTTGGACTAGAAGACGGAATTACAGGCGGCCTTCGCTGCCGCTGAAGCTCAATCAACTCATCATTAATTTATTAAACAACGTGCGCGATGTGCTCGAAAAACGAAACCGAAAGAAGATGGGTCGGGAGGGCGAAAGCTTTCTCCGGTCTGCCTGGAGGAGGAAAACGTCTCGGAGAATAATAAGGGCTTTAATTTTCCTTTCATCGGTCTGGGTTTGTTTATGTGTGTTTTGGTAAACAAAAAAAAAAAAAAAAAAAATCTTTACAAAAAAAAAAAAAAAAAAAACTCCACTTTTCTGGGGATCGAACCGTTGACCACTTGGTCAGTAGCGCGATGTTCTACCCCTGCGCCAACTGAACAAGGAGGAACTCGCCCTCCTCCTTTCATCTGAACTGCCGTTCCTCCCTTCTCTGGGCAACTTGTCCGCAACAAGGAGGAACAGTCGCTTTTGCTACCTTTCTCCTCCCTTTTTTCTTAGAGTGTACGCTTTGGATCAGTTTTGGCGGTAACGCGTTACAAGTAACGGCGTTACCGGTAACGTTGTAACGTACTCGTTAAATTTTCAGAACGGAAACGGATAACGCACTTCAGTTACTTATTTCGGGTAACGGATAACGTAGTTACCTTACTCGTTAACTACTACACTTAAATTTGTTTCGTCTTTCTAGGCGCCAAGCTACTTAAAATTTTGAATTATTTTGCGTTTTTCTTTGCGTGTTTCCTTGTGAGCATTTAGGTGGAACCGTAAGAAAGATAAGGTAATTATGTTCCGTATCAATATAATGTTTCTTGAAATATGGCGCTTATGCATACCTGTAACGTCTAATAGTAAAAGTGTTAATTCATTATCTAAAAAAATGACGCAAAAGTTGCGGGCGTTAATTTTTATACGTAACTGTAAGGCGTTCCTTTTATTTAGAGGTAACGTAGGTCGGAAACGGGTTCCTCTTATTTGCATGTAAAAGGTAACGTATTTCGTTACTTTTTTTCGGTAAAGCCTACAACACTGTTTTGGATACATGGCTTGCCGTAGCGTCACGTGCAAACCATGTGTACGTTCAAACATGTTTTGAATCGCTTCGCTTAATTAAGGTCATGCACGGACAGTCAATGCAATACCAAGTGTCGCGGGCTGATTCTGGACGCTTCTCTTGAACTTAGCTTCTAAGTGACGATTGTTCCATTCATTGTCTTTAATAGTCGTTATTGGCACTGATTCTTTGCTTTCTTGTCAGCAGGCCAACCTCCTGCACGAGGCAAGATGAGGTGCAACTTCTCAATTTTTGTGGGCGTATAGTTAACTGTCGCCTATCATAGTGGTGCGTGTACAATCTGTGGGAACTTATACGTCTCTCATTATTTCCAGAGTGCGGTCGTTTTCCTTGGTAAGATTACATTCGTCTCTACAAAGTTGCCTTCCTCTAGTAGTACTCGGAAATTTAGTTCTACAGTGAGATATGTGTAACGACCCCAGAATAAATTTGCTCGAGTGAAATTGAGTTTTCTAACTGCCATAACCCCGCAGCCACAATTGCAGCTGGGAAGTATATATAACAAATGTTGCTGTAAAAAAAAAAAAGAAAAAAAAAACATTAAGGACGCTTGGTGTCGTAATATACCCTTTACAAAATTCAATCTAACTTTAATCGCTCTCATCATCTTAGTGTATATGGAATCTGTGCCAAACTAATGAGGGCCTTCAAGCGGAAAATATATGAAGCCTGTGAGTTCAAGATGTCGGCACAACACGGCGCACAGATTAGATGCGACGGCTGCGTAAGCGTTTACCTCGAAGTGTGTTCCAGTCAATCGCTTGTCACAAATTTGTCTGTAAAGCGTTTTGATGGCGGAAATTTATTCAAAGGGATTACGAGTCGCCGCTTTATACTGGTCAGTTCTTGTGTTTACACCGCCGAAACTAAAGCAAATCTAGAAATAATTATGAGGTGATCGTAGAACCAATTCCCCATCTGTTACTGACGTGCACGAAAGTGGTGGCGCACGGTGAGATACAGTTTGATGACCACCATTCGTTTGTTGAAAGTGAAACGGCTTTTTTCGAGCCTTCCAATGGCACTAAATTTAAAGGGGCACTGACACCCCAAAGGTCGTATTTATTTTTATTGTCTAAAACGATGAAAACTGCAGTCATAGACACGCAAAAAAAAAAAAAAAAAAACGCATCGCGAAAAAACAATTTCCTGCGCGCGCGCGCGCGCCTTTTTATTTTTGGCGTTTGATTCTCCCGCCTCTCGCCTCCTCCCTTCTTTTGATTCGTGACGTCAAGAATCATGAAATTTAGAAGCTTTGTAGGCGGCATCTCTATAACATTTAATAACGGCAATCCTAAAACATGTTTTCTAACGCAATTTCAAACGCACTAGGGCCCTTCTTTTTGAAATACCAAAAATCGATAGTTCGTTGTGGTGCCGTCTCCTGGATTTGTATCCTCCAAAGGAAAACAGGCGACACCGCTCAAAACCGCTCCGCGGCAACGCCGGCGCTCGCTCCTATCCTCCTCGCTTTGGGTCGCCATGGCAACAGCAGGGAGTCGTGAAAGAAAGTGGACTCACAGGAGTCCGCAATATTTGACGTCAAGGCACCGGCGCCGACCGCGCGGGAACTTCGAATTCGGCATTTGGAAATTGTTTTTTACTTCACAAATACTGAATTCCCAAATTTCAAAGTTTGAGGGTAATGTCCCGGCATCGTTTTCAATCGCTTCGGATAATAATTAAAAAAAAAAAGATTTTGATGTGTCAGTGCCCCTTTTAAAAACAAAAAAAAGGTCTATATCTTTCCGGTGGCTATCTTCAGGGTATGGAGGTCAAGGGCCAGATGGTCCACTGTCCCGAGTCCGAGACGCTGCTCTTCCTGGGCTCTCCCGTGGTGGACGGCGGCCTGTCGGCCATGTTGCGCCGGGGCCTGTACATCTCGGACGTGCCCGTGCACGATGCCACACGGGACATCCTGCTGGTCGAGGAACAGGCCAGGGCCCAGGACGGACTCAAGAGGCGCATGGACAAGATCCGGAGCTCCATCCAGGAGGCCAACCTCGCCGTCGAAGAGGAGCGGCAGAAGAACGTCGACCTTCTGCACCTTATATTCCCGCCCAGTGTGGCCAGGAAGCTTTGGCTGGGTAAGAGGGATTTATAAATCATTTTCCTCACCGCCTTCTGCGCGTTGCCACGCTGTTACGATGGGCTGTGAGACGCGTCTTCAACACACACCTCTCTTCTTAAAAACAGATAAAATAATAATAGTTCTTCTTGTGACACCGAGTTAGGACATTGAGTTAGTTATACACCACAGAAGTACTCCCGGCGTGTACTTTACACCGTTTAATACACAGTGTAGACAGTGCTAAAACTACTGTCGCAAGCGTGCGTGGCTTCATTTGTACCGTCTCATTTGACATTTCCGCGGAAGCACAAAAAAAAATGTTGGTATGTCAAGTGCTTTTTGACCAAAGGGGATTGAATGCGGGAGGTTTAACGTTGCCAACAGCAAAACGCAGTCGTATTCCGTGGCAAGCCACCTTTATCCGACTGTCGAAACGCAACCGTGCGAACGGGTCTTTTGGCCGTTGTGCAGGCGAGTCCGTCGAGGCCCAACAGCACGACCAGGTGACGCTGCTGTTCTCGGACATCGTGGGCTTCACGGCCATCTGCTCGACGGCCACGCCCATGATGGTCATCAACATGCTCAACGCCCTGTACACGCAGTTCGACCAGTTCTGCGGGGAGCTGGACGTCTACAAGGCGAGGGCTGCGTCTCCTCTCATCCGACAGATTGCACGCCCTACTTCTCTCGTCGAAAGCGACAAGTTTGAACTTCGAATACGCAAGTTCGTCTGCTTCTTTTCCAGGGGTTGTAGTGACGTCAGAACGCCGACGTCCGAGCTGCCCTCAGTTTTGCCTCGAGTTCTACCCACTATCCTTCAATCCTGGGCAATCAGAGCTCCGCGTTCTGACGTCACCACAACCCCTACAAAAGAAGCCGACGAACTTGCGCTCCACATAGACCAACTCAACTCTCTGACGGTGCACACCACTGCGGTGGCGCTACTGTCGGCTCTGCGCATGCGCAGATGCTTCGCCTCGGGCGGTTTCTGCGCACGTGTAGTCCCGGTGTGGGCAAACGCGGTCTCGTTTGTAAACCGCGTGTGTTGGTCGGTACGCCGTTTCATTGTAAGACCGACCGCAGTCGACGCCACGATCCCATCGAGCCAATCAAAGAGCGCGAAAAGTGCGTCGTCACGGCGTCATTCGCTGTGTGCTTTTGCTCTCGCCGACTAAACCGATCGCGCACGGTAGATGCGGTACGGCCCCGCACTTTTGGTGTGTCTGCGTGTGTGTGCGTATGTGTGTATGTGTGTGTGATTGGTTTAGCCGGTGATATAGCGTGCCCACAAACACGACGGACGCCGCGACGATGCACTTTTTGGCGATGCCCGATTAGCTTATCGGGTCGTAATAGTTTGTTCTTTTTTTTTATTTTATTTTATTTTATTTACTGATACTGTCAGCCATTGCGGGATTATTACAGGAGTGGTGGAGTCCTGCTGGGTGCTATAAAAAGAAAAAAAAAACATTTATGCGCACGCAATAAAAAAAACAGATCAATACATACAAACAGATAAGAAATCCTAAATTCGTGGCGTATTCTCAAACGCTCTGCTATTCATGTTTTTTTTTTCTTTGTTTTTTTCACGAAATCACAAATATTTGTTAAAATTTCTGTTTCATTGGGAAGTTTATTCCATTATCTGACGGTCCTTGGAAAGAAGCTATATGTATTTAAAACAATCATTTTTAACGGCGGGCTCTCTAATATACATGCTATGATACGGTGTCGCGCGCATTCATGTAATTATTCTTGTCGATTTTAACTAAACCGCTAAGGATTAGAAAAATTTAGTCGTATAATACACAATTTAGTCGTATAATACACAATCATCGGCAAACAACTTAATTGGGACTGATATGCCACAGCGGATGCCGTCTACGAACAATAAAAACAAAAGTTGGCCTAGCACACTGTACTCTGTGGAACTCCTGAAGCAACGGGAACGAGCCCAGACACACAGCCTCCAGACTCCACAAATTGTACTCTACATGATAGACATGAGCGAAACCAGTTTGCAATCGTTTGGTTTTAAAATAAGGGTTCAATTTTTAATAATAATGTAGGATGATACACTTTATCAAAAGCTTTTGCCAAGTCTAAGAATATTATATCCGTTTGACAACGATTATTTATGGTCTGGGAAAGATCATGCACTGTTTCAATAAGTTGGGTTGTTGTAGAGAGAGATTTACGGGGAACCCGTGTTCATAACAATGAAAAATATTGTGATAGTTAATGAACGTTAAAATATCTTTCCAAACAATGTGTTCAGGAAGTTTTGAACATGTACTAATGAGATTCATAATGGAACAGCGCGAATTTTTGCAAGGACAGAGGAAGGAACTGGACAGGACGAGCGCTGACTAACAACTGTATGGATTCATAATGGAACAGCGCGAATTTTTGCAAGGACAGAGGAAGGAACTGGACAGGACGAGTTGTTAGTCAGCGCCCGTCCTGTCCAGTTCCTTCCTCTGTCCTTGCAAAAATTCGCGCTGTTCCATTATGAATCCATACCAACTCGGCCAGTTGTCCTGTTTACTAATGAGAGATATACGGCGGTAATTATCTACAGAAGAAGTCGATGCTCCTTTTATTTATAGGAATAATTCTGGCAAACTTTCAGCATTTTGGTTCGGAACCAGTATTTACTGAGGACTGAAAACGTTTGATCAGATATTTAGCGACCCGTTCCGCGTACCGTTTTAAAAAAAAGCTTTTGGAATTCCATCGGGACCGGGACTTTTTTTAATGTCAACATTAAGTAAGAGATTTAAAACTTCCTGCTCTTGAATTAATAAATCATTAATTGGAGGATACTCAGAAACATTTCTCCCTACTGGAAAAGCTGCGTTATCGTGAGTGAACCCAAATTAAAAGAATTAAGGACTGAATTTCTCAACTCCTAGTTGACTGTTATCAGAACTAGATTCCTTCTTGGCTCGGGGATTAACATATCGCCAAAATTTGGCTAAGGCTTCAGTAAGAGACATTTTAAGAGTGATATTGTAAATTTTTTTCTTTGATTCTTCGAAGAGTTTTTTTAGTTCGTGACTCAGGGTTTTGAGTGCCATATTTCTATCGTCACTTGGTTTAAGCGCGTTCGCTTTCCGACCACGTTTTACTTTTCTCTTGATATGTATAATTCCCCTAGTAATCCAAGGGTTCTTCTTTTTTCTATGAACACAATGAGACACACTCTCCGTTTATTAAGTTGCCATGCGGCTGAAGCGCATCGATTCGAGAGGGAACCAATCGCACGCACCCAATCCTCTTCAATCCACTTAAACCACTACGTTTATATGGATTCGGATCGACCAGTAGCGACACCTCGTGTCGAAGGATCACAACGCAAACCTCGTGACCTTCAGATTGTTTCCGAAGTGTCCGGTTCGCCTAGCGGCATGCAAAGCTAAGCTCCCATAATCCCTCGCTCGAGCACTCGATTCGATCCGCTAGCCTATACATGGAGAGTCTCGATCCGGATTGACCATCTCAAACCACCCCGTCCCAGCGGATCGGATCCGATCCTATCCGATCCGATCTTAGTTGTTTACATGGACCGATTCGATTCGCTAACTGGATCCGATGCGCTGCAGTCGCATCCATGTAAACGTAGCCATTGTCGTCAAAACTCGATTCGATACGCCAGACATCCACATCCACGGTAAAATCTAATCCCTGTCGCGTCTAATACGCGTACTTCGAAGGCTCGATATCACGCTAGCCCCGGGCCCACAAAGAAAAGAGCAATAAATACGCAAAAGAAAAAAGAAACATCCCAAACTAAGGCGGCTCTTGTGGATAGCATGCATCTCTATCCCTAGCGGATTGCTCGAGAACAAACTTGGGCGTCAGCAACGAGTTTATGTCGCGTGCTGCCGGCCGGAGACGGGTCTTGGCGTCCGAGCTCGCCACGGCCAATTGGAGGGCTCGGCGGAAACTTTCTCTCCTCAATTGCATAGCCGAGGTTGTGGACGCGTGTCATCTACACAGGGAACAAAAACAACGAACGATTGCCCCGATGTGGACTTTCTGGAGGACCGCTGGATGGGTCGTTTGCGCAACAACATGCTTCTTTCTTTTTCCCTCGTTTTTTTTTTTGTGTTGTTTCTTAAACATTGTATATCCTCGTATACTCCTCACAAAAAGCTCGGTATGTACAAAAAAAAAAGTTGTAGGTAAAAAAAAAAAGGATATATTCATACTCCATTTCTGCTAACGGTGGACTGCAGGGGATACCACCAGCCAAACCGGCGCTGCGAACCTGTCGTATAGTTTGTTTCACTTGTACTCTGAGCGAAGCCAACGCTACGCTCCGATAGTGCATTGTCACGGCGCTCGTTTTTATTTTTATTTTTTTACGTTTTGCTATAATCAATTAAACCAAACACGCAGAATGAAGAAAGCGCCGTGATCCTTCTCTTTTTTTATGTCAGATATTGGTTTAAACAATAAAAGCAACTCCAAAAAAAAAAAAAAAAATTAAAAACAAGTGCTGTGACAATGTTGTTGTTGTTGTTAGTTTTTGTTTTTTTGCCCTGCTTGATTGGCTATCTCGAAGGTCACGTGACACTCAGACGGCGTGTGATTGGCTTCGGTTGGCTCGTAGCGTCCCCTCCGCTCCATCGTAATCCGAAGCGGAGTCTGATATCCGGCCGTCTCGTCCACAAATCCAATTCGTTTTCTTTTTTTTTATTCCTTTGCTCGGTAGCTCGAGACGTTTATTATGATGGCGGGCGGTCTCGGTATGCTTTTTTGTTATATTTTATATATTGTTTTCCTGTTACCGATGTCGCCTTTATTATTATTATTTATTTTTTCTTGTGCGGTGGGAGCCTTAGGTAAACAACAAGTCGGGTTTTTTTGGGGGGGCGGGCTTCGCCGCAATGTCTCCACCAGCTGTTCTCCCGCGTCTTGGTCGGTTGGTCGATTTCCAGTTGAGACTGGGCTCTTAAAGGGCTACTCCACCGATTTTTTCATTGTCTCCGATTTGCTTGAAATTTTGCTAAACTAACCAACAAACATCGCGAAAATAGTATCCCAAATATTAGGTCAAAATATTGTTTTTTCGCGAAGTTATTGAATTTACAGTTTTGGTCCTCACTGTGTTTTTCAAGCTCGAGGTCTCTACTGGCAACAATGAAAAAGTGACGTCAGTGGAAGGCAGGGGTTCACTCTTTGGGCTGTAGATTTTGTTTTAAACTGATTCGAAGCAGTTTCACAGTGTCAAATGAATGCTTGGGAAGCTCGCTGCAGTACCCGCTCTCCAGCACGGAACAAATGATTGGCATATTCCATTTTTTGGATGCTTGCTCGACTGGCAAGCCTGCCTGCCACTGACGTCATGGCCCTGAAAAGCGCGCGTATATTTGAATGTTGGTTTTTGCATCATTTTCATTTGCCGATTTCGCAATAACTATTATGAATTTCGCGATTCTAAATAGCATACCGGAGAGAGTAAAGGCCGGGGAGTCAGAAAATATAGTTAGTTGAGGTAGCTCAAAAAATCGGTGGAGTACCCCTTTTAAGACGGCCCTGCCCTCTTCGCCCCGTTTCCCCCCTAAAAAAACCCTGAAACTATATGTGATCTGAATTTGACCCTCTGTACATACTACATACAGGGTTGTATAGTGTGACACGTTACCACGCAAGGGAGCCCGAGGTTCTAGCGCGTGAGTCAGGGAGATCGTTGACTGTTTGAAGGCTAAGGTTTCCCCAGAGGTGCCTCGAGGAGGTGGACCTCGCGTTAGAAATCTGCACTAAACAAACTTACCGGAGTAAAAATCTAGAAATCAAGAACTCGAAATCCCTATACCTACGGCGTCCGCCCGCCAGAGAAAGGCGTCATTTTGGTCGCAACGGCCGACAGATGGCAGCACGTAAGATGGCAGGCGGTCACAACAACGGGCGCCATTTTGGCCAGGGCTTCGCAGCGGATCCGATGGGTGTCCGCTGTTGCCAGTTAAATTTAGCGGGAAATGCTTCATGCTAAATTTAGCGGCGAGGAATCCCAGTATCCCGTGACGCTGTGCCGCTATATTTAGAGATAAACTGTGACGTCACGGGACAACGTAAAACTTTTCTCTTCCATCGTCATTCAAAGGATGGTCGTGTGTAGCCTGTGTCCAACGTTACTAGATTAGCTCAGTAACTGAGTTAATCTAATAACGTTAATAAAGCTTTTTTTTTCTGTTGCAGATTGAGACGGTGGGCGACGCGTATTGCGTGGCCAGCGGCCTGCGCAAACAGGTGCACACGCATGCGCAACAAGCCGCCTGGATGGCCCTGAAGATGATGGCCGCCGCCGGTCAAGTGCATTCTCACGACGGAAAACCCATCCAGGTGATTTCATTATACGGCCTCCATTTTATTGCCTTGCTCAAGATAGGCGAGTGATAAAGGGGACTTTTTTCAATATATATACTTCCCGGAAGTCATTCGTGTAGTTTGGGTGCAGTTAATTAGTTTCTTAACCACTCACTTATTTCCTCCGCCTTTTTTTTTTTTTTTTTGTTTCCGGTGAATTTATAAAGCTGCGGTCCCACTGTTAATGCATTATACAAAAGACAGTCTGCAGACTGTGATGAGTGTTTCTTCCTTTTATGGGGACGGGCATGCCACATTGGTCATACAAAACTGACGAGTGCAGTCGACGCGCGCCAGCCAATGGAACCGAAGGCGAGCTCGAAAACTAGGTGACGTTTTCGCGTTTCAAACTCATGACGTCAGCTCGCTCCATGGGACAGTTAATGATTTTGCATTAAAATTGGCTGTAGACTTGTTCGAAGCGTACATAACTGAGGCTTTGGTAGATGGATGGATGGGTGGTGGATGGATGTTAATGGCTATACTCTTTGTAACGGGCGGTAGCTTGCGCCACCTAGCCTAAGTCTAGGAAGACAACTTGTGCCTAGATTTCAATTTGTTTCCAACCACTCGACCTCGGTGTCACGTGGTTCACGGACCGCGTTTGCAACACGAGCGGCGAGGAGCTGATGGGAGCGTTGATCGTCTGCGAGCGTCTTCGCCACTCCGTCCTGCGTTTCTCCTCGCCGCGAGACAACGCAGCGCATGCGCATTTGCGACCAATCTGCTTAGGAAATACGTGCGCCAATAAATTGCAGACACTCTTCGTGGTTTGAGTTGGTCCCTCTTCGTTCCAACTGCGACGCCACCTACAAGGAAGAATACACGAAGGAGAAATACCGGGAGCCGTAGCGTCTATCCGAGTGTGCAGCGAAAACTGACGCGTGGCCTGGCGGCCGAAACGTGAAACAGAAGAAGGGAATTAAATGAGCGTCATTATGTCACCGACGCGAGCCTTTTTTTCTTTTCTTTATGGCCTCGTAATTCACGCTTTTAGAGGCTTGTGATGTCGTGTGTTCAAGCGAAGTTCAGTAATGGTGGCTCCCTCTAATGGACCCTTGTTTTTCCTAAAGTATCAAAGTGCCAAGCAGAATACTGCCTGTATAGTTACGCGCGTTGCTCGTCTGGCGTCTGCAGCGTTAACTGTTAAAAAAAAAAACGCCTAAAACAAAGAGCACTTTGCACGTGCGTTCGTAAAAGACTGGTTATTTGTTACTTATTTTGAATCTTTTATACCGAAACAGGCGAGCGCGTAAAGCGAGTGTACCTACGTTTCCAGCGCTGTTCTTGGTGCTTGGGCACTTTTGGCCTTTGCTTTGGTCGAAATTGTGCTATGGACCCTTTTCCTTGAAACCGCCACTGGGTGGTGCTCCAGTCTTCGACGTCCAAGCGAACTTCCGGTTCATAAAGAGAATGAACAAAGCCCACCTCGGCACCGCTGCTTGAAGCGTTAATGAAACATTTGACCATTAACTTAACCATCGCTAAAAGAACCAAGAAGCGCGAGATATGTTCAAATGCTTCGATTGTTCTTGTAAACCAACCTGTCTGCTCCAACACGTTAAAGGCATACTGAACCAAACATTTTAGTGTCCATAATAAGTGGTGCATAATCTTTCTACGAGCCAACAACCACCGGTGTGCGCGAGTACACGCAAAGAAATTGACTCCATAGCACTCCAGTCATATATAAGATGTCTAGTGGGCTCCAGGAATAAGGAGAGTTGAAAACAGGCTTTTCATGTCCTCAAGTGAAAGCTACGTGCCTGTTAGACCAATTTCATTTCAATTCATTACATTATGTCTCTCAGGGCCCGGAGGCATTACAGAGAGGAGTGGGGCACAGTAAATGGAACAAAGCAAATAACAATGAAAAAGCAAAAACTACACAAAATAACTACTAAACATCATTTAACAGGTTTGGAATGGCACTGTACATGGAATTAGTCGCCTACCTTTTACACCAGACCCCACTGTGGAGATAAAAAGCCTTTCTTTATTTTCCTTTATCCCCGGAGCCTGTACATTTCACTGTCAAATAGGGGTAAATGGAGGACTATGACGTCAATTTCGTTTCGTGTGCTCACGCAAACCTGCGGCTGCTGGCTCGTGGAAATTTTGCGCCACTTATTATGGAAACTGCAATGTTTGGTTCAGCATCCCTTTAACTCCTACAGTCGAAGGCCCTCGCTAAATGTTCAACTTTATTGTCCGTTTACACTCTAAAAAAATGGGTGTAAGAGGGTGTATTGTTACACCCTTTGTCCCATATAATACACCCCAAAACTTCAATTCGACGTACAGCGCCCCATAGTCGAACAAACGGCCGGAAATTTTACGAGGGGCTTGATAGCCGTGTGGTACAACTTTTTAAATAGCTAATGTACATATTACTAACTACAAAAAAAAAAAGTAATCAGGGTTCTTTTGGCCCTACTGCAAAAACTCAGTGTCTTCTTTATGTGGTCTTTGATACGTACATTAGTTACTTTAATATGTTGTACCACACTGCTATCAAGCCCCTCGTAACATTTTTGGCCGTCTGTTCGACTATAGGGCGCTGTACGTCGAAATGAAGTTTTGGGTGTATTATATGCAGGGTGTCGAACCGGAACCGAACCGAACCGAAAACCGGAACCGAACCGGTATTTTTTCCGGAACTGAACCCGAACCCGAACCGTTATATTGTTATCGCGATGAACCCGAACCGGAACTGAACCGGAAAAAAAATAACGGTTACCGGCTCATGTCAAAACGGTTCGGCCACGCGCTGTTGACAATGAATGTGCTATTAATGCCATTTGTTTTTTAAGTGCCGTCAACTGACACACACCTCGCTTACATATTTTTTTTCTCCACTCAGTCTTAGGAATATAAACGCTGCATCCATGAATCTATACAAATGCTGCATCCATGAATCTTGACATGGGAACCAGTATTGCGCTGGTCGCGGCTTGCACGGACAGCGAACTCTTCTATTTTAATATTTATCCTATTACGTCCTTCTGGCGTTGCGTTCGGTGAAGTGTTTTTCATATTCCGTATCCTGTTTAATGAAAACTTCTTTAAGGGTCTAATTTGAGTTACCGAAGGCTAGTTCAAATAAAGAAAGCTGTATTTTTTCCCCACTGTTCCTTCAATTGCTTACACGCCGAGGTGGCGGGATAGTTAGCGAGTTCTACTTGTAAGTGGGTTTGTAAGGAGGTCGCGGATTTTACAGCTACTGCGTCGGACCCAATTAGATGAAGTCCGAATGCGTAAACGTCGGTGAGGTAACCTTTGAGTGCACATAAAGAAACCATTCCTGGTAGAAATCCCTGAGCCTTACACTACGATGTATCCCGCTTCGTATGTGCTGATTTCAGATGTTTTATTTGTAATTTATTTTGATGTTGCAATTGGTCATTTATAATTTCCGAACCGGTTCGCGGATCGAATTAATGGAACCGGAACTGAACCGGAACAAAATAAATTTACCTGAACCTGAACCGTAACCGAACCCGTATTTTTTTCGGTTCGACACACTGATTATGTGGGACAAAAGGGTGTAAGGTGATACCCTTTTTCTTTAGAGTGTAACATTTATGATCTTTAGTGGGCAGGAGATCGAACTATAGGGGGAGTTTTATCGAGCTTGTTGTTAAAACCCCTTCATGTTGTAAAAGTATAGCGCAAGGTGCGTCGATGCAAGAAGCACGTGCAACGTGCAGCCCTTGGGAAGATCGTGGCGGCACAGCGCAGCGCTAAGCTAGATTTCAGACGTCATGTTCTTCCCAGAAGTGGCGCGCGGCAGTTGTCTCGAGCATTTCCTCAGCAATGGATGGCGCCACTTTTCCCAGGATAGATGGGCTTTACTTGTTGTCCCTAAAGGGTCTTTAGTTGTCTGCACAGCCCTGTGTTTACTAACACGGCATAACAAAGAAAGCGAACCTCGCCAACATGGTCTGGGCACGAGCGCTTCGCTCTGACCAGTGCTCGACGCACGAGGAGCGGCCTTCGAATCGCGATCTTCGATTTCTCTAATCAAAAGCAAACAAGAAAATTCGGTTTGTAATCTTATTTCTTATTTCTAGAGTGGAATCGGACAGCGAATGGATCAGTCGTTTGGGACGCAAGCAGCGGTTCATGTTTGTAAACAGTAAAATACTCTTATATACTGTCGAGACCGGTTATAACGAAGTCAACGGGTATCGGAAATCACTTCGCTATATCCGCTATTTCGTTGTAACCGACTTCGGTTATAACGAAGTGCAAAAGGGAATGGGAAATCGAGATCGCTTCGCTGTAGCCGCTAGTTCGTTATAACCGACTAACTGTAGACTCTCCGCACAGTGTGGGATACAAAAGACGCCGCTAAAGTTGGAACGCTATAAATGCTACTCTTTACACGTGTTCGAAGCAAACATACTTTGAACGTGCGTGGGGCGTGCCTGGAGTAAACACTGTGTCTTCTGTATGATGTATGTGCGGCTTTAGACTTGCACGCGATGACAGTTGTTCCGCCACTGTGCAGTCTAGTTGAGACAAAAGTCAATGGATCCAGGGAAAGTATAGCGTCATTGCTTTCCCTGCCTGGAGCTAGCCGGCCAGGAACCGATACTAACGTACAGACGACCACTCCTCGCGAGGTGATTGGCTAATCGGTCTTGGCTGCCGTGGCAATCGCCATTTCGGTGAGATTCAAATCTTCGAATGTTCGAAAGGGCCGTTCCAAACCAGTCACACCAAGATCGTTACTGAGCCTCATCGTGCTGAAAGCGTTCCTCGACAATATAGGCGTCTTTGGAGTCGTGCATGCAGTCCACTTATCTATCATGCCTATCTCCACGAATCTCTTACAATAGTGTTGTTGTTCTCGCGTATTGAAAGACAGAAAAATTATTGTTCAATGCCGCCAGGCACCGGCGCCCCGAGTGGTGGCGGTCCAAAGACATAGAGTTAGTACAATAAACACTAGAGGCTTAGCTGGCGCTAGTGTCTACGGGGCTTCCGGTTGCAAATTGAAGCAGACAGCATACAGTCTACCTTTCCAGTCTTCCTGTGTATTCCTATGGAAAAACGCGCGTGAATTTTGTCTCATCGCCGGAAAATAACACGAATAAATTTTGTTATTTCGGTTGTACCGGATAGTATGTACCTTCATTAATATTGTGAAAGTGTAATTGCTTTAGTTACAGCGTTTTTCCTTTACGAACGAACGATGCTCAACTTCGCTATATTTCGGTCCCAAACCTCTGTTCCATGACAGGTATGTAGAAACAAGCAACGATTCTAAGCAAAAAAAAAAAAAAAAAAAAAAAAACGATCGAAAGGATTGAATATAGAGTGTGTTCAAAGTTCGCCAGCATTCCGTTGGTGCTTATATATCCTGCTCATATGCCTGTCCTCTCACTATATGAAAATGACCCCGTCGTGCATCTTTACGAGTGGTTAAAAAAAACGTTCGAAACGTAAAGAATAAAGTACGTGGGCTACGAAAGGTGTTTTTTCTTATTATTTCCTATGTTTGGCAGTTTTTATCGTGCACCTGTTCTCTGGCTTCCCCCTATTTGCAAATATTTGGAGCGTGCGGGTTATGATTTCAACACAGAACAAGCATCTTCGCACATATTCGTGAGCAGAAAGAATAAAGCGGTACTTTTTTATCGCATATCGGACTATATTACGTCAATTTATATTTATTTTGATCGTCTGCAAGCACAAGGAGTTACTTATCCAGTGTTACTGCGTAGTTCTTGCCGTCTCTCTTGGTTTTCCACATGTCCTTCGTTCGTTTGGCACGTATATCCCCAATGCTGGAAAGCGTCGACGCCGTGTTCGCGCTAGCAGTGTCCGACAGCGCACATAAATGCACGTACGAAGCGGTCTTAACACCGTTTTTCATGCCGCGAATTTCAAATAAAAATGCTGTAACTGGCCAATTATTTCGTCTGCGTGACTGAGAGATGTTCCAATGTGCCTAGTACGTACAAATTATTCGTGATATTTGCTCTTATAATCGAGCGCACAGAGAAAATGCACTCGCTTTTTTCCATAGAAATGCATTACCGGAAGTCAATTTCTAACTGCTTGCTGTCTGCTTCAAAATGCAACAGCACACTAGCGCCAGCTGAGCCTCTAGCGCTTATTGTAATAACTCTATATGGCCAAAGATGTGCGCTTGTTTCGCCGGTGTCTGTATAGTAAAATATCGCCATTCAAGAAGCGTCTCTATAAATCTACCCGTCACCAGCGATTTTAATATAGATCGGCTCACCAAGATTGGAGAGGCCAAGAAGAATCATTCCATGGACCAATATGGCGACCATACGGTGGCGTTTGGTGACTTTCCAGGACCCAGTGACATTAGGGAGTTTTCATAGATCATTTCCGCTGTCCCGCAACGCCCTCTGCAACCCGCTACGAGATCCCGGACTCTGCGTGGCAAGGCTAGCGCCACGCATGCGCAGTAGTGGCGTCTTCGCTGCGGAGGGCGAGGTGGGAGAGCGGTCTGCAAAAACTCCCTAGTAGAGAGTTTAGTAGATCAAATACGATGAGGAAAGCAGGCCCGGTGGACGCAAGCTCACTTCATGCTTCGAAGGGACGACACGAGTTCTCACTAGTAAAGCAAAGCTCTGGAATATGATCTCGGGAAAACGACGACGAAGTGATCTGGTGGAAAGACGCTGATTGTTCTACTAATTCAGGCAAATATAAAAAAAATTACAAGCTCAAGAAAGCCACCTAGATCAACACTTGACGACTCTACGATACCTGTGACTGGCCCGGTTCCAGATACGGCGGAATGTGAAATGAACGGCAACCAGATGGAAGATCTGACGGCCTCATCGAGCGCCGCTTCATCCTGCGCAGAAATTTCTGGTAAGCTTGACGACTCATCGGAGGCCTTCCAATTTCCAAAGCGCCGCAAGAGGCCAAGTACTGCGATCAGCTCCGTATCATCGCACGGTAAGAGTACATCACGGTGACAGTAGGCTGAAGCAACGCTTCAGCCTACTCTCACCGTGATTCTGAAGCCCACAGATCCCAACAAGTCACTTGCGAAAATCAATTCTCTAAAGATCCCTGAAAAACTCGAAATGACCGCACCAGATGGCGTCATTCTTGTTAGGCCAAATCGAAGACTGAACCTTCTCGCAATTGATTGCAGAAACACAGAATCAACGAAAGCTCTACTTAAACTTGAAAGCATCGGAGGAATACCTGTGCAAGCCTACGCACCGCACTCACGTGAAGCAGCCAAGGGAGTCATCTACGGATTGCAGGAAGACATCAGTGACGTCCAGCGAGAATCTTCAGTTCGGGCTACAGCTCCCGTTCTCTGCCTTCGGCGTCTTGGGAAGTCAGAGGTTGTGAAACTAGTATTCAGCACTAACACCCTACCTGCCTACGTCACCATCCGGTACACGAGGTACAACGTTCAGCCCTTCATTTAAAAGCCTCGACAGTGCCCGAACTGCAGTTCGTACGGTCATATCCGTGGCACCTGCTTGAAAACAAGTCGCTGCAGTCGCTGCGGTGGAGCTCTTGACAGGAGCAAGTGCGATACAGAAAACCCTAGGTGCATAAACTGCGGAAAAAAACACGAATCAACATCTCGTCAGTGCCCCAAATTCAAGCTTGAACAAAACATATACAAGTACAAGAACTACGCTGGAGTGGACTACTAGTCCGCAAGATCAACCATACTCTCCTCAAACGAAAACGTGGAGGGAAACCCACCTGACACAACTGAACGTAGTCACCATTAAGACTACGTTGCTAATAACTCAACAGAAGTGGCCGGCACATCCCCTGTTAAGGGTAAATACCAATCGAGGAAAGGTAACACAGAAACGACAGGTCGAACTACTTCAGATGACAAATCAAACACGTCTAACACACCAACATATAAGCTCAGTGACGCTAAGGAGTTTCCAATCCTTCCCCGTCGCGAGCCTCCGGATAATATGAATTCCAGAGACCAAATTAGAAGATCGCGAGAGTAGTATCCAACGAGTCCCTCTCCCCCCGAGCTTGGGACCCACAATGAACACAGTGGCCACGTTTATTCGTAGCATTCTTCTCACTTGGCACTCTCCTATAGCAACAGCTTTAATAACACTACTTGATTACATCCTTCCACTCATTCAGCTATGGTGTCAATAAGTACACGTCAATTAGACGCCTCCGCCGACATTTTCACAGAGTAGGTCCAAGCAGTCCATTGAAAGATTACGTAGTCGAGCAGCTATCTTTCAGTGGAATGCAAGAGGTCTACGTAATCGCTTATCAAATTTTCGCCAGTTTGTTTTCAAATATCGTTTTCCTGTTATAGTAATATCAGAATCACGAATCGGTTCAGACATAAGACTATCAGGTTATGAGCTCTTTTATTCCCAGAGAAGATTGGGTTTCAGCGGGGTACTTCTTGGAATTAGGAAAGATCTCAACGTTTTTTTGCATAATGTTTCACCGCACCAAACTAACGAATACATTGCTGCAAATGTCCGCAAAGGAGCGATCACTTTCACGATAATTGCACCTAGCTGGACGTCAGGTAGAGCATTTGACAACCTTAGACTAGAAGAAATAAAAAGACACCAAGCCCACATATTCTGACAGGCGACTTTGGTAGCCATCATCCAATGTGGGGCGGTAAAAAGGCTAATACTAGAGGAAGAGCATTAGTTGATCTGGCCGACAAATATAATCTTACGGTTCTCAATGACGGAAGTCCCACGTATTTCAAAGGGGTGACGACGAGTAGCCCACTAGACATTTCACTGGCATCTGCCGATCTGGCCATTAAGACATCATGGTTTGCGGACATCGAAACCCACGGAAGTGATCACGTTCCCACCTATATCACAATAAACAAATTTTGCTGCGCAAAACTGGGTACAAGTTTATCCTACACTAACTGGGAAAAATTCCAAGAAGAACTAGAAACAAAGTGTCATGAGATCGCTACTACTGAAGACCTTGCGCACGTCATTGCGTCCGCAAAATCAGAAGCTACAAAGTCGTAAAAAATGGCAAATTCGCAGGCTGCTATTGATAACGAATATGAACGGCTTCGCGCTATTCGCCGTCGTGCAGAACGTAGAGCCCGAAAAAAAAGGCAATTGTGAAGACGAGAGCATCACGGCGAGCGCAAAAGCACGTCCAACGGCATTTAGACAAGCTCTCAAAGAAACGATGGAGAAATAAGAGCGCAAGCCTAGATCCCAGAAAGCCTTTGACACGCATTTGGTCAATGATGAAAAGCCTTCGTAATAAAACGCAGCAATTGCATCCCTTTCGATCCATTGCCTTGAAAACTCCCAGAAACCGTCGTGGCAGATGAGTGTTGTGCAAAGATCACCTGTTACACGTCAAGCTCTAAATCTAATATCAGCATCACAGATCAAGTAACACATGCTTGTAGGCTAATTAATGTTACCTTTACACTAAAAGAGTTAGAGACCGCGCTTGCATCCTGCAGCACTAAGTCATCTCCAGGGCCAGACGGAGTTGCTTATTGTGCCTTAACTCATCTTGGGGAACGAGCACGATGTCTTTTACTGTACTTTTATAACACATCATAGGAATCTGGCACTATACCAAATGAATGGAAGGTAGCTCGTGTCCCGCCTATTCTCAAGCCTGGGAGGTCCCCTCTTGATATTAATTCCTATCGACCAATCGCACTATCAAGCTGCATTGGTAAGATAATGGAAAAAAATGGTGCTTACGCGGATCGAATGAGACCTTTAGAACAGGGGCCTATATCCACCCCAAATGTCCGGATTCCGCCGCGGAAAAAGCAGCATAGACAATAGAGAGTTTTAGTAGATCGTTCCCATGACTCCGATAACGATATCCCGATACTTCGCCACCGCCTCCCTTGCGCATGCATAGTATCGTTATCGGGGCTATCGGAGGTATCGGAACGATCTACTAAAACTCTCTAATGTACTAAGTTTGGTTTCTAGTATCGAAGAGATGAAAATGCAGAAAAAAGAAAACAACCGCTCTTTTTATTGTCATCGAAGCGACATTTGATACAGTGGAACACACTGCGATACTTCTTGACATGAAAAACATGGGATTTGAAAGAACTGTAGTCACGTGGATATCAAACTACCTTAAAGGAAAACAAAATTACATTTCAACACAAGACTGTGACACATGACACCATGAAGTAAAACGAGGGGTGCCCCAAGGGGGTGTTCTTAGTCCAATTCTTTTAGGGGCGAAGCTCCTTAGGGGCTAGCCATGTCCGTATGTTTTTCCGATGTCCGGCGTCGGGTGCTCGTGCTCACGAGCACGTGAGGACGTGCTCCCGTGCTCGTGTAGGGCAAAAAAACCGCCTCTCCACGTGGTGAATGATGTTGATTGGGGCGAAGCTCTGGTGGTGCTTGTCTGCGTAGACGGTGAGCCGCAGCATGCCGAGCCTTTCGTTCGTTTTCATCCATGTGAGAAAGAGAATGTGTGGTATGGAACGTGGTTATATAGACAATTGCAAGCATGGCGCCACAAGTGGTGCCCCATGCGTCCAAGCGCGTGCAACGCGCAGGTGAACGTAGCTTTGGCAAGCTCGTAATCGCACGGGCGTGCCTGCTCGAGCAGAGACACGGCGGCGGCCAGTCGCCCAGCTTGCAATCGACTATACGCATTTGAGCATTTGACCGCAGCGTGACATGGATGAAAACGAACGAAAGGCTCGGCATGCTGCGGCTCAGCGTCTACGCAGACAAGCACCACCAGAGCTTCGCCCCAATCAACATCATTCACCACGTGGAGATGCGGTTGGTTTTTTTTTAATATATCGCTCATTGGTCTTCTCAAACTTCTTCCAGACACAGTAGATATATCTTTATATGCTGATGACATTTGTCCTTGGGTATCAAGCAAGTCCTTATACATTAATCGGGCAAGACTACAGAAAGCGATTAACATTGTCATAAGATATCTCAAGTCTCGTGGGCTACATATATCTCCCATAACGTCAGCCGCCGTTGGCTTTACAAAAAAGGATACCAGCAAATATCCCATATATGTAGAAGGAACACCGACACCCTATGTTCCTGAATACACCTTTTAGGTGTAACTGTTGACAGATATCTCACTTGGGGCCCTCATATTAAACGACTCAGATATAAATTAAACTCTTTCACCCAAATAATCTGAATGATAAGCGGAACAAGGTGGGGTTGTTCCGTCTCAGCAACGATGACCCACTATAACTTTCTTTTTGTAGGACTCTTACGATACACCTTACCAGTTATGAACGTAGCCTCGAAGACAGTTATGAAAGATCTTGAAAGTGCCCAGGCACAAGCACTGCGCTCTTGTTTGGACCTGCCCAAATGCACATCGAAGTATTGCACACTCGCTGAGGCTAGGGCACTTCCACTTTCAGCCTTAAGAACTCAATAAACAATCAGAACTTACCTTCGACATGTCACTCGCAATACAAATCACCTCCTTAAGGATATTGCTGAATCTAAACCTTCCTCTAGCTTCTCCAAAATCATTACGCTCCTGAAAGACTATCTCTCCAACTTATTTGAGGCTGCACAAAATCCGACACTTCCGCCTTGGATGTATCCCCCATTAGAAATTATAGCGAACATTCCAGGTATAGGAAAGAAAGCAGAGACATTAATCGCCTTGATTACACAAATAGCCCTAGAATATATATATCGAAACTATTCACTATCTGTGCATATTTATACGGACGGGTCTACCACTCTAACCTCCTCATCTATCGGTATATATATGCCATCAACCAGAACAACTATTAAAGCAAAACTAAGTCATATGACGTCCTCGACTGCTGCAGAGCTCGCGGCGATCAGAACAGCCATGCAGCATATTATTCTACAAAATCCACACCAATGGGTAATATTCGTCGACTCTATGTCTGCTCTTCTAGCTCTTTCTTCACTCCGTAAACGAAGTCTAAACATACAACTTATTCGCGCAATCCTGGAGATCCACCAAAATGATTTAGTTAAGGGGAACAATATAGTTCTCCAGTGGGTGCCAGGGCATTGCGGGATTACTGGAAATATTTGTGCAGACTGCGCAGCCAGACAAGCTCACAAAGAAACTGCTACTTTCCTCAATCCATTTTCAAGAACTTATTCCAACACCGTCACTCAAACAATCGTCAGGGAAATAACATCGTCGTTATAAACAGACCCACGTTATTACTACAAATACCTATAACACATTGACCCCAAATTAGAATTTTGCATGCCACGAGGCCTCTTAAGAGCTCAAGAGACAACACTTCATCGACTGCGTCTCAACGTCGCATATACGAAGAAATACCTCCATCTTATTGGCAAGGAAGAATCATCCATGTGCTCTTCATGTTCTTCACCCGAAGACGGTGACCATATATTGTGTATATGTAAGAAATACGATTCTGAAAGAAAGACGTTGAAAATACAGCAGGGACTAGGACCAGATGGAAAAATTGAACTGCACCACCTTCTTGGGCCGTGGTCAACGTCTGGAGACGCATATAAGGCCACGAAATCACTAATTCATTTTCTCTCTTATACTCGATTATTCAAGCTGTTGTAGAAGTTGATGTATATAATGTAAATACGTATTATTTTATATAATTTTTTTAACTTTTTTTCTCTCTCTTTTTCTTTCTTTCCTTTTCCCCAACCCTACCCCCGTCTCCTTTACGAAGTAGCAAATCAGCTTTTAAGCAGGTTAACCTCTTCGTGACTGTAAATAAACAACTATTCTCTCTCTCTCTCTCTCTGGAATACGATCTACTAAAACTTTCTATTATTAGTTCAGGGCCTCTAACATTCGGCGCGTGACTTTAGAAAAAAGTAAACTGGAAGTAAGTTGAAAACATCTCCCGCTCAAGCCAAGTTGCTGAGATGGGGTCGAGAAAAGTCTAACTTACCAATCTAAAGTTAGAGAGTATACTGTAGGTCAGCCGCGATACCACTATACGGCAATCGACAAAATGCACCTTTCAAACACAGTCAGAGGTTTACGCTTTCCCAAATTTTGCTGCCTCACAAAATATAATCGCTGTGTGGTGATTCGTTTACCATTTTGACACGACTCGACACTGTCATGACAGTTTTTCTACACTCGGCATTATTGAAGTTTTAATAGAAGCGCCAACCCTTCTAATCTACTCGCCTTGCAGCGATTCTCGGGCAAGAGTTTTACGAAGTACCTTTCTTTATTGTCGTTGTTGTGGCTGTCGTTGCCGTTGTCGTCGTTTTGCTCTATGCTGGTTCCCAATAACAAGAAGAAAGGAAAGTTCAGCGGAAAAGCGAGATGTTTCTGTATTAAAATATTCAAAGTTATTCTCGACATTACGCCGGCTCCGCGCATCCGCCATTTATATGCATCCTGGGAGTTCCATTACCGGTTGAGCCGCTGTCCATCGGCATTCATATCGGCCAACTTTATCTGCGCTCTCATTTATTCACGCTCCAACGCTCAAACAAACGCACGTTTTGTATATTTCTAACGGTTGGGGCATTCTGTCACAGTTGTTTAGATTTATGCGAACGATAAAAAAAGGACTGATACGGCAGCCGAAATGGCATATAAATCAAAGTATACGGGATGGCAAGTCGGACTTCAGATTTATTGTTGATAAGATGCACTCTCGTCCTTCACTTCGACAATAATTAAATCAAGTTATACTTTTTTTTTTCTCCCCTGTGGGATATCATTATCGTCAATGTCTGGAGATTCGTGAAACTTCCTTTCTTTTCTTTCCGGGAGGTGGTGAAAGTGTGCAAATTGTTCAAGTCAGGATCTGGACCTTCAAATTTCTTTTTATGTCCGCAGTTAGGTATTATTTATCTACAGGATGTCCCAAGAGGACCTTCCGCTCTAAAGCGAACCGGAAAACGTTACGCCTGCACACAGAAAGCTCAAACTTTCACGGAATATGCAACGAGCTTGTCAGTTCTACCGTGTGAAATGTCAAGAAACAATTCTCTTTCTGTAAAAAAAAAAAAAAAATGAGAGCAAAAAATTTGCCGCAGTCAAGTTAGGGTGCGTTCACCGACGACCGAGTTGGCGCCGCCGTTTACTTGTGGCGCCATCTCCCGATAGGCGCCGCGAGCACACAACAGAATGCGTTGTCTGCTCGCTGCGCCTATCGGGAGATGGCGCCACAAAAAACCAGCGATGTTTAGAAAGCGAGTTACTCGTCTTGGCATAAAGTTTGGGATTTTTTCTTTGGTCATCGAGCCCCAAACTGAAAAGGAATGGGTGAGTGCTATGTGGGACCAAGTGAAAACTATTGAGAAGGACCGTTGGATGTTCAGGATGCAGCAACATTTAACCATGCATCTTTACACGACCCTCGAAACCGAGATCGCGTTCCTGACTTTCTGTGGAAACACGCTGGATAGTCGACTTCTTATGGAGGCCCGTGGTGGTGCTTTACGCACCACACAGTACCGACAGAAGTGCAACTGCAACGTGGCGGACATGATGTGCAGCGTCTGTGGAGAGTGCGAAGAAACAATGGAACACCTGCTCATCGCGTGCAAGGCACTGTTTCCAGCACTTATCGTGGGATCCCGTATCGAGCAAGCACTCGGTTTTACTGAGGAACACAACCATATAGCCTGTTCTAAGTGGCGACTCGAAACATGATGGAAGACTCATCGGTGAGTCTAGTGGTTTATTGTTTTGTTTTAGTTTTTGGCGCGTCTATACCATAGACTCTCGTTGCAAAGAGATTGCGCTGCTTACATACATACATACATACACATACATACATACATACATACATACGTATGTATGTAAGCTGGAACTTTCACCGTACGTACAGTCGGGGACAAAAGTCTCCAGGACACGCGAGCTGCGGCTGAAACGCATTGCTCTGCCATCTGCCGGCGGGTCGCCTGGTTTCGAGATCACACAAAAGCGCATGCGCGTCCTACTCTGTCTGCAAACATGTGTGTTTTCCCGCTCTTCTGCGGCACCGCACCTAACTCGGAATCGGGCGCGTGGTACCGCCTCGGAGATAGCGCTGGCGGCTTACGAGCGTCTGCTACACATTTCGAAACACGAGATACCGCCTGGGGCATTGAGCCGCATTTCGCCTTGTCAGCGCACCTTGCTTTATAACCAGTTCAGCTTATCGCTTAGTTGCGCTGCCGTGACTTCTTGCTTTATAGGTGCCATGTCAGTAAGCGCTATCTCCGAAGTGGTACCACGGGCCCGATTCCAAGTTAGGCGCCGCGCCGCAGAAGAGCGGGAAAGCGCACATGTTGGCACGCACAGTAGGACGCGCATGCGCTTTTCTGTGATCTCGAAACCAGGCGACCCACCGGCAGATGGCAGAGCATTGCGTTTCAGTCGCAGCTCGCGTGTCCTGGAGACTTTTGTCCCCAACTGTACGTACGGTGGAAAGCTGGAACGAATGTACGTACGTACGTACATTCGGTGAAAGCTGGAACTCCCTGTGCGCAGGCGCTGATTTCTCCGGCTCGTTTTACGGCGGAAGATTCGCTTGGGGATATAATAACTAATCGAGCCTAGCTAAGCTTTTCTCGATTTCCCACCCGCCCAACCAACACCAGCTAGAATAATTAAAGCCTGTGACAACTGCCGCCTCGGGTAACGTCATCACACCAGGACGGCGCAAACTTGGCGATTGGACCCGAGCCCCTTCACCGAGCGTCTTTCGGCGCATTGATTGGACGCGAGTCTCGTCCGAACAATGACATAGCGTTCGTGTCCAATCTGTGTCTGCGCTCGGCCTCACCTGTGATTACCTCAAAATGATAGCCCACGCGGGCTATGATTATTCTTGGCGGCTCTGGCTCGACTCCTAAACCTCCCCAGTTCCTTAAAATAATCTCGGGATTGAACCGGTGGTCTCCAATTCTGAAATATTTTCACTATACTACTCGTTTACGCCTAAAAAGATTTTAAAAAAAAATTTGCACATTACTAGTTCTTCCAAAATTTGGTTGTCGAAGAAAGAAGCGACGTCTTTGGCGTTTGAAACGCGTATGTCTCGATAGGGTAACATATATATCTTATCTAAAAGCGCCTGCATATGTCTTAATTCCCCACATAAAAAGTGAAATTACTAATACTCCACAACGAAAACAGACTCTCTTTTCTTTTTTTTCTTTTTTTAATTACTAATACTCCGCAACAAAAACGGGATCTATTTTTTTTTATCTACGTTTTTTTAGGTGAAAACGCGTACAAAGATGTGCGAATACCGCTGTTCGATTCGAATAACACAGTCACCCCTATATAGCTCTAACACCGTTAAGAAAACCTGTTGCCGTGGCTTTCCCCTTGTGAATGACGCAGGGCTATTCGATTCAAATGAATATTCACATGCCCCTATTTCTTTCTTTTTTTACATTTTTAATAAAGCGCATTTGCATTTAAATATTACTTCGCACTTAGTTTTTTTTTTTTTTTGCGTTTGAATTTTTTTACACGGCGTCTACATCGTACAAAAGACGGTCTGTAAAGACCGTGTGAGGCGTTTTTCTTTTTTTTTTTTTTTTCTCGTATGACGGTTGTCACAATGGTCACACAGAGACCGTCTGCGGTCATGTTTTTAAGCATACACGGGGATGAAGCCAACATATACAGTGTGTTTCACGTAAGAGGAACACATATTCCTAAAATTAGTGTATTCGAGGTCTAAGGATAATTTTCTCGGGACCGCATTACTCGTAGGGGCGAACGTCAGAAAATGCGCGATACTTAATGATTTGTTTTTTAATTAATTGAAAATGACTAATTGACTTTTTAGTTAGTGTACATAGATATATGGTTCCAGTTAGAAACCTGCTGAGCGTCATCGAAAACCACTAAACCAGTCATTTTCGGAAAAACTTTGGAGCGCGTGAAAAGCGTAGTAGTGCGCTGAAGTTACCACTCGTGGAGCAGGTTCAAGGCGTCTTTGTGAAAATGACCGATTTAGTGGTTTTCGATGACGCTCAGCAGGTTCCTAATTGGAACCATATTTCTATTTTCACTAATTAAAAAGTTAATTAGCCATTTTCAATTAATTAGCGGACTAATTGGAAAGTATTGCGCATTTTCTGACGTCCGCCACTACAGTAATTGGATCCCGAGAAAATATATATATTTTTTTTAATCTAAATTACGCTAATTGCAGGAATGTTTGTCACTCGTACGTGAAACACCCTACATATATGCCTGAAACACGCAGATAACTTTTTCATCGTGGCTGAATACTGATAAGATGAAACCTCCGCTAGCAAACTTAACAATTATATTTAAGCTTTCTTTTTTTATGCTTGCACGCTTTAGTTGTACTCGTGTGTGGTATACTAATTAACTTCCTAAAAAAAGGCCACATTTAAATATGCGTTATATAACGATGGAAAATTGTTCAAAAACAGAACTATTAAAAGAATAAGGTACCCTTCAAAATTGATATTTTTTTTTTTCTAAGGAGCAATCGTTTCTAACCACTTATAAAACGTAATTTGGATTTTCTAACCTCGGGCTATGGCACTTTTTTTTTAACTCCACAATACGCTCTCGACTTTAAAAAAATATATATAAATTTTTAAGAACAAAAATTTTAAATTGTGAGACTTCGTAACTTGTTCTGTCTTCCATCTTATTGCCGGGTTCGTCGCTGCCGCGAATCTCCCAACTATATTCGACTTACGGTGGACCGCGACAGACGCTCTGCGCGATCCATCCCGGTACGATGGACAAGTGGACGGCACTGTACGGACAGCAAGTCGTCTGCTTCTTTCGCAAGAGTTGCGGTGATGACGTCAGAACGATGCCGAGCTCTGATTGGCTGCGATTGAAAGGATACTGAATAGAGCTCAATGCTAGATGCCTCAAGAACTACCCCCTATTATTATTTTATTATTATATTCCCTATTATTATATCCCTATTATTATTATTACCGCAACTCCTGCTCAAGAAGCAGACGATTGGTACGGGATTGGATTGGATTGGGTCGGCGCGCAAGAAGCAGACGACTGGCACGGGATTGGATTGGCTCGGCGCGCAAGAAGCAGACGACTTGCTCTACGCGGTGCTTCTTATCGTGACCCGGCCGACTATGCGCACAGTGTTGCGCCCAGTCTCGAAGGTCACGTGACGCTCGCACGGGATTGGATTGGCTCGGATGGCTCCGCAGGGTTTGAGTGCGGTTCAGGTGCAACGGAGTTCTAAGAACAAATTCATGGCTTATATATATCCTCTGTTTGGGGGACGGTAGCTGCGCAATCTCAATCTCGATCTCAACTAAATTAATCACGGCTCCGGCTTCGCTTCCGTGGCTCTCGCAGACGACTTGAACGACGCTCGGAGGCACAGGGGGAGATAAAGAGAGGGAGTGGGGCGGCAGTGCGTGCTCGTCCAAGTTGGAATGGTGCTTTCGCCGAGATTGAAAAATTTAGCGAATATTTGACGGAAATGGAGTCTCGTTCAGGTTGATAGCTTTATGCGGTCTCCCTATCACCCTTCTCTTTTACTTCTCGTTTCTATTTTTCTTTTTTTATTATTCTTAGTACCTTATTTGTGCGCGCGTTTGCTTTTTGTGCGGTTCTTAAATATCCCAGTCGGATAACTTTTTTTTTTTTATTTGCTGCTAAGATTGTTATTTTCATCTTGTTTTTTAGTTGTTTCTTGTCTCCCTATTTTTCGGGAAAACAAATTTTGATATGCTTCCGCTGATGTTCACAGTCTTCTAGTAACTCCGCTTTTTTACCCTTCCCACTTTTTTTTTACTTCAGTACGTATGTGGGTGGTTCTGTTTTGCTGGCTTTGGGTGTGTGTGTGTGTGTGTGTGTGTGTGTGTGTGTGCGTGTGTGTGTGTGTGAGTGTGTGTGTGTGTGCGCTTGCGTGCACCCGTGCGTGTGTCTGCGTGTGTGTGTTTGTGTGTGTGTGTTTGCCATGCTTGCGTAGAAATGGCTCAGTACTTGTTACTGCTACGCTTCTCTTATTCACGTGTTGGCGTCTCTTTTTTTTTTTTTTGCCCCCTTTTAAAGAAACGGATTTCGTAGGACTCAAAGAGGAAAAAACGAACTGTTTGCTCGTGGGCCTTCATCTTGTTTCGCTCTCCTGTCCCTTTCCGTACTTTTAACTGTCTCTATGGGATTCCCTTTCTATATTAGAAAGCTCGATTTAGTTATTGACCGTTCTTTAGTTTACACATTCTAAATTTAGTTGCGTATCATTTCTTACCCTCTTCGAAGTCTGCAAGCAGTGGTCTCGGACCCTCCGCGTCCGCCGTCGCTCCCCGACGGTCTTGTGCGTTGGAATCGATCCACGGCCCAGCCTCAAGCTGACAGTGCGGTGGAAAGCTACGAAATCGTCGAACCAGTCATGCGTCGACCTTCTGCCACGTGATCACGCTTCCCCGGCCCGTCCCAACGCACAGAGAGCTGGGTTGAGCGGCGAAAGCGGAGGCGGTTAATTGGTGCGGCGAACGCGTTATCTTCCATTGCGCTGTCGGCGTAGGCGTGAACTGAGTAGAGGACGCTTCCATTAATACGTCGGCCTCGATCAGACCTGACGAGTGAATGCACGATTCACCGTCCCTCCGCTAATGGCGCTTGCCACGAGTGGAGGAATTGGAGCGAATATGGCGAGAGGTTCCGCCGTATAGGTTGGAGAAAACGACAGCGGCGAGTCATTATAAGAAAAATAATCCCCGACACGGTTTTATCGTTCCGAAACCAGTGGCGTAGTAAAGGGATGGGGGAGGGGGGGGGGGTTCCGGGGGCTCTGGGTTTTGGGTACCAGGCGTCCAGTTACGGGGGGGGGGGGGGGGGGGGGCACATCGGTCCCTTCTTCCCCACTTTACCATTTGCGATCTTGGGGAGTGAATAAGAGAGGGGTGCCACCTGTGGCGGCATCCCCCCCACCTTCCCCCGCTTTACTAGATGCGATCTCGGGGAGTGAATGGGGGGAGGCTAAGAAATACCTGAGGGCCTCTGATGCCGCATGGCCTAGCTGCGCCACTGTCCGAAACACAGCCCGCTCTGAACTGTCCGTGCAGTTTAAACTTCAACGCAGATGCACCCCCCCCCCCCTTCCCCCTTTTGCCCCGGAAAATTCTAATTCGTAACATAAAACGATCTGACTTCCTTTTCGTATTTTCTCTCCTCCATCGCGCCTCTTCCTCTCTTTATCGCAGGCATTCTCGGGTGGTATAGGTTGCTCCGCGTGTGCGTGATCAGACGAGGGATGGCGTGCACATGCGCACTTGTTCCGTTGGATAAGCGCTTGTTGCGGTTGGCTCAGCTCTACGATAAAAGTGGGACGCACACTGGAAGTCGTCTTCACATTGCCACACAAAATAAAAAAATAAAAAAAACGACCGAAGAAGACGTCGCTGAACAAAAGCAGCGCGGCGCACTGAGTCTCAGCGTTCGTCGCACTGAGACGCCAGAAAATAGAAACAGCGTTTGGCCTTCGAATGAGACATGGCGAATGCCGTCATCGCGCTAGATCCTTAGCAGGTAAAGAAGCAGAGACAAAAAAAAAGTGGAGGAACAAAAGAGTTTTATTGAATGAATATGCGCGGACATATTTGATGCTTAGCTATACGCCACGGAGTTCGTCTCAATTTAATCGGCGGAATATCAGTTCGACGTGGCCTTCAGCGAAGCGCCAGAGAAACACGGCCCCGTTTCTTTTCTTTTTTTTTCACTTTCTTTTTGAATGTGCTAAAGTGCCGTTGCTGCTTGACTCTGTTCGTTCTTCTCTGCCCTTGGCAGATGCGCATCGGCCTTCACACGGGGCTGGTGCTGGCCGGGGTTGTGGGCGTCAAGATGCCTCGCTACTGCCTCATCGGCAACGACGTGTCCCTGGCCAACAGGTTCGAGTCCGGTAGCGTGCCCCTACGTATCAACGTCAGTCCGACTACCCACAGGTGAGAACAATGTGGTGGGGAGAACAAACTATAAGGGGCTCTTTGTGCGGCTCGTTTTCCCACTGAGCCCAATGTTCAAGCCAACACAAGGCCATTGGACAGAGCTATCTACGTCATCTGTACTCTTAAAGACCGGCGACCCAGGTCGCGCTTTCCACTTTTCCCTCTTTTCCGCATTTCCCTCTTCTACCCTGCCCACTGTTGCCTGTTTCCTCCTCCCCCATGGTGAGGAGGATCTTCTGCCTTGCAGAATCTTGAATCTGGTCGTCGGCCTTTAACGGCGTATAGTGGGCACAAGTATTGCGTTAACGCTGGCGCAGCGTTCGGCTAGGTCAGCCGAGCGTACAGAAACACAAAACGATAAATCATGCTGTTGTTGTCCCCGTGTGTTTAGTTCTTATCTTAGCTGCCAGAGGCGCTACTGGCGAACATCCTCCCCAATGCCCGTCATCGTATGTCATCTCAAGAGTGGTTTGTAGAATGTGTGGAAGGCGCAGACGCAAGACCATGGCGTGAGGAAGAACTCGGCTTGCGCGAGTGCCGGTGCAAACAAAGCATTTTGATGTGTACATTGCTCTCCCGCCGCCGGTGCATTTGAGAGCACCGCCCACAAGCTGCCGGATATAAGATTGTTTACCGTGCGGATGGTTCAGGAGACGTACAAAAACGAAAGAAAAAAAAAAGCAACTGGGAACGAAAACTTGCTTTGGCGTCTTGTTTCGTTTCAATTTTGTGGTGAGAGCCAACTTTAGGAAGCATATATAAAGGTGAACCTGAAGATTTCTTTTGCTTGAGTAGTACAGTGACGGTAATGAACCCAAGTGGTCGGAAGTAAAAATCCTCCACATCAGCCGGCTTGGATAAAGATGGATATTGTATCAGCGTTCTATCACGGAACATAAAAGACACCGCGTAAGCAGTTTTTCTGCGCTGGTCAACTCGCCTATATTTTACATTGGAATGTACAGTCAGCGGAAATGTGTGCTGAACCAGTTTATTGCCAGTTAAAAGAGATAGAAATGTTGCACAAGGCGTCTCTGGCATGCTAGGCTATAAAACCGACAGGCAATTCGTGACAATAGGAAATGTTGCAATTAATTCCAAACCCATATTTTATTAGCTTAGTGTACCCGTAACTACCCAGACGTATTTTGTGCTGCTCTGACCTGAGCGCCGCTGACACTATTCATGTTTCAGTTCCCTGTAATATGAGATATAGCGGCTCAGAGACAAATGCATGCCTCGAACGTATTTCTTGGTGCAGGCTACTGGTTCAGACTGATGGTTTCCGGTTTGAAGCCCGGCCTCGGGAGTGTCTGCCGGCTGGCTTTCCGGAGCAGGTAAAAGGAACGTGCCACTTTCTGACCGCCTTCATCCATCCCAAACTGGACAAATCTGAGCCCCTGGACGCCCACATACGCAAGGCGCAACGAGAACTCCGCATGGATGCCTCGCAAACCTGGCTTGCCTAAGCCTAAATCACGTAGGATCCGCACGTATGGGCAACAAGGTGGCAGCGTCAAGTGTGCCCTGCTGTGGAATACCATGAACGACAGTGATGTCGCTCCAAGTTCTTCAACTTTGACTTTCTTGCTGACGTGGAATATCACGTTATCTGAGCTACCATGAGCGCCAATATTGTCGCTGCTACTTCTTCAATTCTGACTTTCTTGTTGAAGTGGCCTACCACGTTGCCGGAACTACCATGAGTGACAACAGTGATGCGGCTCTCAGTTCTTTACTCTTCTGTTTTTGCTGAAGTAGCATATCGATTTGACTGTCTAGAACACGTACAGTGTTTCATCACTCAAAACTTTTACGTGGTTCAGTTCTTCACTGCAGACTGCTCGCTGACATCTTCACGTAAGTGGCACATACGTGGCGTGGTGGTTTTTTGAGGAGACGAAAGCCTGCAATGGATGACAGACCAGCCGACAATGCCAGTAGAGTGCGACGTTAGATGGCTCAAGCCGCTTCCTTTGAACTTCGCGGAGAAAGCAAAGACCTGGCTCAATTCCTAACTCTGCAATCTCGAAACCTAATCGCGGATGCAACTGTGTCCTTGTAGGCCCTCAACTTCCTTGCGTTGGTGACACGCTGCTAGAACATCTGTCTGTGCTCGGTCATCTCAGCGGCTTTTTTGATCTCGCGGACCTCCTAATGGCTAGCTGTTACGCAGGCGATCAAATGTGCAGGGAACGCTATGTCTTCATATGTCTGCTGAATGGTAGCTTGGTGTAAGAGCCCTTATTTGTGGTAGAACATTTGCCTGAGACTGTGGCATGCATGATCGAACTGCAAGGTCGAGGTCTTCGCTTGCTTGGCTTTCAGATGTAAATGTTTACAATGGCTAATCGTGCTCTGTTAGTAAGGTAACACTTGTTTTTCTCTCAGACCATTCGAGCTTTAAGTGTGACAGAAAACCGAATACGTTTCGTGCACGCCGAGCCACCGCTCCCAACGTTCCATCGCAAAAACGAACCTGGTCAGTATTGTTTGTTGTTCATATTATGGATGTCAGCACTGTTTCCAAATGAGAAAGTAAAAATTAACCCGCGTGTCAGAGTTTTAGGAAAGGCTCATGACTCCCTCCGTAAATGTGCAATTACTCAATAGAAAAATAGGCAGAGTGTAAATAGAGAGAGGAAGGCCGTTTGGCGCCTTTTTTATATGATCGTGCACGTGCTTACATCCTTTTTTGATGACTGAACGGTTTGCTTTTATAGGTAATTTGCTATCTTGGTTGGTTTCTTGGTTTTTAAAGAAGGCCCACATCTGAGAAGCCCGAAAGAGGTTGCTTTACAAACAGCTCAGGCTGCGGGTAAAGTAACCAATATTGTTTGCCAATAGCAACAGCTTGTAATGGTACGAAATGAACACGGTCGAACTTAAATGCCAGCACGCACTCAACACCTAAGCACACAGTTATCGCACTACCGTTGTCTCGGCCTGTGGTGGCGTCTACAGCGTCCAGAACAATGCTCGCTGCAGAGGATTGTTCTAGACGAAGTTCCACTTGCAAAGTTTCGCTAACGTGTCACTTCGTTGTTTTTATCTTCTCTCGTTACATTGTTGTAAAGAGCAGACGACAGACTGGAGGCGCATGGCGGCATCAATGCATTTTGTAATCCATCACGTACTGTTCCTTTGTACGTACAATGTTTTGGTATGCTTCCTCGCCTTTGTTTGTCTTGGTAGGAGTGGCAACTTGCTGTCGTTTACGCGGTTGACCTCGGACATTGTGGACACCCGACGAATTAAGACGGCAAGGTATATACGCGGTGAAGTCACCGTTACGCCTACAACTCCATTGTGTCTTAGGCTGATGTGTTCCCCGCGGTATCGTAAAGCTGGTCGTGCGAGTGCATTTGTGAATCGGCTGTGTGCCGCCGATTTTCGGAGAAGCCGTGCACGGACGATGACGAAGCACCTCCTAGACGTGCGGTGCACGTGAAGTGACTGAGAAACATAAATGTCCGCAGTTCTGCCGCGCGTTGGAAATGCTTGTTTCGCAGTAAACGTTTCTGGTCGTTTTAACCTGTTGTGTCGGTGTACAATCCCCCCTTCCCCTTTTTCCGCAAAATAGAGTGTGGACAAGACCAAAAGTTATTTTCAATATATTAGGATTTTATTTCTTAAATTGCTCACTTGTCGGGTTGATTAGGAAGACTTGTGCCGTTTGTTGCAAACGCGATGCAGCAGGCTATAAAAGTGTCTCATCGATTAAAGCAGTTTTTCATGCCACGATTTTCTCGTGGGAGCCGCCATTTTGCTACGTCTTGAGGCAATAAGCGTGAACGTCATAAGCCCCGCCATGCGTTTTTAACGTGTCGGCGAATAGAGGGCCCGAGCTGAGCTTCATCAGGTGGAAGTCAAGTTATCCTTTGTCTTTAGGGATTCGTTTTTTTCCTCTCCGTAGGTGCATGCCTCTTTCGGGACACTATAATATATTGGTCCTTCATTGCAGCGTCATAAAACTTTGCCGTTGTTTCGGAGTCGAGTTTTGTGCGCTCCGTGAAAATGAAATAATAAATGGGTATATTAAGTAATTTACGTATCAGGCAAAATTTACGCAGAATGTTTTTTTTTCTATTTTTTTAATTTTTTTTAGGCTTTGTTTTAAAGATTTCTTTTAAAAAAAGTCCTGATATCTACTCTATAATCGATTCGTGCAGGTGAGTTATACTGGCAGGGGGGGGGGGGGGGGCATAACATAGGGGGCTATTTGTTGTTCATACGACAGCCTTTCAAGTGTAAGAAATAGACGCGTTTGCACACGCTCCAGATTCCAGCCGCCATTGCTGTCCTTCTCTTGTCTAATCCAGATGCACAGCCAGAGCAGCGGGCGTTCACGAGCTTCCACAAACGCCAGTGCTGGGGAGGACACAGTATCTAAAATCACAGTAACCTGCCCTGCTGTGGTCATAATGAAGTGATCAAAACAAAAGGTCGGCTATGGCGGCGCCAATGCACACCTGCTGCAAAGCGTCTATATGACTCACCTGCCCATACCGCATTAGTGTAGCTTTACGCTTTTTTTTTTTTAACAAATCTGGAAAGCCTTTTTAGAACACCCTGTATATGACTATACACCGATCAGCTAAAACATCACGACCGTTACGACCATTACGGATGGCAGTTAACGATTACCCGGGACAGAAAGGAATCCTTTTGACAACTACGTATGTATTGGAAAAAAGGCTTCCAATTTAAGCGACTTTAACAAAGGTCAGATGCCAATGGCTCGACGGTTCGGAGCAGGTATCTCGGAAGCTGCGAAGCTTGTAGGGTGTTTTCGAGCTTCCGGCGTTAGTATATACCATATCAAAAGTGGTAGAGCGATGTTGAAACTGCTAGTATACATGGCGCCAAGGAGTGGGGGCCCGTCCGCGTCTCATACAAAATGTGCACGTCGGAGCGTCTCCCGCTTGGTGAGGCAAAATAGGCGGTCGCTTATGGATACAACGCAGGTCAAGGTAAAAGTGTTTACGAGTACGGCTATTCGTAATCTGTTTGACACGTGACGCCGCAGCAGATGACCCGTAAAACTGTTTTGCGTGCCAAAGGTGAATCAACAGGGTATTAGTTACATGGGGTCATACTGTTTCGGCTGATTACGGCTTTGAGGAGCTGTTCTTAATTGACCTTTTTCAGAGATCACTGGGCGCATGCGCCGACTCTGGGAGAGAGGAGGAAAGGAAAAGGCACCATCTTTGGTGGCTCTCTCTCTCTTGTCCGCTCGGTCGCTCAGACAGTGCTGGTTAGGCTTGACTCCTGCGCTATTCTCGCGGCTTGGCTTCATAGCCTCACCATTGCTCACCAGAAGGTTGCACAAATAGCAGCATACATTGTTAAACTGCCAAATTTTATAAAGTTCTAGCAGCCTTTGGCGGGTGGTGCACGAAATCACCCGATGTCAAACACCCAGGCCTTTTTTCCCTGCTTTCAAAAGCCTATGACGAGAGCCCCCGTATCAGGTGGTTGGATTATCAATGTGACGGCGGGACATTCTGCTTTTAACTAAAATACAGTAAACGTGAACATGATGGTATACCTGAAATTAGGGTAGGAAAAGGAAAAGGCAAAAAGGAAACAGAAAGAAAAAACAGGCAACGTCTCTCGAGACTTTGCCCGTTTTTTCCTTTGCGTTTTCTTTTTCTTACTTCAGTCTCAGGTTTAATAATTGAAAATGGGAGTGTTGGTGAATAGATACGAATACATGAAAGGATAAAACATCAAGGGCGAGGACGGATACAGGACTTCTTGAAAGAAGTACTTTTTCCGTCCCTGTCCTCGATGTTCTATCCTTTGATGTATTCATATATAAAGTTTTCCATCATGTTAAACTTACACCAGCTCGCATGCACTCTGACCATTTTTTTTTTGTTAATAGTAAACGTGCACACGAGGTTGTGTCGTAATCATGCCGTACCCGCTACTCAATTAAAAATAACAGCATAAAGCTTCCCGTTCTTTAGGCGTACGCAATATACATTCGCGTCTTGCCACGTTAAAAAAAAAAAAACTGGCAAAACATAGCGAGCGAAACGAAATTAAGCCTTACGGAGACAGACCCCTTCATGGAATTTTTTGGCAACCAACTGTAAACTCGCCTGTTTGCTGGGCCCACTTTGCCGAAGGTTTGTAAAGTGCCGAATTCAAAGAGAGATTGTTTCTAACATACCGTTCCTTACTTTTGGACGGTGCAGGCAAGCCTTCGCGATGTCAAGACTTCGCACCGTCCGAGTTTGTTTACGCATTCCCGAGTACGGCGATGCACCGTACGCTCGCGCGGTACGCAGGACGGCGAAGTGATGGACGCGATAAGCTTGAATAACTTAAGCAATCAAGTAGGGAAAAATCAGCTGTTTGTAGTGGCCGGGCCTCATAGACGGAGCTCACAGGCTCCGCAAAAGGTGGATGGTTGGGTCGGTATCCAAACTGGTCACTATTACTTTCCTTACTTAACACTCTGCGACTCTGCCTTGAAAGCCGACCCCTTTTTCAGTTGCTTGCAAGACGCGACACCGAAGTGACGATTAAGTCACTCCGAGTCGATTGTACGAACCGATGCGGCGTCGGCAGTCTATGCATCCCTGAAGGTATAAAAACGAACGAGGTTCTCTGTATCGTAGACACTGAGTTTTGTTAATCTTCCGGGTCGTTCTCTGCCATTTCGAAGAAAATACGCACGCGAAGCGACGACAGAAAGACAAGTTCAAATTGTTGAGGGATGGAACAACGCCACCAAAGAACACACGTAAACACATGGACCGGGAGACAAGCCAGGCCTGGTGCGGACGACGGAGAGATGGTCCCGGAGCCACCAAAAGTGTTTAGGACGATTCCCGCGAGGGCGCGCCACGATCGTGGCCAAGCTACGAAAAAGGTCCATTTTCTGTCGATTGCCTCGGTCTCTATCGCGGGGAAGTCTCGCATTCCCAAGTTGCGGTCTCGGAGCATTAGCTAAAATCGGTCGGCGAAAATGGCCAGGAATGAATGATTACGACCATATTATGAAGGATATGGTTTTGTTTGCCTTTGTGCTTGGTAGCAGCTACGCTTTGGCTTATGGCAACGAAGGAGAGAGCCACGCGGGACAACGAGAAAAGGGAGGATTATCAGATTCGGGTAAGTGACTTCTCGTGCTTACCTATCTTTTTTTAAAAGGATTAAGGTTACAGCGGCGCATTGTGCTTTAGACTCGCGCACCAAAAAAGGTGGTCCCGTACAGCAAAGCGTCCTCTGCGCATGTGTCGAAATGTATAATCTGTCTGCTGAAGAAGGGGGCGAAAATAAGTAAAATGTTTGGACACATTTGTAATTTAACTTTTTTTTTGCCGTATTTTTGTTGTCTAGATTTACGGTGCATGTGTAGTCATGTCTCGTTAATATTGACAGCTTGGTTTTCCCAAGAAAAATCGTCTATAATGTGAGTTGTCCATAATAACAAGACGCATGTTCTTCTACAAAAATGTCGTCTACATGGCGGGGTGTACAAACTAACGGGGTCCAAATTAACGGGGCTCATATTAACGATACATGACTGCACTTCTTTCCATCGCATTTTATGTTGACATCAACAATGCTACTCCACTCCATCGTTATAAACGAGCAAATTATTTGTGTCTTTTTTTTCACTCTTGCTTTTTCGATACACTTAACGACAAGAGTTTGAAACCCGCTTTGTTTGTGTGTTTTTTTAAATAATTGCTTTAATCCCCGGATTCAACCCCATTCCTGCACGTTTCGATCTGGATGAGCACCGTACCGGCGTGCGGTCGTGTATCACTACTGCGTGATGCACGTTAAAGACCCCAGGTTAGCGGTTGTACTGCATTAGATAAATTTCTCATCTACAGCGAGTGACTCGCCGCAACTTTGAAACGGCTGACCAAATACACGCTGTCTAAATATCCGCACAACCCCAATTACTATTAATTCTTTATTATTTAATCTCTACGTGTATCGTCCACCGCTAATTGAAACTTTTGATATTTGTGGACCGACACAATTTTAATTGATTTTTATGCAGTCTCTACTTGTAATCTTTATTAATGCTTTAATTAAAACGAAATAAATATGTTTTCTTGCTGCGCCTTGTGGAAGGCACTTGCTATGCGGGGAACAAATCTTGAAACAAACGAATATATTTTTAAACTAAAGCAAGTGTGCTGGCGAACTGGTTCAATGTTGTCATGATAACTCGGGAAGAACGGAAAAATGGGGCGAGCAACACAAAGCTTCAAACAACAGCTGTAACGAAAATATTCCCTGGAGAAGGGGAACTAGCGGGACAAAGTACAAACACAAATCTCCAAACACAGCTAGGTCCCTGGTTCGATACCAGGACCAGGCGGATTTTTTCGGTCGCGCACCAGGAACCTAGTTGTGTTTGGAGATTCCTGTTTGTCCTTTGGCCCCCTTGTTTCCCTTCTCCAGGGATTATTTTCGTCACTCTTGTCCAGCTCGCTTGCAGCTTTGCATTTAATTGCATTATTAATCAAAACACAGCTGTGTTGTCCGTCCAGTTTCTTTCCCTGTTCCTGAGTTACCATGTCAGAATATACATATACATATATAATTTTTTTTAAGGAAAACAAAATATAAATATGGTTCTAAGCAAGCATACGGTGGTACGACATATATATATATATATATATATATATATATATATATATATATATCGGGTGTTCCATTTTAATACGAACAGATTTATTTAAGAAAATCCGTAAAGGATGCACTAATACAATTTGGGCAGGTGAGTTATACGGCCAGGGGGACATTATGTGGGTGGCTAATCTTTGCGATATGTCGGATAATTAACTAAACTTCTTGATTAAGTTTTTAATTAGTAAAAGTAATCATATGGCTTCAATTAGAAACATGCTGAGCATAATCGAAAACCACTCTATCAGTCAATATTAGAACGACTTGAAGCTCGTGGGAAACTCGGGGGCGCACCGAAATTCCCACTCGTGAAGCAGGCACAAAGCTAGCAGTGGCAAAACGCGATGACAATCTTATCATCGCGTTCCGCCACTGCTACCTTTCCGCCTGCTTCACGAGTGGTAAATTCGGTGCGCCCCCAAGTTTCCCACGAGCTTCAAGTCGTTCTAATATTGACTGATAGAGTGATTTTCGATTATGCTCAGCATGTTCCTAAAAGAAACCATATGATTACTTTTTACTAATTAAAAAGTTAAGGAAGTTTAGTTAATTATCCGACATATCGCAAAGATTAGCCACCCACATAATGTCCTCTTAGCCGTGTAACTCACCTACCCAAACAGAATTAGTGCATCTTTTACGTAATTTTTTGTAATAAGTCAGTTCGAATTAAAATGGAACAACCGGTATATATGTATATATAAAATAAATTATATAACACACACAGAACTCAAAAAATTCCAGCGCTCTTCGATGCCTCAAGCCTCATCATACGTCAAGTATGATGAAATGTTTTTCATGCGTCTTCTATATTGAAATTATTTTATGCTGTATTTAGATGCGTAGCTAGACTGGTCTAAGTCTAGTTACGTTAGAAGAAGGTCTAATTCGGCGCTTTGAAGAAAAAAAAGCGATTTTTATATTAAGCTCATTATTAATAAAGATGGAATGCAATTCTGCTCGTGACACTGCTCAAATTAATTTAAAATATATGCAATCATTTTTTTTTATTATCACTGGTACGTTAATTGTACGCAAACAATTTTCAAAAATATTTTTTTTCATAACGTAGCATAAACTATTTTGCAGAACCCCGTGTTTTGCACTAAAATTAATTTTAAAAAAAATTTTGATACTCACTGTTACACAAGAAAAGTTTGTCGCGCAATACACTGCCCATTTCCCCAAATCTTGGCAATTTAATCACACATGTACCTTTATGTAAGCTGCCGTATTTCCGGAAAACAAGATTTTCTACTTTGCCCGGTGTTTGGGCTTGTGAGTAAAGGCCGTGACACTGACTTTACCGCTGATTCTCATGCGGTGGTAGCTCCCGGCTGAAGTTTACGTTTTAGTTAAAGCACCACAGGGAGCAAAGTCCTCACGACCAACTTCCAAGTTGCTCGCCCCACGGTTACTTGATGCCCTCTCGTCTGCCTCATAGACCATAGTTCAGTCTTCGAGCCACATGTCTAGGCCGTCGGTGACAAAACAAAACAACCAACATGATCCTCCACTCCTGGTTTTTTGGTCCTCTTTAGTTATCCACTCCCCTGGCCGAGATGACCCATCTCGGTCACGCCGCTATTGCCCCCCCCCCCCCAAAAAAAACGCTCTTGTCGGTCCTTCATCGCCGGCCACTACCAGCGATTCTCTCCACGAAACCATCGGAAATCAGCCAATTGGGCAGTGGCCCCGGCACCGCGGCGATCCTTGCGCGCGAACGGACTTCTAAATGAGACAACTTCCTTTCTGTGCCCTTTCTCGCCTGCCGTTGAAACAGCGCCAATCAATGGCAGTTTCCGTCGTTGCCCGCGGCAACGGAGACTCACTACAAACGCCGGCTGGTCGGTTCCCCGTAGAGAGACCCCTCTCACTGTGCTACTGGGACAGCGGTGGCTTCCAAATATGTTTCGCCATCGCTGACGGATCAAGGGGGCAGGCGGGCTGAGCAGTTTCTAGCATCTAGGTATATGCGCATTTAGAGCTTTTTTTTTTTTTCCTCACTTTCTTTTTGTTGAGTGTGCTGCATTTCCGAATTTAGCCTGGTCAGTAAACGTCCACGTGTCTTGTTGACTGCTTCAACCGATGAACCGCCCCTGTGTTTTGCTCACTGGACGACGTTCTCATCATCGGGACCCTACAACATTGAGAGAGCTACACAACGTTTCTGATTGCCTTCATCATCTCCCTCGTGCAGGATTAGAACTGCATCGGCTTGGGTAGGACAGTGCCACCAGCATACGAAAGTCACCGACCTGCTACTGCTCCTCTCTATCTTTTACAAACCCAACGTGAATTGCGATGTTGTGGCATGCTTCGTCACATTAGTTCCTGAACCGGTAAGACGAAAATTTACTCTGCTGTAGATTCGCTATAAAGCCCGTGTGCTCTGGCTTCACGGAACAAGCTCCAGCTGTTACTAGACCTTCCTATTTACATCTCTTTTAAAGGATTTGTTTCACCGGGATATCAGCGAAGATATAGTTATCAGCAGACTCCAGAATCTCAACGTCCTTCCGCATGACCACAAGAAACACATCGTCACTTACAATGCCTTAACCGGTTGTACAACCACCTCATGTCCTTCCTGTAGAGACATATTCTTTTCGCCGTCCTTCTACTGTGTTACCTGCAGAAGAGAGGGTGTGTTGGAAAAAGGCCGGTGAGGAGGCGTGAATTTACGTCACCATGATGCGACAGACGGCTCTGTTGGCTGCCGGGTGTCAGCCGTGGCACATCAACGTGGTGGCGTTCAGCGGACAGCGCTTCGCCTATGCCGCCACCCTGGCTGTTTACATCTACGAGGTGATTACTTTATCTCATTATTCTTGCTTAACTTGACAATACGTAGGCGTCGCGTTAACAAAGCTAATTATGTATATCTCTTCCTGCCACTCCGATAGCAACGCCCGATAAACAAATGTGCACAAAGCAAGGCTAGCACATCGTTATTTGGTTATAATGATGATGCAATTAAATTCCAAGGTGCAAGCGAGCTGGACGAGAATAAGGAAAATGTTCCCTGGAGAAGGGGAACAAGGGGGACGCAGGACAAACAGGAATGTCCAAACACAGCTAGGTGACTGGTCGCGCACCAGTCACCTAACTGTGTTTGGAGATTTGTGTTTGTTGCCCCCTTGATCCCCTTCTCCGGGGATTATTTTCGTTAGTTGGTGTCCTTATCGTAGTGCAGGAAAGACATACGAAAACTCTCTAATGCTAAGTTCTCTTGATTACGTATAAATCTCTTTGTGTCTGCTTTGCCCCCGAGCACGGGGTGGACCAATCACTGTCATCTGCAGAACGCGTCCAGCAAATAAGAGGTAAACAAAAACACACAAGAGATTGTATGTCAGTGACTCTTTATCGCAAGACGTCTTGAGAATGTAAGTAAGCGTTTTTGAGCTTACACATAAGTTGAAGTACGAAAAGCAGCTAAGGCATCTACAAGTTAAATCGTTAAAAATCGGTGAAAATGCAATCAAATCCCATAATAATTCTAAAAAGGACTTAGTTCTTTGAATTGTTTTACCCTTTTTTGTTTTTATGGTCCAGAATAGCGTTGTTCATATATCAAATATAAATCTACATAAAACGAAGAAAATGTTTTTTTTTGTTTTTTTTAGTAGTCCTTGGTCTGCCTATCTCGTGTGCAATGTTAAAAGCATCGAACGCATATAAGCTGTACAGGTTTGGTTAACTTTGATCGCCTTCGCACCAAATCGACCGAATGAAAAAACTTCCAGTCAGCCGAAGGCCGGTTGTATGCGAGAGAAGGAAATGTCTGCGGCCTCATCGGGTTGTACCACTGCCACGCTGCTCGTACTCTCATACATTAAACAAAAGACACTGTGTTGGCTGCAGACCTAACAGAACTGCCTGCGGGCAAGCTTCAAGCACGTTTAGTTCCAGCATTTGTGTCCTTTTAAGATGACAGCAGACAGTTTTTGAATGACCAGTATAACATACATGGAAGAAGCACACGTCAGTCAGTGCCTACAGACTGCATTTTGTACAATGTATGAGCAATGTGATGGCGGCTTTGTTTGCTCGCTCTTATTTGCTGACTTTTCCCAGATGGACAGCTTTAGCGGCGAGTTCCGCCTCCACTCCATCATGGCCGAGCACAAGCGCACCATCACGGGTCTGGACTGGCACCCGACGCGCGAGGACTGGCTGGCCAGCGGGAGCCTGGACCCCAAGCTCTGCGTCTGGGACGTGTCCAAACACCTCCTGGTGGCCGTCCTGAGCGAACCGGCCTGTCCGCCGTCTTTGCTGTCCTGGAAGCCGGACGTGCCGGACGTGCTGGTGTACCTCGCCGGACGCGGTCCCCTGCACGCCTGGACCGTGCCTGGAGGCGAGAGCCGTAAAGAGATCGGAAGGGACGCCGTGCCACAGTTCGCCAGCGCAGTCACCCAGATGACGTGGCACCCGCACGTGGCGGGCAAGGTGGCCTATGGGCATCAGGATGGCTCCATCTCGGTTCTTCAATACGGTAAGACCATTTTCCTCTCACACAAAAAAGGCTAATTGTTTTTTTTTTTTCTCTCTTTTTGCAAATGAGGTGGCGGTGGTGCGACACCACCTAGAAGGCAAGGCCTGCCCATGACGTCATCGTTAGTGGACCTCTGACCCGCCCCAAGCGGCAAACACGCCAATTAGCTCGACGACGCGTGCTATATATAGCGTCGCACTCGTTGTGAGACGCTGCAAGACGCTCTGGCTGCGACGCTGACGTGAGGTATGCGGCACTGCATTGAGCCACTAGTGATGACGTCATTGCAGGCCTCGCCTTGTAAGTTATATTAATAGATCCCGACTTCACATATTCCGGTAAGACATAGCCCGCATCGCATGTTTAAGCTTTCGACTCCCCGTCTCCACTTAAAGGGACCATGAAGGCAATTTAATTTTTTTTTAAATTTTTTCTAGAACGTTCTGACTCTTATTTCTGTACCTGCAAATAAATTTGCGAAACCGAAACAAACATTCAGATTTCTTCCCTTTTTCGCCTCTGGAAAGAGAAGTGACGTCAGGGAGCACTGTCGGCATCGGTAGGATTTAGTGCACACTCAGTGTGGTTCCCGTGGTTCGCTCTAGTGCACGGCGGTCTGTGAAGAAAACCTGGAAGAAATGGACGACAACGCCGCGCTCGCAAACGAGTTTGAGCTCCCGTTCAGCGACCTAACGCCGACTGAACGGGAGATGCTGCTGAGGACGCAGAACTCTGGATTGACGCTTTACGAGGGCGCCCTAGATCTACCACCAACTCTTCAGTCGCCGCCTCCAGAGCGACTCCCCGCCCCACTTTTACCCAGGCTCCGGCTGACGTGAAGGTGCTGCTCAAAGTCTTCTGTCCACAGACGACGGCGCGCAACCAAATGCTGCGCATTGCTGCATTGGTCGGCAGGTTATGCAAACTAACGTCGCCCGATCGACCGCACGTCTTTAGCCGACCTTTCGCGCAACCTACTACTGCACATAAACGCGGCATGATTGGTGAGACACCAGTTCGCAAAGCGAACACGACACGACGCACGAAACCAAAGCCAAAAGTCCGCTGCCCCCGGTGCTCGTACCTCTTTTTCTTTTTGTTTGTCCATGGTTGCTCGATGCTTTTTACGCGCCCGAGGTAGCAGTGCGGGATGCGTTCAACCAGTGGCAAACGGAGGGATCGCTTCAGATTATGCTTTTATACACGGTATGAAACCTATTAATTACCAACTACAACTTCAAAAGATTATCCAACGTTCAAATAAAAATTTTTCATCACATCTCACCACCGAAATTGAAACCAAGAGCGCGTTTATCGTTTGAACCAATCGCCAGACGAGGTGCCCGTTGTCGTCACGCTTCGGCGCACTTTAGTTCACCTTTCTGCCGCCGCCTCGGTGGGGTCTCAGGCATCGTTCCCGGCGCTATTATTACCGCGCCTGTTTGCTCGTTTGGTGCGGCACCCAAACTTCTGTTCGGGCTAGAACTTGGTCAACAGTATCTGAGACGTGCCTGCCATCCATTTCAATCGTCGAATAAAACTTCGAAACTGCCTTCATGGTCCCTTTAAGCGTCAGTCATCACAGCGGTCATACATCATACAAAAGACAGTCTGCTAAAACGACTCACCGCAATATCCGTGGTTCAAATACCTCGTGCCACGTTTCCTCCTTTCAACTCATTGTCATACGGCATTCGAAGCACGGATCTCGCGGTGACTCGCTTTCGAATCTGTATGCAGACTCTTTCCTTTATGATATAAACGTTTTCCACAAGGGGGCAGCCATCTTTAATCTCGTCACTTCTGGTATGCGGTGAAACATCGTTTTAATCTCTCCACGCCGCTGGAAGGTGTTTACGAAAAATCCGTGATTGTCACGCATTCTTGTTTTGCCTCACCTACACGTTCTCGCATACTGCAGCTTGAAATGTTTTGTTCTTTTTCGTCCCGCATACCAGATACGGAACCCACATGACTGAGAACGACAGGAAACAGAAAACGTCTTTATACCGAATGAAAGCTAAAGCTTCCGGTCTTTGTTTTGGAAAAGCCGTTATTGCAGCCTGCAAATGTTATCTGAATTTATGGATATTTCCTTCCGTTCGAAAATGGGACAGTGTGTATCAGTTCTTTGCGAGAACCCGACATACGGTGTGTAAACATCGTTAATCTCGTTGAAAGCGAAGCCATCTTCGCGTATACGCTCGGGCGCTCTCCACATTGCGTACGGCTAATCTGGCGGACATCGGGTATGGACTTTTTCGCTCGCCCTCTCTCTCTTTTTCTCTCTCTCTCTCTCTCTCTCTCTCGCTCTCTCTTGAGCTGAAGTCGATATCGGAACGGCCGAGTGCCTCGGTTCGATTCGCTGGCTTCCAGTAACTTCGAATTGAGAAACAAAAGAAAGACAAAGCCCTCTTTCGTGTTTGCTTCCGGGCTTCGTGGTCAAACCGCAGGAAGGTAGCCACACGAAGATTGCTTTTAGACGTCGTGTCACGACATTCACCCTAAGATAGTGTAACATCTGGGAAAGAATCAATATAAAAAAGTCTTTTAGAATTCTGATTTATTAGTTTAGTATAGAAGGATCGTGGATTATAATTTAATTTTGTTTTTCTTCGTTATGCGGTTTTCTGGTAAAAAGGAAAGGCTGGAAAATGTCTTTAAAACACACCCACCCAAATAACGTTTTTTTTTTCTAAGAAAGTTTGGCAATGTGTAGATTAAGTGTTGAAAATAAAGAGTCAATTAGTTGTCTTTTTAAAGATGTCAACGTTTTTGTTTTCTTATTTTTTAAATACCAATTAAATGCTGGGCAATAAATATTGATTTAACGAGTGTAGAGCAATAAACAATACTTTTGTCAGAAAAAAGTTTCACCGCTTTTATTCACGCATGGCAGAGTGTTCTTTACGTCTACGTATAATATGCACAGGACAGTGAAGCTAAGCACATAATTTTTATCACACTCTTTAAAAAAAAAAATCTTTAAATTTACGTCTCACAGCGGAACATACCCCACCACACCTGTAGTTTTGGTGATAGAAGACGTAGAAACTGAAAATTGCGTATCGTGGGATGTCACGCTGATGATCTGCAAGAGCGTTCAGTTCAGTATTTGACCGAGGTTATTATTTGGAGGGAAGAGAGCCAATCTTCTTTGCAGGCGGTTCACAGCAGAAGCACATCCGCCTGCTGAACGACAATCCACCGGACGATGACGAAGCAGATCCCCGGATTGTCGTGGCTCTGCGTTGGGACACCCTGTCCACCAGCTACCTCCTGGCGGCCCTCCCCAGCGGACATCTATTCCTCCTGGACACCTCGGCGGACGCAGTCCAGGTGGTCACGTCCTACTCCTGCCCCAGCCGTGCCACAACCATCAGGATGGTGTCTTGGGTGCCTGGAGCTGCTGGCATGTTCGTCACGGGAGGCAAGTTTACATATCCTTTTGTGTCGTAGGACCGCTGTGTCTCGTAGGACCAATGATCGACGTTGGAAAACTGTGTGTCGCAGGATCATTGTGTCTCGTAGGACCATTGAGGTCTTGTAGGATCATTGTGTGTCGTGGGACCACCCTGTGTCGTAAGACCACTGAGTGCCGTAGGACCGCATTCTGTCGTAGGACCACTGTGTGCCGCAGGACCATTGTGAGCCAATCAGGTAGCGTCAAACGTGCATCGTCACAGTGCTTGTCGTCTTTGTGCGTTTTCATCACCGGCTAGCCCAGAGCTATAAAGAAAAACTACACCGATTTGACTTAATGCTATTAAACATGTAATCAGAAGTTTCGTCTCCCATGCGGGAGACATCATCCGTGCGTATTTAGGAACACCAGTGAGAGGAGTGCAGAAACCAGAAGGCTATTTTAGGACATTCGCGTACACTTCGGGAAGGGGACCTCGGTTTGCATTGCAGGCACATGCATCCCTACGAATTCACCGCGACTCCAGAAACTTTCATGGGCCCCACCTTTGTTCTCGCGCCTAGGTCCCTGCGCTCTGAAGATGAAAGCTGTGACGCCTTTTTCCAGCAGTGATCTACTAGTTCAGTTTTTAACCTACTGATTTCTGTACTCCTCTTATTCGTGTCCCCGAACATGATGTCTCCCGCAGGGGAGACGGAACGTCTAATTAAATTGTTAATATTGTTAAGTGAAGACGGTGTAGTTTCCTTTACCGTTATGAATCCCGGCTTTTGGACCATCTTTACGCCAGAGCGTTAGGCACCAACAAAAGGAACCTAGCTTGCCGACGCATAACGACTCGTGTAGAACATTTGGTTTTGACTTTTAGTTTACTTTTTGTTGCCGCCGCAGACGCCGGATCGGGAACCTTACGAGTGTGGAACGTGTCTCGGGACGCACCTCTGGAGAACATCCAGGTGCACGGCAGCGGCTTCCACACGCTCTGCGCGTGCCCCGGCTTCGCTGTGCACGGCCGAGATGACGGCTCCGGGGCACAGGGCGACACGACAACGCGGCTGCCACACCATGTGCGAGTCATCTGTCTGTTCCGGGACGGAGGCATTGGGCTGTACAACGTCCGCAAGAGGTCTTGGGATTTCCTTCGGGACACGGTCTGTTACGCTTGTCCATCGTGAATTTCTAGAAACCTACACTTCTGAATGTTTCTTTGATGCTTATCTTCCACGAAGAGTTAGACGTTGGCAAGACCTCCCTGGTCGGTAAACGACGAGACTCTTTTATTGGACGCAATATACTTAAAACTCAAAACTAGTAAGGTTGACCGCAAGCAAGAAGCATGATGATTCTGTCTGTTGTTGTTGGAAATTCTCTAGACTTCTATATTCAACAGCGAGGGCATGTCCCTAGGAAGAACACCTGAAGGTCTTTACTGTTTCTTTAATTTTAAGTGATTTTCAACAACCTTAAATTTATGCGTTACTCGTGTTTATTCAAATCGGCTACGGTCGATGAACATTTGACAAAGCGCATATATGTCGAGTATAAAATAGCTTCTCACTCTTACTTGCGTTCCGTACCGAGAAGCGAACTGGCGGGGACAAACGTAATTTTGACCAAAGTAGTTTCGGAATACTTTCTAATTTGTTACTTTGTTGTGAAGGGAATATCCGGCAGAAGATTAGTAGAATATTTAAGGCTTATTATAAAAGACCAAACACAGCCGAGGGAATGGGACCTCTAACAATGATAAAGACGAATCCTTTTCTTGCACGCGATCAAGTCTGCCATGTCCGTCTCTTTGTAGTTATTAACGTCTGCGAGTTTTTCTACTTAAAACTCTTCATAGACTTCGTAGTTCGACAGTTGGGTTGCAACAAAGAGGAAGTCAGCATCTACTGCTCTAAAGGAGCATGAGTGGAACACGTTCCTTACGTATCAAAGCCGCGGGCAGATTAGAACAGCCCCTAGCAACACGTTGTATTTCTTATCTGCACGAGGGCTATGACAATATAGAAAAAAATTGTATGGCGAATTGCCAAGCAATTGTGTAGCCTACCTGAAACGTTCTAGTTGCACGTGACATCACGTCACGTGACGTCAATTTTCCCGCTAAATTTAGCGGGGAAATCGAATTGGTGTGAAGGTCACGGGGGGTTAATCTTTTCGCTAAATTTAGCGGGAAAATTGAGGTCACGTGACCTCAATTCACCAATTCAACTTTCCCGCTAATTTTAGCGGAGACACTAAATTAGCGTTTAGGTCTGTGACGTCCCATAATGCAACACTGCGCGCGTTGAATTTTGGGACGTCACAGGCCACGGCTTTACGAAATCCGGAGCAAAAAGACAAAGAACGTTTCGCGTTAAAAGGTAGCATTTTATTATGCTGGCTTATGCCCGTGCCACACGGGCAACTTGAATGTCATTTACAACGAATGACATTCGTGTGATCGACGAATCGGCTCGCGATCTGTCGGGCGTGGAACGCCCCACGTTCGGAGTGTCGCGCGCTGATTGGCCGATCGTTCAAATGTCATCCGTCGTAAATGGCATTCGAGTTGCCCATGTGGCACGGGTATTAAGCAATCCGTTACGTTTAACACCTATCATTAGCATTCACTGCGTGGCTTGCGCTCGACCGTTTTGATTTGTGTCCTGGACTTGCGTGCCATGTATTTTAGTGCTGTCACGAGGGGCGAATATCTCAGTTATCTTGCTGCTCTGGTTCACTGGTCTAGGCTCACACGGAGACAATCTTCGACTGCCAGTTTAAGCCCGACGACTGTAACCTTCTGGCCACAGGCAGCTACGATGGGACTCTCAAGATATGGAACATCGAGACTATGACCCCGGTAAAACTCCAGTTTCTTGGTTACCGATCGATTCATCCGTCTACACCTTCAACCTAAGTGCGATGAAGTTACACCTCCTATCTAGCCAGAACTGGCCAATACTGAGCAATTTAGGCAGAACGAGTTGATTTCAATTTTTTTTTTTTTATGCTAGAGCTTGGACAAGTTTGTTCACCCTTATAGTCCGGACAGAGGAATTAATCTGAATTAAACCCTCCTTCGATAAGTTGCCCGCTACTTTTCCCCAAAGCACCTGGATGAACAAATCGCTGAAATCTACAGAGAGAGATCTCGGCGAATTATAAACCTAAAAATAGGTTTAGATCCTGCACTGTGACAGCTGAGCGTGGCGTTTCATGTGCGTACACTCTAAGAAAAAAGGGAGGAGAAAGGTAGCAAAAGCGACTGTTCCTCCTTGTTGCGGACAAGTTGCCCAGAGAAGGGAGGAACGGCAGTTCAGATGAAAGGAAGAGGGCAAGTTCCTCCTTGTTCAGTTGGCGCAGGGGTAGAACATCGCGCTACTGACCAAGTGGTCAACGGTTCGATCCCCAGAAAAGTGGGTTTTTTTTGTTTTTTTTTGTTTGTTTTTTTGTAAAGTTTTTTGTTTATTTTTGTTTACCAAAACACATATAAACAAACCCAGACCGATGAAAGGAAAATTAAAGTCATTATTCTCCGAGACGTTTTCCTTCTCCAGGCAGACCGGAGAAAGCTTTCGCCCTCCCGACCCATCTTCTTTCGGTTTCGTTTTTCGAGCACATCGCGCACGTTGTTTAATAAATTAATGTTAAGTTGATTGAGCTTCAGCGGCAGCGAAGGCCGCCTGTAATTCCGTCTTCTAGTCCAAATGTGCAGAACATTTCGGTTGCATTGACGTTTTTACCACTAATTTTATCAAACGAGCTAACGAAGCCGCTAGAAACAGCGAAGTTCCGGAGCAGTGCCAGCAGCGCTACATACACTGGGTAAGACGGCCGTCTCCAATTTGCGGGACACACGCGGAACTACAGCAGCGAAACCACGAGGAACTGTGTCGACGTTTCGACGTTATGGAAATCGCGGGAACTGCGTCCAAGGAAGGCAGGTTTTCCTGCCGGCTGCCTGGGTGCCTTCCGCGCTGAGTTCGGTTCCGTTGTCCCGTGCCGAGTGCCAACCGGCGTTCAACGTGATTCTTCTGCGTGTCAGCAACATCGTCAACGTGGTTCTGTATTTCTTCGTGTCAGCGACATTGTGATGACAGTGTTGTGGGTTGTGAACAGAAGACTGGAATTATCGCCGATGTGACCGTGTGTTCGCGTATCAGTGGTGTAACAACAAGATGAGATGACGTAAACTGTCGGGCATTGATGCCGCTGGTCGGGCCGTTATCGGAGGGGCCGGGGTGTCGCAGGATGACATTCCGCTTTACATTAAAGAGTTTAAAACCACTTGAGGGATTAGGTGCAGTCGATCGACGTGTGGATAGTCATGTTGGAACGCTGGTCTGAACGGTAAGCTCCTATCGTACAGTGGCCAATGTGACTGTCGGTCCCCGGGAGCGATTGCGCTCTGGGGAAAAGACAACACTACGAAAGTATGAGGGAAAGTACGTATATTTATAATGGAAGTTTAGCATAAAAAAAAAAGACAGGCAAAATCGAAAAAAAAACAAAAAACGCTATCCTTTAATTTACTGTTTAAATATATTACGGTTCCTGTAGAAACTGCCCTTTAAGTGGCGCGCTGGGATGAGCGCTAGAAGTTTTCGAGCTCGCAACGGCGCAGCTCCGTACACAGTTGTCGCAAGTCGCGGCTTTGACTGCATTCAAGTTGATCGAAAAGCGATTTCTGTGCCCGTGAAGCATCACTTCCAGCTGAGTGGATATCCGCTCTACAGAGATTAATTCAAGACGGCAATTGCAGCTTTGCGCGAACAGCACAAATAGAAAAACGAACACTACAATATAAATACTGGCTACGAAGGGCCGTGCGGGAAAACAAACTCATGGCTTGGAACCACATTGGAGCGGCTTGATTTATTGGCTTTCAAATAATTATGGCATGATCGAGCGTCTTCTTTTTAATAAGAGATTCATCCCCTGAGCCATTAAAAATAGCCTCAGATGGATGACATTGCTGAAAAAAAATGAACATGTTCGGAATATTTTTTTTTGCTCAGGGAGTCACCGAACAATTCCGTACGTTCAAAACGACCACTATAAAAGACGGAAACGCATGGCTCGGTAGTAGTGATCGGGGTAGTGTGCTGTTGTATTGATGATTGTATGTGCGATGCCTGTGTATGCGTTCAATATATGTTGACCTGATGTTTGTAGTGTGCGCAACGTGTTAGAGATTCCGTAGAAAAGGAAACGCAATTGTGGCGTAAGGAAATAAAAATATTTTTTTGTAAAACATGAATTGGGCGGTACCTAGCGCCACCTAGCCTAGCTGCGTGCGAATACTCTGCTTGACCCTGCCATCTGGTGGCAAGCGATTTAACATACTTTTACGCTACGCGGCTACGCCATAATTTCGTGTTACCGTGCTGAGATAAGCCAAGAGGTTGCTTCGGATTTGCTTTTTTTTTGAGAGCGGCTTTTGGTTTTGTGGGCGAATGATTTTCACTCCTCCGTGATGTGCGGTTGACGCAACGGTTGACGAAGGAATTGTGGCTCGAGGAATAGCAAAGGTAGGACATAAAGTGCGCGAACTGAGTGCCGGTTGTCTCCGTTGAACATCGCAGTGCTGACGACGAGAAGACTGAGTAACTGCATGCTTCCGAAACGTAAGTTTCTTTACCTGCAGGGGTGAAGAAACTTCGGAAATAAATACAGTTCGCGGAAAGCTCGTGTTACGTTTTTATTTCCTGCTCCTCTCGCTTCGTGCAATAGACTTAGTGTTCTCGTTAAGCCTTACCGAGCTCGATTTGCTCGATTCGTGGCCGCCATAATGAGATGCAGTCGACGGAGGAACGTTTCCTCCCCTGCTTAAGGGACGAAAGTTTCTCCCTTTCTGAAGGAACATATGTGTCAAGAGCGTTCCTCCCTTTAGGGAGGACTATACTGACCCTTTTTTCTAAGAGTGTAGATGAGCCGCGAAGCAGAAAGCCTCAATATGGTCGGCCGTAATGACCTGCGTTTTATCTGAGCTGCGAGGTGACTATAAAAGTGGGCTGCTCAAGTTACTGTGGTTATAAATCGGCCTTTTATCGGGCGCCTTATTAGTAATGTGCGAATGATTTCGCGGCCTGCTTTGCCTGTCAGGTGCTGTCTTCGCCTCCTTGTCGGAGCACCATCTACTGCGTGTCGTGGGCTCCGGCGGGACAGGACTGCTTGGCCCTGGGAACGTCGAGGGACGGCGTGCTCATCTGGGATTCCGCCAAGAACGTGGCCAGGGCAACATTTCTCGACGTACGACCCCGCGTATTGTCTGTGTAAGACGAACGCAGGGGCATCTGCGGCCACTGGATCGGAATGGCCTCAGCATTTCGGTGCTGTGGTAATTCTAGGACGCCGTTGTGGTTTGGGGTGAAAGCTGCACCAGGACGCGCTGAAAATTAGCAGAAATATGGTAGACCAGCCGCAAAACAAGTGTCGCGCGGAACGCCAGTTTTTATACAAACTGATCTGAACATGAAGTAGCCAAGGAGCGTATACAACTAAAACAAATATCCAGGCTTGTTATATAGCTGTCGTAATCACCAAATGCGGTCAGTGTCCAATGCTTCAGGTGTAAACGTGACGCTGCTTTTTATTCGTAGCATGGAAAGCACACTGCAATCTACTGCGTCGCCTGGAACCAGACAGACTCGAAGAAAGTTGCTTCGGCTGGAGCCGACGGAACTTGGTGAGCTGCAACCAAGTACCAGCAAAGACCGTCCAACCGTTGTCCGCCACTGTACACTTACCCTCTTATGTTCCTTGCTTCAGCATGATCCACCAGGTGGACGGAACACTTGTGCAGACGTTCCATCATCCGGGCATTGTCTTCGGATGCGACTGGAACCCAAGCAACGAGTAAGTTTTCTCTGAAATTATTACCAACAACATGCCGATACGCCTTGCTATGCTCTGCTTCACTTGAAAGGGATGCTGAACCAAAATTTTTAGCTCATAAAACAAGGCCGAAGCAATACGCGGGACGCTTCAAAACCCAAAAACATGACCCATACAGCGATATCTTTAACGGATGGCCGTATTTTTGGAAAAGAAGTGCGAGGTTGAACACGGCCGACGAGGCAGACAAGACCTGAGACTTCGCGATTCTCATTCCCTCTCCTCTTCGCTTTGCCCCTGCCCACCCTGCCTCGAACAGGTGAACCGAAGCGAGGAGGAGAGAAGCGAGGCCGCTTCCCCTCATTCTCAACTGTTTGAAGAGAATCGTGACGTCGCATTCCTCGCTTGATCGCGCCCCTTTTTTTCCGATAAAATACGGCCATCCGTACGAGAAATCGATGTATGAGTGATGTTTTGGAGTTTTGTAGAGTCCCGTTCAAACACTTCAAACACCGCGGCCTTATTTTGCGAAATCAAAATTGCAGTCCAACATTCCTTTAAAGGGATGCTGAATCAATGGGGGATATGATGACGTCAATTTCGTTGCGTGTGCTCGCGCACACCGGCGGCTGCTGGCTCGTGGAAATATCGTGCGCCACTTATTATAGACTCTGAAATGTTTGGTTCAGCATAGCAGAAAGTACAAAAAAATGAGCCCCGGGCTTCCAACGTTTCTGTCGCAGGGTTCCCGACCGTAAGCTCGAATAAAGCTTAAAGTCAATTAAAATGCTCTAAAACCTTGCTCGATCCGCGAATGCGTAAAAGCGACGAACTTATCGGGGAATTTATTTTCGTGAGTGTGAGGGCGGCATTTCAATCTTCGACGAGCGGCATTTTAAATTCGTTCGTAAAGCACACACCGGAGCTTTGAAGCCGCGGTAATACCGCTAATACGTCACGCAAAGGACAGTCTGAAAACATTGTCTGAGGCGTGTTCGTATGACAATCACACCGGTGATACAAAAACCGTCTGCGGACATCTTCGAATCATACACAATACGTACGATGCAAACATGGTGAGAACAAGATTGTCCGCAGATATTTTTTTCGTCTAGTCTGCAGCTACCACCGTGTCTCTTGTAAGATTATGAGTGCAGTATGACAGCGGCTTTAAGGCAAAGCAGATGAGGTGACTTGGCGAGGACCAACGCCCTCCACTTGCCCTCCACTTGCGCAGAAACATCGTAGCGACGGCGTGCGAAGACAGTCTGGTGCGCATCTTCTACTTGAGCATGAACGGAGGCGTTCCCCTCAAGACCCTGGCGGGACACACTTCCAAAGTGTTTCGCGTCAAGTGGTCCCCTCTCAGGGACGGCGTCCTCTGCAGCACCTCGGACGACCGGTGGGCACCACTCAAGCTCCCTTCTGTAGAGTCGACGATGGAACGTGAAGTCACTGTTGATGTTTGCCTTACAGTATAGTTCCGGAATTTGATTTCCTTACGGCCGCTTGATTACATGTTGCTTCGCTGCGGCCTGCCGCTTCGCTGCGCTCTGCCTCTTTGCCAGGGCGTGCGTAGATAGAGTCATCCGGGTGAGTTTCTCGAGTTCTATACGCATGGATCTGGGGTCCAGCGGACACGAGCGAGACTTTTGCGTTGCTTGCCGCGTTCGCTGGTCAGCGCCACCAAGTTCAATACTACTTACTGCTTTGAGAACAATTCAGTGGCAAAAAGAGGCACTCGATGGACCAGCGGAGTGGGAACAAGAATCGAGAATTCGGGTACCAGTCTCCTGGTCTTATGGGAGCTAAAATGCTCGCTGTCCACGAACACTCGACGTGTCCGTCTGCGTCACTGGTATGTGGTCGCTAAGGCCCATCGCACTGTGGGTTTTGTCTCCCTTGTGTCCAAGCCATTCGGTGGCTTTCCGCACGTGGTGTACACGGCGATCGTGCCGCCCACACTCAAATACCGTAGTGCGGTGTGGTTTTTTTTTTTTTTTTTTTAGAATTATTATGCCGTTTGCATTGAGAATGTCCAAAGAAGAGAAACTCACACTCGATGCGCGAGTGTTACGGGGACTACCCATGAGCAGTCTTATAAACGTTCCTCAAAAAAGGAACGAAAGCTCGTTTCTCGTTCCTTCTGATCTTTAGAACGGCTTCCCGTTACAAGTTCCATTTGTGAAAAAGAAATTCGTTCCCGTTACAGTTTAACAAATTGAACGTACTGTTACAAATGCGTTACATTTGTATTTTGTTGACTGCCATATTCAATTAAATCAAACAAAGTTCTTTGTTGTTGGTGTTCTATTTTTTATCTATCCCATTAGAAGGCAACATACGAATTTGAATGCCATGATGGAAGGGAGGGCCCTAATCTGAACATTTAGCAAAAACATCAACGAGCAATCGGGCGACTGTGATTGGCCGGCGCAAAAGTCAAGTGCGGCATCGACCAATCACGGCCGCCGGATTGCCGAATGTTTCGGCAAGTGTCCAGATAAGGGCCCCAGAACAAGGAAACAAGTGGAAGCAAGGTTTCATTTGATTATATAGTCACTTTTAAAATCCTCAGCTTTTAAGCGTCAGCCATTTCTACGGGACAGGGAGGGGCGTCTAGGATTGTGTACGAGGTATGGCCACCTTTTGTATGCAAACGAAGGTCCATAATGCTTCAGCCCCCTTCGCTCTACACTCTAAGATATAGGGGGTGTACAGGGGTACTCCCCTTGTCCCATATGTAATTCCCCAAAACTACATTTCGTCGTTCTGTCAACTGACGTCGAGCTGGCGCGATACCAACTCGTACGAGCGGCTTGATAGCTGTTGGATATAACGTATTTAATGTGCTCATTAAAGGCTAAATTAAGACAATCAAGGTTTTTTTGGCCCTGCTGCGAAACCTCAGTAATTTATTTGTGTAGTCTTTGATACGCACATAAGCTATTTAGAACGTTATAACTTATATCCAACAACTATCAAGCAGCTTGTAAAAGTTGATATCGCCAGCTCGACGTCAGTGGACAGAAGGACGAAATGTATAGTTTTGAGGAATTACATATGGGACAAGGGGAGTACCCCTATTTCTTAGAGTAGTCCCCGTCCAGATGGCATAATGTGCAGTAAGTTTCTTGTGTGAGCACGTGCGTGCATGTATGTGTGTTTGGGTGTGTCTATGTGTGTGTGTGTGTGCGCACCTGCGTAAGGGTCCTAGCCTTTCTGCCCAGCTTTGCACGCTGCCAAGTGGATACTAGAAAATGTGTAAATAAAAAAAAATGAAACGTTTACAAATTGCTGTAATGCCTAATTAGAGCACAACTCTTTAGGAAGATGAGAGGAGGGTACAGAGGCGAGGGTATGCCCCTCCTCCTCTGTACCCTCTCCTTGTCCATCCCCTCATCATCCTCCTCTCGTCCCCCTCCTCCCCTCCTCCTCATCTTCTCCTCCTCCTACTCTCTTCCTCCCACAGTTTCCCCGCTAGATTTAACTGAAAGGTTGACGCCACGTGACATCAACACCAATTCAGTTTCCACGCTAAATTTAGCGGGGAAAATGACGTCACATGAATTGGTGTCACGTAACTTATGGACAAATTCACTTTCTCCATTAGATTTAGCGGAAAAATTGACGTCACATGACCTCAACACCAATTGCATTCCCGCTGAATTTAGCGGGGAATCGAGGAATTGAATTTGTATTGAGGTCACGTGACGTCAATTTTCCCACTAAATCTAGCGGAGAAACTGAATTTCCTCGCTAAATTTAGCGGGGAATCAAATTGGTGTAAGATCGCGTGACGTCAATTTTCCCGCTAAATTAAGCGTGATTACGCCGGCGCCGACGCCGACGGCGACGCCGCGAAACCCGGAAAAAGGCGCCTAGGAGCTTCGCTCTAAAACTTTTATTAACAGTATGATTAGATAAAGCAGGAACTATAGCCTCCTGACAAACGCGCCAGCGTAAACAGTTCTTTACTATAATGCAATTATATGCAAAGGTGCAAGCGAGCTGGACAAGAATGATGAAAATAATCCCTGGAGAAGAGGGACAAAGGACAAACACAAATCTCTCTACACAGCTAGGTGGCAGCTGATAAAACCGGTTTGCTCTATACTGACGTCTAACCCCTGGTTAGCTCAGTTGGTAGAGCGCTCCACCTGTCCCGTGTTCGATACCCGGACCAGGCGGATTTTTTTTCGGTCGCGCACCAGTTACCTAGCTGTGTTTGGAGATTTATATTCGTCCTTTGTCCCTCTTCTCCAGGGATTATTTTCATCATAGTTGTTTATTTTTTTGTCACCTGGAACTGGCAAAATATGTCCCACGCTTGCAGTACCATCCAAGTGTGGAACTACACGTGCGAGTCCGCGGTGCGGATCCTGCGCGGGCACGGCGACTTCACGCGCAGCGTGGTCTGGAGCCCTGAGCTGAGCCACCTGCTCCTGTCCGGGAGCTGGGACGCCACCATCCGCCTGTGGGACACACGCGACGGCTCCTGCCTCTGCCTCCTCTGGGACCACGGCGCCGACATCTACGGTCGGGGCACCCATTCGCTCTCCCTCTTTGTCGCCGCTTTCGCGCTAGCCTTTACGCTCTCGGGCAGCCCACGACACTCGTGATTCCCTTTAAAATGGCCCTCTAATGACATTTCAGCTCCCGACTGTAGGATTCAGAGCCTACCTCTCAAACCCTGTGAGGCGGAGCTCAGTAAAAGACATCCGACACCGACGGCTGCTCGTGAAGAACTCCCCTTTACTTCTTCTAAAGAACACGCACGCCCCTCTACACTAAGAGGGCGCCACTAGCTGGACAAATAGCGACCACTACATCTCCCCTTCTTAGAGGCTGCGTTTTCGCTAAATAGTTCTTGCGGCGAAACGCACCCACTTGTTGTTCACAATAACCCCATCAACTGCAACGTTTTCAAACTGTCCGCCGTTACAAGTCTAAACGCCTGGGGCGGGTCACGGCTCGTCCGCTGCGAGTCCGATAGGGACTTGTCGACACAGGCGGCCGTCTTGGGTCACTACTAATGTTCTGCTGAGTCGCTATTGGGCTTGGCGGCACACCGTCAGCTGCGGGTGGTTCAACCGGCGGCCTTGGGGTTGCAAAAGGAACCAGTCCCCTGCGGTTGCGCTGAAGGACCGCTCCGCTGTGGTCAGCTTCCACCAGATAGCTGCGGGGACGCTGTCCTGGGCTGAGCACCGTGGCCGGACACTGTTCCGACTGTACCCACACTCTTTCTCCAGGACGAAGAGGAGGCAGCTCGCGGGCAGCATGCCGCTGGTTGAAGGCCTGAGCTTGTTTCCGTTTATACAACTCATTCCTCCTTGCCACGCGAGCGGGCGATGGTGGCCGCGGAAGACTTTCATCTTGAGTCCTAGGAAGCCGTGTCCTCAACCGACGCCCGAACAGAAGTTGTGCGGGGCTGTCTCCAGAAACACCGGGGGTGTCTCGGTAGCTCAACAGTGCCAAGTATGGATCCTCAGCTTTGGTTAAGAGTTCTTTGATGGTGCGGACAGCTCGCTCCGCTTCGCCGTTAGATTGCGGGAATCTGGGGCTACTTGTTTGGTGCTGGAAGCCGTAATGTTTTGCAAACTTCGCAAAATCCCTTGATGCAAACTGCGGGCCGTTATCCGTTCTTACAGATCGCGGGATACCATGCCGAGCGAAGGCTGACTTCATTGCCGCGATCGTAGCTCCACTCGAGGTGCTGCTTAACGTCAAGACTTCCGGGTACCTCGAGTGATAGTCCACAATAACGATGAAGTCCTGCTTCTTCCAATGAAACAGGTCGGCACCGACGACGTCCCATGGGCGAGTAGGAAAGCTGGACGATATGAAAGGTTCTGCCGGCTGCACTCTTGTCTTGGCACACTGCTCACAGCCGCTCACCAGGGAAGTGATCTGTGCATTGATGCCTGGCCACCAGACAGAGTCACGAGCACGAGCCTTGCACTTGACAACTCCTTGGTGACCTTCATGTATGAGCCTCAGTATTGCCTGTCTTAAGTCGGCCGGTATGAGGATCCTCGGGCCCTTGAGGAGAATTCCTTTGGACAGCGACAGCTCTCCTCGGGCAGACCAATACTTGAACAAATTGACGGGCAGCTTGTGCTTCGTTGGCCATCCAACCTCGCAATACCGTTTGAGTGCACAGCACTCTCCGTCCGACTGTTGCGCAGCTTGGACTTCCTCGGGGAGGAGTGGAAGGTCAACAGATGTGTCTTCCAGTGCTGCAATTGCAAATTTGTCAAGGGAGTCCTTGCCCTTGTCTTCAGACCCCATTCTCTGGGGAGCTCTGGAGAGTGTATCCGCTGTTGCCAGTAGTTTTCCCGGCACATACAGCATGCGAAATTGGTACTGCATCAGCTTTAAACGAAGGCGTTGGATGCGAGGAGGCAACATGTCTAACTCCATCTTGCCGAAGAGAGATACCAGGGGCATATGGTCGGTCTCCACACTGAGCTGCAAACCACGTACGAACTCGTCAAAACGTCGTACAGCCCACACCGTTGCCAGAGCCTCCTTCTCTGTTTGGCTATAGCGCATCTCTGTCGGGGTCATGGCCCTAGATGCGAAGGCCACCGCCCTCCTTTCTCCCGAAGGTTGGTCTTGAAGGAGTACGGCACCGATACCGAAGGAGCTGGCATCTGCCGAAACTGTTGTGGGGTACACTGGGTTGTACTTGGCGAGACAGCAGTCTGAACTCAAGAGGTTCTTCACCCGTAGGAATGCAGCCGCCTGCTCAGGACCCCAGGCCCATAAGTTGCTCTTCGACAAAAGTGCTCGGAGAGGAGCGGTGACTTCGGAGATGTGCGGCACGAAACGCGCAACATGGTTTACCATGCCAAGTAGCCTTCGGACCCCTGCAACATCCTCAGGCCTTTCAATCGCCTGGACAGCCTGAATCTTGCTAGGATCCGGCTTCACACCTTCTGCTGATACGACGACTCCAAGGAAGCTGACTTCGGACACTCCGAACACGCACTTGTCTTTGTTGAGAGTGATGCCAGCCTTCGATAGTCGGGAAAGTACCTGGTTGAGCCGCGCGTCATGTTCTTCGCGCGTCCGTCCAAAGACAAAAATGTAGTCAATCATGTTGACGCACCCGACCTGTCCTTCCAGTATGCGCGCCATCTGCTTCTGAAAGTACTCTGGTGCCGACGTAAGTCCAAAAGGCAGACGACAGAAGCAGAAGCGGCCAAAGGGAGTAATGAAAGTGGTGTACTCCTGACTTTCCTTGGCAAGTTTCACCTGGTGAAATCCGGAATTTGCGTCCAACTTGGAGTAAACAGTCGCTTCTCCCAGAAGTCAGAGAACTTGGTCCACCGTAGGGAGCATGTGCCGTTCTCGAAGGACGACCTAGTTGAGCTTCGTAAGGTCAACGCAGAGACGGTGACCACCAGAAGCCTTCGGAACGACGACTATTCCTGCACACCATGGGGTGGGGCCTTCAACCCGACGAATGACGCCCTGTCGCTCGAGCTTCTCCAGTTCCGTCCTCACAACCTCTCGTAAGGGAATGGGTATACGACGAGGTACACTCAAAGAGAAAGGAGTGGCTTTGGATTCTAGCCGGATCGTGTACTCGTCGGGTAGCGTACCCAGACCTGTGAAGAGCTCAGTGAAGCCTGGGTTGACGGCAGGCTTGGCTGCAGAATCGAGGAACTTGATGACCTGAAGGTCCTGTATGGCAGAGAAGCCCAGCAAAGGAGTACCGAGAGACTGGATAACATACACCTGCTGCTTGGAAGATCTGCCGTTCCACCACAGCGTCGATGAGAAAGAACCCAGCACTTTAAGCGGGTGGTTGCCCGGTCCATGAATGGCGTTTTCCACCTTTGACAAACGCTTGGGAATCCGAGGGAAATCATCTGGAACAGCCGTCACCTCGGCTCCCGAGTCCACTTTGAAGGACGCTGTATAGTTGTTCACGGTGACGTCAATGTACTTAGCCTTCTCTCCGGCGTCGACTACAGAAAGCTGTAGAGTGCCTACTTTGGCTTGCTTTTTCATGCGGGAGAGACAGACCTCTGCGAAGTGGCCTTGCTTACGGCAAAAGTTACACTTCGTTTTGCGTGCGGGACAGTCCTCACGAGGATCAGGTGAACGTCCGCAGAATAAACAAGAACCAGGCCTGCCCGTAGAGACGCGAGACGACTGGTCGTGAGCAGCGTTGGTGGCGTTAGGCTTAGTGCCGCGCCGCTTGAGACGACCTGCGAGCTTGGTCGCGTCAAGATTGACACCTTGACCTCCTGGAGTTTCAGATTGACCCGTGCTTGCCTTGGTTGCCTTTTCTTTGTCGGCGTCTTCGGCTTGGCGCGCTTGTACCCACGCGTCTTTGAGCGTGAGCTTTGGGTTACGTCCAAGACGGTCAGACAGCTGAGAGTCCCGAAGACCGACGACAAAACGATCCCTGACAAGACGTTCCTCGACCTCCGGAGTGCCATAGTTACAGCGCTTTACTAGACGCATCAGCTCCGCGTAGAACGCATCTACAGTTTCCTCCGCTTGTTGGAACCGCCGATTAAAACGCGACGATTCGTATACTTCGTTGACGGGGTGGACGAAGTGCTCGGTGAAACACCGTACCACGGCGTTGTATGGCGCCTCGGCGGACAGCGAAAAGGACTGCAGCAAGCGTCGGGCCTCCGATCCCATGCAGTAGAGTAGCAGACGTACCTAAACATCTTGAGGTGCCGAGGAAAGACCCGATGCAAAGGCGTAGTCTTCATACTGCGATAGCCAGGAGGGCCACAGTTCCGCGTTCGAAAAGTCGAAGCTGTCAGGCTGGCGTAAAGCGATGCCCCTCCAGGGTGTGGAATTGGTTGTGCTATCAGAGCTTGCCATATCCTACCACTTCTGACACCATGTAGGATTCAGAGCCTACCTCTCAAACCCTGTGAGGCGGAGCTCAGTAAAAGACATCCGACACCGACGGCTGCTCGTGAAGAACTCCCCTTTACTTCTTCTAAAGAACACGCACGCCCCTCTACACTAAGAGGGCGCCACTAGCTGGACAAATAGCGACCACTACACCGACCTATTGATGTCATTACCGCACGAGTGGCTCGGGCAACTCGGGGAGCGTTCATATGCAACTTTTTGTTGATTATCAGAAAAGGCGAAATGTCCAGTCACTGAGCTGTTATTTCGCACGCTCAGAACGTATTCCGCAGACCGGTGGACCAATATGGCAGTGCGCAGAAGGCGCGCGGAATTGGCTGTAGCCGCGCAATTTATGTGGGTGAAGTGTTCTTATATTGGCGCTATTCACGCAGGTCTGGCATGCCATCCTCGAAGACCCTTCGTCGTGGCTTCTTCGTCGAGAGACTCGACCGTTCGCATCTGGTCCATGCTACCCATGGCGTCCACCCTGTTCCTCAAGGTGCTCGCGGGCTGGGACGTGGACAGCATCGTCGCTGCTCAAGGTGACATCTGCTGCGGGACCTTTGTCCTATACGCTCGATGAAACGCTGATACGTACGCTTCCTTACATTGCAAGTGTCCCAGATGCAACGAGGCTGCTACTGAAATTAATCATTTTGAGCAACACCACCCAGATTCTTACAAGGCGTGCTTACTTTTCTCCATTACGTCACGCTGATAGTTCTGTTCAACACGTCCTGGATAGCACAGCCGGTGAATTTGCTGCGTCACCTATAGAAGGCCAACGCGGTGCACAAATATCACACCACTGCTACGTCAAAGTTCGGCTCGTGTTCTCACTAATTAAGACGAGTCTCACTCAAACGCTGACTTAGCATTCCTGTAGGAGACGCCGAGAGTTCAACCAAATGGCTTTGTTATCTGGGGTGTGTTGTTTAATACGGCAGTGCAACTGTTGATTCGTTTCCTCTCTCATACTATTCGTTATTGAAGTCGCGTGATCACGTTGACGCGGCTAATAGCCTGCCGCGCCCTGACAACTAGTGCGTCGTTCGGTGCTGTGGAGAAGACACAGTGCGGAAGCCTGTACTCAGGGCGTTGTTGTTTAATGTCACACCGCAGTGCGGCCCATAAAACACTGTCAGTTGTTACGTCCGCTCCCAAACGGGCGAACACTCCTTGTTAGTAATCTTTATGGCCTGCCTACACCAGGCCGGTCTGTTCTGCGCCTTTCACTCCTCTCGTCGTTAACGCAGAGCATTAGCGCAGTATCCTTATATAACATACTGCGTTAATGCACTTTTGTGCGCGCATGTGTTTGTTTTCCTGTGTTTGTTTACTTTCGAGTCCAGGGGTCTCCGTAGTTGTTTGTCGGCACATCTATGTGCATGCGTGGCTTAGATTGTTTCAAAACCTTCTTGATCTATAGGTTTATTGGAGTATTACAGCCCGAGCGTTTCAAAAGTCACTTCCGCTCTCGTTTTGAGCAGCGTCCGCAAGCGGCCGTTTAGACTAAAATACGACGAGCGTTCACAAAGTTTGTAATATTGTCGCGAAGGAATAGAGATTCAGCAATGAAACTTAGACCGTTGTTAACTCTTTATCTACATATTCGCCACCCAAAGTTATACACTTTTGCCAGCAATGAACAACTTGCCGGCGGCCTTTGTTATAGAACTCTTCGTGTTGAGTGTTCAGGAATCGCTCCACTACAGCAACCAGTCAGTCGACGTCCTTGCGATGCTTGAAATGCTTTTGGTGCCACACTGGAAGCGTCTGGCCCACTTAATTACAGTGTCATAGACTGGGGCGTTGTTCCTCGAACATCGCCACCAGCTCAGAATGAATCTCCTTGACATTGCTTTCCATGAAAGGGAGAAAACGGATCACTGCACGCGCTTCGACTTTTCGGATGGGCGGTGCCATCTTTGTTTCGATGCCCTCTTGGCGTTCCACGTTGCTAAAGTACACGATGCTTATAGGCTAACGCGCTGTTTATTACTAAACCCCCCCCCCCCTCCCCCCCCCACCCCCCCAGGAGTGTGCGAACGCGCCAGTTTCGCGTCAAGTGGACCATTTGCGCATGCGCTCTCCCGATAGCAGCGCCACCGTAGCCGCGTGACGTCACGGCCGCGTGTTGGTGTGTACCGAGTGGAAACTAGAGGGACGCGCGCTTGTGTTGATACTGTTCGCGTTCTTTTAAATTTTTGGTGCCGATAATACAAACTTTACGAACGGCCCTCGTACATGGCATCGTGGCGCGATTGTGAGAACACGTAACTAAACTTGAGCGGCCGCTTACAAGGAGCTTTCATAAACCGTAAACTTGCAGACGATCTTTTGTTTTTAATTTTTTGTTTATAGCAGAATGGTTACGTATTTTTGGAGAGTAGCTGCAGGTCGCCAAAAACATGCTCTTTACAGGTGTTCGTGGACCGATTTTACGCAGTCACGTAGACGCCTTGCAGCAGCTGTGCATGGGCGCCGCCATAACGGACCTTCCGTTTTTGTTTCCTTATATTCCGTTTACTTTGAAGTTCAAATTCAAGTTTATTGATTTCTATTCGCACAAGAAGAGAGGGAGGAGGGGAAAGAAGCAGTACAAAACTGCTTGACAGAGCCCCCTCCTCTCCCCCAGCAGCAACAGGAGCTGAACTTATTTACATCAATATCAGAAACAACAGCAACTTAGGAACAATATTTCGCGCGCCTAATTATTCTATTAAAGCCTACCTTGGGTCGACAAAGAGATAGCGTATACATTTATTAGACACATTCTCAAGTTTGATACCCAATGATACCATACTATTCAATACTTTGGGGGTCTGAAATTTAAGAGTCTGGTTCCCGTAGTCTGTCCTGGAGCGCGGGAGAGTCCAGGCACCGGCATAACGGATGGCGTATGAAGTACTCTTTGAGTGTAAAGAAAAAAGAGAAAGGAGAGTGCTCTCTGGGCTGTTTAATGCGGTTTTGTATGCGAGGACAAGTTTATACGCATACAAATTTGTGATTTGAGCAATACCTAGTTTTTTTGTTTCTGTAATACATGAAGACAATGAATATTTGTAACAGTTGTATTACCCCATAATAAAAAACAGTTATTAACAATAGCATTAAACAAAGAGTTATGAAGAACTCGTAGCGCAGATGTTGTTTTATACTTATAAATTATGCCTACCGCCTTTGATAATTTTTTTAGCTATTCGTTGTTTCGTCCCACCGCATGTACTCATTGAAAAATGCACTAAGCGTCTTGACCTTTTATACAATTTTAATATCATACTGGCCTAACGTGAGAACTTGATCATCGATAACCTTTACTCCCTTCGACCTAAAAACTACAGCCTTTGTTTTATTACTGTTTATAATTAACGAATTTAAAGTTGTGCACATATTAAGTTTTTCAAGAAATAAATTAACTTTTTCTAGGATTTCAAAAATGTCAGATCCTGAAGAAAATATCAAGGACAATTTGCCTTCTGCCATGAAGCTGTAACTTTTGTAGCAAAGTCTGGTGATTTAAACGATCAAAAGACTTTGAAAAGTCTATAAAGATACCCAATGTAAGGAGCTTGTTTTCAGTATTGTTAAGAAATATCTATTTTTGAGCGAGCAGGGTTAACTTGGTCGAACATCCTTTCCCAAACCCATATTGGTGGGGAGTAAGAATGGAGTGTTCTTCACACAAAGCTATATAGTCGTTTATAAATTATTTTCCCAGTCCTTTTAAAAAAATTGGCAATATTGAGACGGGCCTGTAATTATCAAGGTCATTCTATCACCCGCTTTATAAATTACTGAAACCTTAGCTCCCTGCATTTTACATGAAAAAAAACAACAACAACGCCAGTTTGAAGTGAGAGGTTAAATATACCAACTAAAATAGAAGCAACAGACTCGATGACATATAGTACTTGACTTTATTGGTATGTCATGGACGTCAACACTTTTACTGTTTTTTGAGCTCTTAAAATATTAGAAGGCTTCCTCCTCGTCAATTGGGAACACAAACAGGCTGTCTGGAATATCTTCAACATATCTTGAAGCCTCAACTGAGTGAACGCTATTCATTAAAGGAGCTGTGCAACGATATTCAATTGGAATGTTTTTCTCTCTACACGAGCTTACTGGCACACCTGGGACTCAAGGATACTCATACGCAACACCATTGGCCAAGAAACTGCTTTGTTGCGGTGTAATTTCAAGGACAAAAGCGATCATTTTCACTCAATCTCTCCTTTGCAAAATTTGATGACGTAACTCGAAGATCGCAGTACGCCCAAGTGACGATATTTGAATGCGGTTCATAGATTGGACCCGAGCATTGCGTGGGCACTCGACTTGGGCTCGTGACAATTGCTAGCTCGGGAAGCATTCGGGGAGTGACCCGTGTCCAATCGCTGCAACGACGACAACAGCCGAGCCATAACATTGTCTGGAACTCAGCGCGTGTCCTGCGCTTTGCCAACCCCAGCGCGTGGCTATGATCAACACTGGCGGCATATAATCGGCTCCAGATCACGTGGCCGCTTGTTCTGGCTGCCAGTTGAGGGGTGAACGCTGCTCGTTTTTCTTAAATTTTTTTTCTGGGACTTCTATTGCGTGGGGTGAAAAACGAAAGCGTGTTTCATAGGTCATTAACGTTAGTGGTCCGTTTTAAGCGGTATTTGCGCAAAGTACAAAAATTGTTGCATCGCTTCTTTAAATCATTACCGGGTGATTTCAGATAAGATCGACCAAAGGGTGGCTGGTCGACATTTTTAAATCAACTGATGTTTTTATATGACATTGTCTAGTGTCTGGTATAAACGAATCCACACTTAGTTTTGACCAGAAAAAAAATTTGAAGACAAGAAATATCGTAAGGCAGGGAGATGTGGACAGTTGCAATAACGCGCACTGATGGAGGGGGCAAGTTTGAAAGTGAATAATTAAAACAATAAAATTAAGAGAATTTTAAAACGTTTTTACAAACAAACTATGGGTACAACTTGCTTGTAATATAAAGTAATAATATTTATTAAAAATTTATTTAGTTTTCTAAAAATTGCCAAACATGCCTGCTCGAACGACAAATGGCAAACTTTGGAAATCTGTATCTCATGAAATAATTTAATCATTATTACATAACTTGCAGACATTATTTTACTAATATATGGCTATTATTGAAAAAATAAATAAGGTATCTGAGTGACACAATAGTTACAATATATTTAGGCAAACATGGGAAAAAAATCTAACAAAGAAAAATTCCAATGTGAATAAAAAAAAAACACCACCTTCGATTTTTTTTAAATTTGGGTACCCTGTTATACTCTATTTCGGCATTCATTTCTATTAAAAACATGTTGCATCATTGCACTGTGAAAGAAGAAACAACTCCCCAAAGTAGGGTCCTTTTTCAAAGCCTACACTTAGCAGTGTCCTATACAAGAAGTGACTCTGAGTTCCAGTTTCATGAAACTTGCACAAATCTTTTATATACATTTATTCAGATGAGGTCATTGATAAAAAGAGCGATCGGTCACACAGTAAAAGGGAGGAGAAACTATATACAGCATTTTACATAAGCGTACAAAGTGGTATCATATTAGAGACTAATGATTTGAGAAAAGATGATGCAGTGTGAAGTTGTACCTTCCGGTATATTTTACATCTAGAGTAAAATAAATAACTTTACTTCCACACACAAAAACAAAGATATAATAGTAAGATAATTAGGTTGGCTGTGTATTTACGATTACAAACAATTTCAGGTGACGGATGCCATAGTGCCTAACTGGAGCAGCTTCGATGCTCTCGGTGTATGAATGAATCGTGGCAAGCCGATATATTTTATCCTGCCCGAGGGTAACATTTTGGGATTTCTTTTATAGTGATCAGATAAAAATTATTAGTAACCACCAACAAAAACAGTAGGTTAAATACCCCGTGAAGAAAAATGTGATAAATCAGATGTCCCTGCATTCAAAATGAGCAGTCCTTGGGAAATCAGATTCGGCACTTTACGCTAAGGTTTTCCTCGCTGTACCCATTTAATAAAGTTGCTTCCAAGCAGATCCGACTGTCCGTGCTACATATACGTCACAGGTCCCTTCTGTTGATGACTTGCTGAGCCGCCACGCGTGCCAAGACTGAATGCCAGGGAAGGCGCGCACCGTCAGCCACTCTTCTTTTTTTTTTGTTCACGATACCGAACAACCTCATTTTCGTCCAGATATACAAGATGCACGCCTTTCAGTTTCTTGGATAGAACGCTCACCATTGTCCTGGCCGTCTGAATTGCGCTTACTGAACGTTCTCTCAGGTTGTTCAGCGTGGCCTGGTGCTTCACGAGTCCGCCAACTCCGTCACATGCATTTTTCCCATGTCCAGATGCAGAAAATAACCACTGGGCTTGTGGGCAATCGTCCTTTGCAAATTGGTGAAGCTGGTAGCGATTCTTGAAATGACTGGCGGCGCCGTCACTTACGTACGTCACGTACGAGTATACCGCAACGTTGTCTTCAACCCACTCCTTCACCTTTTCTAGAGCCAAGCAAGCGTGAGCGGCGTCGTGACACAGGTCCTCACTGATGATGGCAAAGCTGTTTGTAGATTTTCTTGTCGTCACTACACATGTAAATATCGAAACTTGTTTTTTTTTTCCAGTGATATGCTTGCACTTCGTCAGGAAGCACGATGGTCCAGGTTTCAGCAAAGTCAAAATGAAAGACAATGCTCCCGCGTTGCATGCACTGTTTTTCATCGTAGATCGCTTTACCTTGCGTTTGCCGGATATGGTTGTGAAGTACCCAACTTCCAACCGTCACTTGGATGACTTTTAGGAAAGTCTCAGGTTCCAAAGTTTTTTTCACAAGGTCGCCGGACTCCCATGTTGCAAGCACAATGTCTTCATCCTCCGGGATATCAAGTTCCTGGAGTGTAAGAAACTGGCCTTTTGGGCAGTGATCACAGTCTCCTTGAAGGCACAGTTCTGTTGCTGGGTCGCACAGAAATGCCGAGTTCATTTCACCAGTGTTGAATGTTGAGCCTGTAACGTTCTCTAGAGCGGCAATACAAACATAATAATTGGCGCAGCGCACACAAACGCACACTTCCTGGTGTGGAATACATTGGACCCATCTAGGGCGCAACGAATAAAATTTCGTTAGCCCAACGCCGGAATCGGGATGCTTGTCTTTGTATATACGGAAGGCCTCTCGTATTGAGCGTGTCATGAAGCGCTTTGGCACGAACGTTTTCTCTCCGTTGAGCATGACAGAGATGACGTCCTTCTGGTTGGGACTTTGGCGCGAACATTGTAGCTCGTCTTTCGTGAAGTACTCTAGGGCAGCAGACAGGTTCTCAGGGCTCACCTTGCACCTCGTGTAAGGATCCGGCTCATACCACACGCCATGCTTTTCCTTGAGTTTTCGGGATTTACTGATGAGGTACATTGAGGCCTGTGGAATCATCTTTTGAACCTCATTCTTCGTCAGTGTTGACGGCAGGAGTGTAAGCAGTTGACAACGTTCCCGGAGAGAGGTGGCGGTTTCAAAGGCCTGCCGAAAGTTGTCCACCCACTCAGTGCATGTGGAGCATGTTGGTTCGGACGACCCCGATGGTGCGTCCCTGTCGTACGCAATACGTAGCCTTGAGCGTATATTCTTGACAGCAACCTGCTCCAGTTCTGTCTGCTTTCTCTTGACATAGGCAGGCCTGTCCCGACTTCTTACGACGCCTGGTTGTCTCAGTGGCGACACATCTGTAGGTAGTATGCTGCGATTTAGATCTTCAATTGCTTCTTCAGCTGGCACAAATATGTCAGGGCACTGCTCTGAGCTTCGCATCGAGATCTCCTTAGTGATGTGCATGAAGCAATGGTAGCACAGGTAGTCCGTCGCACTCACTTTGGTGGAACAGTCAGGCGGAAGAATTTGCTTCAACGAGTTTAGGTCCAACTCGCCAACACTTCGAAAATTCCGCTGTTTGGTATAGTCTTTTTGTGTTTGCAAAAGTAATCTGCACAAAACACTCGTTCGGAGCTCCAGGACGTCTTCATAATGTATACATAAATAATAGAAATTAAACCCCAACTGATGGCATATAATTGCCAAGTGAAAGAACTACTGGGTGCACAAGTGACAAGTCCGAAGCTGAGGAGCTCACTCACTGCAAACGTACATTTGAAAAGAGAGGTCACAACTGAGGCTGTCGGCAAAGCTTGATCCACGTCAAAGGAAGAAAGAGGGAAAGTCTCCAGACAAAAAATTGTGGTCAGCGGCCTTCGAAAAAGACTTTCCGGAATCGCACTGTCGTCCCTCCACGCGCTGATATGAAAGCACCCGAGCTTCTACCACGTGGTTCATGACACAGCCTGAGCCATGTCGGCGACCGGTTCGCGAGGGGTTGGCGGTGGGGTTACGTTGATGGTCACTCGGATTAGCCCTTGCTGTACTGAGCTACCGCCTGCAGTGCCTTATCGCCGGCTGGTGTCAACAACGAGAACACACACACCCTGTCTACACCAAAACTACAAGCGTTCACCGCACACGCGTCGCCGCCGCTTTTAAGCTTTTGTGAAATTGCTTTCTTTTGCCGCGGAGAACCGCCTTATCTTAACTACGCGCCTGAAATCCTTCCAGGCGGGCGTACACAATATCAAGCGTTTCGAGAAATGCCCGTGGAGTAGAACTATGGGAAAATTCGGAGCCCGCGATGTCGATATCGTCGCCGTTGTGTTAGTACGCCGTCGCGTACTGCAGTCCCCCGTTGGGGGAGGGGGGGGGGGGGCGGTCTTACTACGATAACATGGCGACAGCGTTTACACTATATGTATTTACGCGAGGCTCGAGTATTTGGGGATAATGCTGCCGGTTGGTGTGCCCCTTTGTGCCTGATATTATCGCCCGTGACGCCAGCGAGTGAGATGGCGACAGGCATGACTGCTCAGTAAACAGGCGTCGGCGGCCATGTTTTGCTGGTTGAAGCGAACCCCCTTGTCCTTGACAGCGAGCGGGGAAATGCGAAAAAAAGATTATATCGGCCGTTTTGCCAGAACTAGCGACGAGTGTCGTCTGCGTTTTCCGGCAACTATTTTGGCATAATCGTGAGCTTAGCGAGGAAATGATTTTTGCTAGCCACAGAACACTACCACGCAGAAAGGGAATGCTTGAACATGTTTTTGTTCTGGATATATATCAGGGATATATATATGAGAGAGAGAGAGAGAGATGAAGGTAGAGCGGAAGAGGGAATAGCATATAGTGTCGCAGGAGAATAAAGTAAACAAAGTTCCTAGTGGCCGATGGCTGCATGATCTTTTCTCGGATCACTAGTGCGTAATATGATACCTCTTTGTACACAGTAGTTTCTCCTTAATTTAAGTGTGTGAACGATTTCTTTAGTTATCATTGGCCTCATCTGAATAAAAATATATAAAAGATGTGTGTTGGTTTCATGAAACTGGAACTCAGAGTCAGTTCTTGTATAAAACACTGCTAAGTGTAGGCTTTGAAAAAGAACCCTACTTTGGGGAGTTGTATCTTCTTTCTCAATAAAATGATGCAACATGTTTTTAATGGAAATGAATGCCGAAATAGAGTATAACAGGTTACCTAACTTAAAAAAAAAAATCGAGGGTGGTGTTTTTTTTTTATTCGCATCGGAGTTTTTCTTTGTTTGATTTTTTTTTTCATGTTCGACTAAATATATCCTAAATATTGTATCAGACAGATACCTTAGTTATTTTTTAAATATTAGCTATATATTAGTAGAATAATATCTGCAAATTATATCATAATGATTAAATTATTTCATGAGATACAGACCTCCAAAGTTTGCCATTTGTCGTTCGAGCAGGCATGTTTGTCAATTTTTAGAAAAATAAATAAATTTTAAATAAATATGATTACTTTATATTACAAGCAAGCTATAGCCATAGTTTGCGCCTAAAACGTATTAGAGTTCTCCTAATGTTATCGCTTTAGTTATTCACTCTCAAACGGGCCCCCTCCATCAGTGCGCGTTAATGCAACTGTCCACCACCTCATGCCTTACGATTTTTCCTGTCCCCAAGTATTTTTTCTAGTCAAAACTAAGTTTGGATTCGTTCATACCAGACACTAGACAATAACATATAAAAACATCAGTTGATTTGAAAATGTCGACTAGCCATCCTTTGGTCGATCTTATCTGAAATCACCCTACCACAACAGGACAGGTTATTGTCATTTTAGATTCTATTGAGTCCTCCCCAGCACTGCCTTTGTGAAGGCTCGTCAACGCCCGTTTCAGTGGCTCGGTATCTCGGTAAGACAAGACAAGGTCAGCAATGGTGGATGTAATCTGGCGTGTCTGATAAGCCTCTGTATCCCAACCAGTCTGAGATGTTTCCATTGGTTGACAACTCTGCGACTTTCCCGCGATAGGTGAGCTACCGTCTGGAAGGGGCAAAGAAATGCTCTGCGGATCGGTGGCCAGAAACCTCAAGCACACGCACAAGTCGACCAGGGATGACGCCGCACTTCGGGCGTGGACGACTTTCTTTTGCGTGAGTTACCCATGCCATGAAATGTCTTGCTGTCGAAGGGAAAGAAACCTTTTTCACATAAAGGTGACACCGTGCGGTGAAGACTCGAACCGCGATTGGCGTCCGAAATGGAAGTTTCGCTACCCTTCCTTCATCTTCCGCGACGCTTAGGCCTGTCTGCGAACATATTTTGTTGTTTTTCGTTGAAGTAAAGGCCTTAGAGCTGTAAAAATTGACCTTTTACGCATAAAGACTACAACAAGCGGCGAAAGTTAATAATGCGCTGAGGAGGGAGAGGTAGGGAAACTCTCTTCCGGACATCAACCTTATTTTGAGCCTTCGCCGCTGCGTAAGGAGGGCTTGGAGAACTCTTGTTGAGCAAGGTTCATAACTGCACAGGGGGAACTCATTGCTTTCCCTCGTGGAATCGCGCAGGGTACTCGAGGAGTGAACCATCTTTGGGATCTACTGGCCGTCGCAGAAGCGCCAAACACGGCGGTCGTGTCAGACGCTTACAGGCACTCAGCGTTGCTCCACCGGTCTCACTTGGCCAAATTCAGAGCGGTAAGTTCCACCGGAAAATTATACATCTTAGAAATGAGCACGCGAGTGACGTCATGCACTAAAAAAAACACAAACGCGTAAGCTTTTTTTTTTTTTTTTTTTTTGGGGGGGGGGGGGGGGAGGGGGAATAAACTTTGTGTCCGAGTTGGGAGAACAAACTTTGCGTCCGAGAACAATAATTAAATAAAGACTGAACCAAATCCTAAATCATAGGGACCCAACGTTCTGAGGCTTGCTCCGCCCCTTCATGGGTGTCTACGGCCGTTGAGAAGCGGTGTCTTAATTACGTCTCTGTATTCTTCTATTGTAGGGTTTTTACTCTCTAATTGCTGATCTGATGAAGTCCTTTGATATAGTTTCGTGTCATGATAAAAGTGATTGCGGTCCTGCAAAGTTTCAAACGTGAAGTCTTTCCTCATCTTCTGCCTTGTCCTATTTCATTGTCAAGCCTAGTGGTTAAAACACTGCTGACGGTTTGTGGTCTTGTATTTTACGACTCGTGCAGTCCAGGGCCCACGAGCTGGAACTAGTGAAGGCCTCTCGCTTCGGGAGCGGCGGCGGAGGCATCGGAGGGCCCAGCCGCGACGCCTCACTTCAGCAGGCGGCCCAACTCTACCTCTCCGTCGGAAACCTGCAGAAGTACTGCGAGGTTCTGACAGAGCTGGGCTCGGCAAGTACCAGACTAACTCTGTTATTTCAAAATAATAAAGGCGCGGGCAAGCTTATTTTTCCAGGGTTTGTGTGCAAAGTACGCCGCCGTGTGCAGGGTTTAAGCCCTGATTTAAGGTAGCAACTACCGCGAAGCCCCGTCCCTCCGTGGCGACAGTTCAAAGTCTGAGGTTTCTGAGGTGTCTCACTCACAGATACAACTTTTGAAGATAAACGGACGTTATTATTGAAATTATTGCGTGTTGCCATATTGCCTTCCCAAGGTCACTGGCTACTGTTCACCTAACTCGCATGATATTTAAACGCAAGGCCTCTGAAAGTTTCCATTGCAGTGCAACCTTCCTTAGGAGAAAGCTTTTTTTTAATTCGCACTATTTTTGCAGTGGAATGAAGCTCTGTCCTTGGCTCCCGGTGTCTCCTACCAGTATTGGCGCCAATTAACCAAACGGTGAGGGGCGTCTATGCCCGTCTTGTATACCTGAAGCCTGAAGTCAAAATATCGCAGCACTCGGTCGCGGGTTTGTCGCCCTATATATGAACCATCCGTTACATATTGTCTCGTTTAAATAATTTTTATTAAGGGAATTCCGTTAGAGGAATGGTCAGAAACGCTGGTAGGAAAAACTCAATGCCCCCTCCCCTCCCCCCCCCCCTCCTTCCCCCCACGCTCACATACACACTCGTGCATGTCGTGTAACCTACTTCTGAGATCCAAAGGAATTGAGTATATTTGAGACTAGAATGGGCGCTAACTACTTTTTATCTTGAATTTAAACACTACCATCGTTACTCTCATGGCCCATTTAAAATAGTTTAGTAGCTCGAAGAACTTCAAAAGTAGCTAGGACCCGTCCGTACTGTGCAAGTATGATGCCATCTCGCGCCCCTCTCTACCTGTATTTCGCGCAGACGTGCAGACGCCCTGGTCCAGCAAGACCACATTGAAGCCGTGGGCCTCCACTTAGCGCTGGGCGACATTTCGGCGATAACCGAGTTTCTATGCAATCGAGGTCAAGCCCAGGACGCCTATGTTATGGCGCTGGCCGCTGACGATCGGCTGCGCCAGCATCTTCAGCCGGATCCAGGGCCCCGGGAGCCACAGACGACGAAGGAAGATGAACACGACTCCGTGCGCTCACTGGACGGGTCAGAAACTTTTGATTTCATAGTTCGCTTTCGGCAGGTCGTTTGACTGATATGTTTGCCTGAACACTCCAGTAATCGTCCCTCTAAAGTTACCAGGCCACATGCCCGTATCCGCATCTTCCATAACGCTGCAGAGCATAGGATATCTGTTTTAGTCGCCGAGAGCATGAGGACAGCAGGGAGTCTCCTTAGGAGGTCGAGTTTCCGGCAAGCACTTGTTGACTTCTTTCTTGTTTTGGCTGCGTGTGCACGCTCAAAGGTCACAAGGCGCCGAATTCGAAAGTAGGAAGCTCGTACTGGAGGCGGGACAACTGGAAGACCCTCTTTCCATTCTCGTCATGTCAGTTACTATAGTATAGAAACTTTTCGTAGATCGTACGCTCCAGTGTCCAATTAATTAGAGCACAGAGAAAGCAAGGACCCTGCGGGCACGTGCTCTCTCTGTGCTCCAAGTGAGCCATGAGTTTCCGCTATTAGCCAAAGCTCTTGCGTACCATCTACGAAAAGTCCTTCAGAGGGAATTTTCGTATACATATACTGTAGTTCTTCCTTCTCCGCCACGCTCTTCGCCACGAGGACACCACTACTGCGCATGCGCGCCGCTGGCCTTGTCTGCGAAGTGCCGTATCTCGTAGGGCTTTGCAGAGGGCGAAGCGGGAGGGCGGAAACAATCTACGAAAACTCCTTAATGTTTTGAACACCGATGGTCGCTCGTTTTCTGGCCGTGCTCAGGCTCGTTCGAGACTGCGCTCAAAACCTGTCGGACAAGTACCTGGAAGAGGGTGCCCCCGTCCTGGCTGCCTGTTGTCACTTGGCCAACGACGACATTGAGGTAGGTTCTTCGTGGCTGCATACCTTGCTCAAAAGATAGTTACACACAAGAACGAAGTCTAGAACTATTGAGACGTCATTCTACTGATACGTGCTGGCCCCCGAGCACGTTTTATCATAATACGCTGACCCTTGCGGCTATGCTGTCTGCAGGTAAGCAGGTTCGCGATGAAGCTTTGCACCCACTGTGCCGGTTGCTAGATAAAAGGAAGATGCCAGTCCTCATTTGTGGAATATTAAGAACTCCGTGACCATACTATCCGACCTCGACATTCGTGAAGATTTAAGCTCAATTTCTCCATGTTGTATCAAACGAAAAATAAACGGCCCTAATAAGCCAGTAAGAGCGCCGGAGCTGTGCACGTGACAACGCCTCACAGGGGTTTACTCTGATAGCGCGTGCTCACGTGCCATACTCTGTGACTTGTTGGCTCACTGAGTTCGGAGCTTGCACTTTTTCCGAGTTTGTAAAAAGTACAACATGCGCCCGCCCTCAAAAAGAAAAAGGTGTTTATTTCTTTTATTGCTAAAGTAATCTACGCGTCGTCGAACGCTCATTCTCTGCTAAAATGTAGCGCTAGTGGTACTGACAGGATGCCAAATTTTTTCAACTAACCGTTGTCTCATTTAAAAGTTAGACGTGATTTTTGTTTTCAATTTTAATGGGAATAACTTGAGGCCACTTAAGCTTCGCCTTTAAGAGTGGAACGCGATAGCGTATTATCGTATAGAGTGGAACGCGATAGCGTATAGCGTATAATGAAAATGAAGTTTATCGTATTATTGTAATGTATTGTATCGGGTCCCGTTCTCAAAGTCTTCTCATATAAACGTGTGCTCGTTGCCAAGCCGTGCATGCAAGCGTGTGTGCTTGTCCTAGTCCGTAGCGTCACGCGTCACGTGACGTCGCACGTGGCTGTGACGTTATGACCTTATCGACCTGCTAAATTTGGCAGGAAAGGTTTCCGCTAAATTTGACGGAAAAGATTTCCACTAAATTTTCCCGCCAAATTTCATAATGCAACGCGCCCAACCACGTGTGACGTCACGTGCGACACCCGTGGCTGCGCGCGTTGCATTATGGGATTCTTTTGGACCCGTCGATGCCGGCGCCGGATTTTCTGCGACACGAGCTCCTAAACGCTGTCGCGTTAAAATGGGGCCCGCTTTTTTTTGTCCGTTTTCGGTAACAGGCGCCATTCAGCTCCATGCATTCGAGAGTTCCCCGTCGGCCACCATTTTCCCTTTGAAAAGTTTAGAAAATCACTTTTGTAACTTTTGAATAAAATAAAGATTAGGTTTGGAACTTTGGCATTTAGTTCCGACCACTAGCGCGATATTTGTGCGCAGAATGAGCATGCGGCGACGCGTAGAGTATTTTTACGGTAGAAAAAAAAAAACTGCATATTATTTGGGTGTACATGGTGTGACTTAAATTAAGTTACACCTGCTGCATCAGCAGCCGTGCAACTTAATATACTGCAGTTTTTTTTTTCTTCAAATGAAAACAGCATTTCAAGGTCATATATTTTATTTTTGTTTCGCTTCGAGAATATAGCCTTTTCTTTTTTTAAGTTGCAGTTGAAGTAGGATGGTTTGGATTGACGTCACACCAGTCGCCATTGCTCCGTATCATGCTCATGTGCCTGTTATTTTCAGCAGCACAGATTTGGCACCATCGAATCTGTTCTTCTCAGTGACGGCCACCAGGGTGCCGCGACGTCACGTGCAAGCCATATATGTACAGCAACTGTAATCTTAAGAAACTCGGGACGTGTTGAGTCCCGCGCATCTCATTATTGCTTCTCAGCCAATGAGATTGCAGCATTTGCGAATAAGAAAGCCAAAGCAAACCAATCACGAAGCGCGATGACGATAGGCCCCGCCCTGCACGCAGGGGTTTGCGGTGCCATCACAACACCGAGCTCTGAATGGCTCCGATCGGAACGATAGTGAGTAGACCTCAACTCTAACTGCATTCAGGTCTACCCACGTTCCTTCTAATCGGGCCAATCAGAGCTCGCGACGTTCTGACGTCACCGCCAAACCCCTGCGCATAGAGCAGACGAACTTGCGCTCCGCCTACACTCTCTGACGTCATGCCACTGTGGTGGCGCTGGTCTCTGCACTGCGCATGCGCAGATGCTTCCCCTCTGGCGAATTTGGTTTCTGCGCAAGCGCAATGCCCACACCCGTTGTGTGTAGACGCGGACGCGTTTATAAACACAGTGTGTCGGTCGATATACATAGTGGCTTGTGGCTTCCATGGAAGGCCACACGATATCCAACGTTGACGTCGTTCGTCGCCGTTGAACGAGGCGTAGACACTTAATTGTGTCTGGTTTAACCGAACAACGAGCGGAAACCGCAGCCTCTCCCAGGCGGTACACCGCGCGTATAGCACGAAATACTCTTATAGGAAAATGCATCGAGTTGTTCGGGATGGTCGTTTTGCTGGTCGGCGGCGGTCTTCACGTTTAGATCGTGAGCTGGCATTTCGAATGTCCGTTTACCGAGACCGACGCGTTGTTCAGTCCGCAGTCCGGACCCTCGTCCAAGGCAACGAACTGGAGCTGGCCCTGAGCGTGGCGCTACGCGGAGGAGGCCCCGCCGTCAACGCCCAACACGTGGCCACCTGGCTTGCGTGGAGGTGCTGTGCCGTCGGAAATTGGTACGTCTGACTTCGTCTCGTATCACAGGGAGTTCTAGTAGAATAGAATGAAACGGGCACCTAAGAGCACAGCTCTTAGGTGCCCGTTTCTAGCGGCGTCGGCGTAACCGCGCGGTGCATGACAGGTAAATTTCCCCGTTAAACTTAGCGAAAAATTTCCTCGCTAACTCTAGCGGGAAATTTTCCCCGCTAAATCTAGCGGAAATTTTTCCCCTAAATGGGGCAAGCAGAAGAGGAGGAGGGGCACCCCTCCTCCTCCTCAAGAGCTGCGCTCTCATTCGGCGTTACAGGGAGTTGTAAACGGCTTTCATTTTTAATTGCTAGTTTAACGCTACCCGATACTGCGCCGGCGCCTTTTTACACTTGCATCGCATCGTATCGTGATCGGGTATTGTTATCGGAGCGAAAAAAAAACGATCTCCTAAAACACTACTAACGTAGAATGCGTTCTTGGGTTCACACTACTCGGTTCGAGCGGCATGCGAAAGTGTAACGAAAAATAAATGCACATGACGTTACCCAACGCAGGGACGAACCCCTGCTCGCTTGAAGAGAAGGCGTGCCCACTAACGATGACGTCTTGTGCAAGCTCTGTCTCCTAGGTGGCATTGGACGAGCGCGGTAAAGCAGTGCACGCACCAGAAATCCACCTTTTCTTTGTCTTTCACGCTAACCGTTTATGTATTCCAAATAAAAATTTTAAAAAGCGGAAATTTTAAGGGCGGGGGGAACTCTCCCCCCTCCTTCCCCCCCCCCCCCCCCCCTCCCCACCGCTCTTTTTGTTTTGACGCCTCTTGTTCAACGTGTACTTACTCCGTTCTTGATAATCATGAAGGAGCTTTGCTGTCCAGGGAGTTGGCCATGGACGTGCTGGCCCTCTGCGACGATGCCCACTCGGCCAGGGTCGAGATCCTCGCCGGCTGCGGTTGCTCATTGGCCGAGAGGAACGCGCTCCACGAAAAGGCCAGTGACGTCGTTTCGCAACGACGCTAGGTTTCTTCGTCCTTCGCTCGTCCGCACTTATCGCGGTGTAACCCCATACACCTCCTCGATAACAAAATCGAAAAAGAAGGCCGACGCAGCACAACCGTTGGAGCGCTCCGTCAACGCTCGGCTGGGATTCGTGTTATCACTGATTGGACACCACCCCGATCCGAAGACTGACGCAGCACTCGGGTCCAATCTGTGCGCTGCATTGGCCTTCTTTATGTGACGTCAGAAGTCCAGCTCTATGGCCTTGTGGTGTTAGTTAGTGCCACTAAATAATCTGCGCTTCAGAGTAACGACACTTACCTATCTTGTGGCTTAAAATCATGGTTGCCAGTCATCTGAAGCTTTTTTTCTGAAATCGGAGGAAACGATTCTCCGTCCTCCACAAATGTTTAAACTGTTTGCGACGGAGCAAATGAATATTGCATGAACTTCCTAACACCGAATCTAATGCTGAAGAAATCACACTTTTGAATTATGACGATCGGCAGTTACGTGTGCACTGCACAAGCACCAAGATGGCGGCGCCCACAATAATATTCGAAAACAAAGCGACGATACCCTAAGCGTAGCTAATTTAGTGACTCTAGTGTCGGTTACGTGCTCACGAGCTTCACAAATTCTTGTCACCGGCGTACGTTTCGAATCATGACTTAGAACTCCATATATTTTTATTTCGAAAGATGTCTCTTGAAATGATATGTTGATTCGTCCACCCATCTCTTGGATGTCTCGCGTCCTCAGAACCATCGTTACATCACGATGCTAAACCACTCTTATCGTTGCCATTGTAAACCAGCTTATTGTCTCAGATAAACGATATTGAAATGCTAGTACTAAATTAGGCTGCGGGCCTGAGAAGGGTACTCCTCCACGCGCATGTGTGCACTGCTGAGAAGTGTGGACGTAGACTCACAGACTTTGCCATAAAGTAGAAAAATAATTGTGACGTCACAGGCCGCTGCAACGTCATGTCACATCACGATGTCACCTGACACTTTGACCTCAGGTGAAACCATGACGTCATAGAGGACCTATGAATTCCGTGCGTTTGGAGCTCCTTTGGGATATACCAATAAAATAAGGCTTACACTTCGCAGTGCACAAGAACAGAGACACTTAAAAAGTTCACTCACACGAAAAAGAACACTCTACTCTGGTTTGTATTGTGCTTCCTCTTCATCCTATTTTACTCTTATATATTTTTTCTTCCTAAATAGTCAAACTTTTTTTGTATAAAGCAATCTAAATATAGCTTTATAAAAAAAAAAAAGTTAGACTATTTAGGAAACGATATATAGTTATATCAGCCGTAGCTATATATGAGTAAAATAAGATGAAGGGGAAGCACAATACAAACCAGAGTTGAGAGTCAGCGCAGTGGGAGTGTTCTTTCTTTGTGTGAGTGCACTTTTCAAGTGTGTCTGTTCTTGTGCGCCGTGAAGTGTAAACATGAACCACCTCGCCCAAGCTAAAGTATCACCCAAAATCTTTTTTTTTTGTCTTTTTAAGCTTTGGGCAATTTCTAAATGGTCCCCGATCCACGGAAAACGTACCACAGCACAATGTGACGTATGTCTTCTCCGGTATATCACTCAAAAACAGGCCGGCCTGCCTCCCGTTGAAGAGTGCATCTCTCTAGCCACGATGCACGAAGAAAACGGAGACGCGCACAAGGCCCTGCAGTACTACCTCCTCTCTGAACAACCGTCCAGGGCCCTCGCTCTCGGCATGGACATCGTCAGAGGTATAGGAACCGTGTCTCAGATAGGGAGTGACGGTTTGCTTCGTAGACCCCACGTTCGTGATTGATTTATAGCCGATAATAGAGAACGCACATACACATCAATGGCCATGACGATGCACTTTTATCGCTGTTTGATTGACCGCGTCATATCATATCCTTGGCTGCGATCGGGCCTAAAGTGAAACGGAGTATGGTTCTCCAGAGCGGAACCTGAAGTGTCATGTGCCGAAATGTAGTACAGCGTTTAAAACTCTTGCCTCCTTCGTTTATGCCATTTTTACTGTTCTAACTCACCTTGGTGTAATTATTTTTTTTTTATTATTTAATTTACCTCAAAGCGCCCTTTCGGGCATTGTATGAGGGGGGGAGTACAAGGTTTTCGACAAAAATATTGAAACGATACATATCGTACATATTTGCTTAATAAACAAGAAACAATGCAATGCACCCACTCGAAAGGAATACACTTTTACACAAACAGGAAACAACATGCCAACCAGGCTACAAAAAGAGAGAAAAGACCATCTTTGCACAGGAAAAACTAGAAAGACACCATCCCGCGATTCATTCCATGGAAAAGTGAAACAAACGTTCACATGATGATTTGAATTCATTTTTATCTATGATATCTACAACGTGGTGGGGCAAAGAGTTCCATTCTGCAATGGCAAGCTGTAATGGTGAGTTGCGAAACTGGTTAGTGCGACAATTTGATAAACGAATTTTGTGAGGGTGATCATGTCTGGGAAAGATGCGATGAGGGGGAGGTAAACGTGGCACTATCACTCGCTTTTCTTTAATCTTTGTGTGGATGCTAGTAAGTTTCCACTTATTACCAACGACAGGACCTCCTCAGGTCCTGTGTAAGAAACCCACATTTCTCGATCTGCTATTGCGTTTGCGACTTTGCGCAGTGAGTCAGAGTTTAAATCGCGGAACCCAAAGGAGCCGAGACAATATCCGTTTAGTATGGCAGTCGCTTCTTCGAAGTTCGTTTTGTTTTTGACGTTTCGCTGAACTCGATGTCGACAAAACGTCGCGCTGTGTTAAATTTTGGCTAAACTTCTGGGGGAAATGTTCCTCGTGAAATCTGTTTCGATGAAGCGGGTGTTGATGCGAGCTTCTAGTTTGAAGTCTGATCCTTTGCACTCAATGGTCTATTTGTTTCTCGGTTGCTTGTGAGATTGTTTGTCATCTCAACTCAAGAATTACAAAATTATTCAGACTGACGCGATATACGTGACAAAGGGCGACGCCTGTTTCCATTGCTTCAGAACGGACGTCCCAGGAGGGCTGGACGCTAGAGTCCGTCTGGGAACCCCTGCGCTGGACGCAGGCCATTCAACCTAGGGTACTGCTGCAAGAAGGGCACCAACTGTGAGTGGTGTATCACTGGTTCGTTACTAAATTCGTCCACTCACGTGTTCAATTACGGGAACTTTCCAACGCCTTAAAAACTGTGAGCTTCGACAAGAAAGACAACCGGCTTTTGCTTGCATGCAGACAGTTCCTTCCCATAGCACGAATAACATACATGATTGAATCGATGTGAAGAACAGAAACAAACCCAATAAATCTTATGTTTAATTCCATTCTATTCAGGTTGCATAAGGAGCTTCAATTCTTCTCGGCGTACATCGGGGCGCTTAAAGCGGTTCAAGATGGCTACTGGCCCGTGGTGGCCCCTCTGCTTAGGCACGCTAGGTGGGTACTGACTTTGTTAATCTACTCCCTGTAACTTTTATTTGCCTTCTCTATCAGGTGTATCTGTTGAAATGTGTGCAGCATTTATGGCCCAATGTATCTCGTCCATAGTCTTATAGTTCGCCTTGTGCCTTGCCTTGCCTTGCCTTGCCTTGCCTTGCCTTGCCTTGTCTTGTCTTGTCCTTCCTTTTAACTTGCCATTGCTTATCGAATGTGATGTTATTGCAGAGGACTCCTGAAGCAAGATGGTGCAGTCGAAGCGGTGCTGCACAGGGAAGAACTACTTGAGGACATCGGTAGTTTCGTCCATTCTGACGTCAACAACACTAAGTAAGACTTTGATTCTTCGCCAAATTTGTTGTTTTTTTTTAGATTCATTGGGCACGTTTACCTAAACTTAAGACAGCCATGATGGCGAAATTTTGTTTCAAATAGGTAAATATGTTTCTAAATTTAAACAATTTTTTACTCACTATTGTTTTCTTCTCACATGACAGCAATAGGGAGCAGAAATACTGACTGCTCGCAGTCAGGACACCCTAGCTGGTCTTTTCATTGAAAATAAATGTAATTGGATAGTCAAGAAATCAAATTTGACCAAGACCTGAAGCATTCACGAGTGGTTCAGGTCCTGCTGATGTGAAAAAGCATCAAGCAACTGCAGCATCTGCTCTTCATTAAATCAACTTCGCATATGCCTGTATTGTGGCAAGTCGGTCTACAATTTATATTTATATTGGGTCTGGTTTCTTAAACTATAATATAACCGTTTGTAGCTTACAGCTTCTGCAGTGTTGCTACCACTTTTTTTAAGTCAGTCCTGGTACAATTCGCCCTTCCTGGCGTCAATGACTGAGGTGCTTTTAGACAAAAGCCCTATTATATAATAAGCAAAAAAAATTCTTTTCTCTTTTTTGCAGAAACGGTCCGGTGCTTTCAGAGCGCCTTTCAATGAGACTGGGTGGCCAGGTGACAAGGCGAGGTGTCTTCGGCCAGGTCTGGGTGGCCGGCTGTAACCTTCCGAGGCACTCGGATCAGCGCCGCTCCTTCTTCACTGGACAGGCCATCCAGGTCATCATGATTACGTCTCAAACAATGTTTTTACAATTGAGGAGGCTATCGGGATGATGCGCTTGATCTCTGTGACGCTCGGTGCAGGCCATCTCTCTTGGTCAGGGCTAGCACCACTTAGAATAATCAAAACCTGTGAACATCCCCTTCTAACTCCACGTAACACCATCGCGCTCGGACGGGTGTCCTTCTGCGTGTTGATTGGAGACGAGGCCCAGCCGAACGCTGACGCAGCACTCGTGACCAATCAGCGTCTTCGCTCAATCTCACTGTGATTATGTCAAACTTCTAGTGCACGGGCTTGCAAACGACCGATAGACACCAGATGGCGTGTGTCGCCTTCGGATTCAAAGGATTTAAACGGATCTATTCGTTCGGCAGGGCCAAATGGTGTGTCCCCGAGGACGAGAAGCTCGGCGAGTGATAGCTCGAATCGAATGCTTTGAGGATGTTAAGAAAGCCGGTTGTCGTGGCTTTCTTTCTATTTTTTCTTTCTTTTTCCTGCACTGTGAAGATCATGAATGACGCAGTCCTATTTAATTCGAACCGTTATTCGCACACGCCTAGAAAAACTCAAGATTGAAGATTTTGCGTATCCAAACCAGTGTAACCGGTATTCCAATAACGGTTTGTTTAAAGCCGGCGTCACGCTGGTCGCACATCACACAAAAGACACGTCTGCAGATACGATGACGCTAGTATCTGCGGGCGTACCCCTCAAGCATACGTTCCAAGCACGTTTTCTCCATGCAAGTGTACGCTTAGACCACCTCTGTAGACAGTTTTTGTGTGTGACCAACGTAACGGGAGCATAGGCCCTCCGGTACAAATTGCGCATGAGCGAGTCTTCCGCGGTTACGCATGCGCAGTTTCGTACCGGAGGGCCCGTCGTACGGTATCGGATGTACAAAAACGGTTCCCTAAAACTTTCTAATGTGTGCAAACAGTTTTTGTTTTTATGATGTAAGTAAGCAATGTGACTGAGGCTTTAGAAAGCACATGCTAATGTGTTTGTTCTCAATTTCAGGGCCCCGTGTACGACCTAGAAGACGGAGAGACGACGTTGTCCCTCAGCGAAGCCATCATGTGGGCCAGGGTCAATCTGTTAGCCCCGGGCGGTTGCCGGAACCGGATCGTTCCCTTCTGAGGGGGTGTCACGTTTGGTCTGCGCGTGCACCATTAAATTCCCATGAACGAATAAGGGGATTCTTTTCTATCGGTAGTTTAGGATTCGTGTGTTGTCTGCGCCGTGGAACTCTGCATAATTGTGTTCCGACGCTGGGAATATTATAACGCAATTGCAATGATTACAACAACAACAAAAAAGAGTTTTAAAAAATCTTGAAAGCGAAGGCTTGAGATTAGAGTGTAGCTCCCAAGGAATCGATTCAGTTTGGCTTTTAGCCTCTTTGCAGGGTTTCATACGCATTTAGATTTAAATAGTTCATTAAGTTTAACCTGCACAAACTTTCTGGTCTCTTTTTTTTATTAGTTGGTGATTTATTTTTATGAACTAATCCTGAACTCAATTCAGTTATTTTTGTTTGCTTTAGCTCCGTTTTCTTCATCTAGAAGACCCCCCACGACAATCACTGGGCTGCAATATTAGGTCCAGCAATAAATTAAAAACATTATGTCTCGCCTAACTCAACGAATATAGAGAGCGGACTGTTCCTGAAAGGTAACTGCTTCGCACGACTGTTTACGACAGCCACTTGTTTCACAAAATGAATAAATGTATCAAGTAAAATTGAAGCCATAAATTTTTGTCGCTTTTTCCCGTAAATAAGCATCGTTCTATGTTGTAAGTTTGGGTCGGGGAATAACATTCTGGTCTCGAAGCGCCAGCAAAACGTTATATTTTGTTAAATTCCTACCTGTAATCTTTCGGCAAGTGATCTTACTAAGAGTAGCCGATTATGCAGATTCTGTGAAATAACATTGACATTTACTGTAGTAGTATAGTTGTGAACCCCCGAACAAAGAAAGCAAAAAGAGCTTTATTTCGCGTTTTTTTTTTTTTTTTCTTGCTTAGCACTTCTAACAGATCCATTCTGGTGCACTCGAATGAACTATTTTATTTACTTGCTTGCAGAATGCACGAAGTGAGAAAGGTAGGCTTACGGTTTTTTCTTGAAAACTTGCGTAGTTCTGAACGCACATTCAAAAACGCGCAAATGCGCGACTTGAGGGTTAGGGTGGCGACCAATGGAGTCAACGGCTGGGTTCCAAAGTTTACTCGATCCGACTCCCGGAGTAAAGATTTCGTACCATGGCGTTTCAAAACTTACTCCGCGCTTACTCGACGACGTCAGAACTCGCGTTCCAGAAGCAGGTTGTTTACTCCTGAGTAGAGACCAGGGTGTAAGATAGACAGGTGGGGAAACGGCCCATAGAAGCTACCGCAGCCACTGATCTCTATTGTAGTAGGCTGGATCGCGGACCGCGGCCTCGGCAGCTGGGGCCGAGTGTCGCCACCGGCGGCCATTGATTGACACCAGCCAATGCATGAGACTCTACGGGAAGAACGAGAAAAAGTGCCGTTTTCCCCTGTTTCTAAGCTGTTTTCGGCACTGAAACTTTTTGGATGCTTTTCGATAAGCCCGTCAAATAGCTTGCTTACAAACATTCAAACTGACAGCCCTCTCAATTATTATAAATAAATATTTTGTGGTCGAGAGTGACTCCGCAGTAGTGCAGCTCAATGATGCGAGTTACCTAGACTTACCGCGGGGTCGGTGGCGGTTTCGTTGAGTTGGGTTTAGCAGACGACAAGCTCCAAGGCTTTGCAACGCGGAATTCGCTTACTCCCGGAAAGACGCTGTCGAGATGGAACTTCTTTGTCATTCATCAACTTCTGGGCTTCCCTGAGGACGGTCTTATTGACGGCAAGTCCCTTTGTTTACTCCACTACGATAGCAATGCTTGCCTGCTCGGCCGTAGGTGCTCCGGTACGTTTGATTTTTGTATTTGGCGACCGGACGTTTGACAAATACCGATTCGATCTCCAAACACCCGACATTAGGATCGCAGCGCACAATAAAATACTCGCCTCTGAGCACAGCGTACATGCTTCAATATGCTTACTTTTGTGCGTTTCTCCCATAGACTTGCGTGTATTGGCTGGTGTCACGCAATGGCCGCCGGTGGCGACACCGACGGGCTCCCAATCCGCGATCCAGCCTACTAAAATAGAGATCAGTGACCGCAGCGCCGTGACCGGATTGTGTACTCGTCTGCTTGCGGGTACCCCCGATTTGCGACAGATGGCGCTGCGGCGAGAGGAAAAAAAGTCGGAATCGGATTTGCGTGGAACTCTTTGGGAGAGTGCACAAAATAAAACGAGAGCACGACAGTCCTCCATTGAAAATCCACGAGAAACCATCTCCGTCAGTTTAGCCGGTCGCCACCGGTCGCCCACCTAGAGTGAGGGTTCGCGGAGCTCCACATAGATGGCGCCACAGAAAAAGAGAAACCCGAGGGGGACACAATCCGGTCGCTCGTTTGGCTCTCGTTTCTCCACCTGTCTATCTTACACCCTGGTAGAGACTCACATGCACTCCCCTCCTCTGATTGGAGGGTAACGTCTGTTAAAATCGAGTAAAAACATCACGTGATCTGTTCGCGGTGTGCTCGTCGTCTGCTTTCTGCGCTCACAGCCGTCGAAGCTCGTCTGCGGCGTTGGCTTTGGTGGCAGACGTTTAAAATGGCAGAGAACGAGGTGCAGTCCTTTTTGTGTGGTTATCGCGATTTCCCCTTTTCAACGCACGCATTGACTGTGCACCACGTCAAGACCGTGCACCTTCCGCAGGTAGGTGTACACCTGTTGTTATTAGAGAGCGAGCGTGAGCAGGAGCTTCTACGCATACTCGCTTTCGGCGTTGGAGTGAACTCCCTATTCTTAAGGGCAATTCACACACCTGCGTCGAGTCGGGCCGAGTGGAACTGCAACGGCTTGCGACGTACGGCTTGCTATGGCAAAGCTGTTGCCATAGCAACCCGCACGTCGCAATCCGTTGCAGTCGCGCTCGGTTTGGAATCAGGCAAGTGTGTGAACCAGCCCTTACGTTTAAGGTTGAAGAAGTTCGAACGCAGTAGGTGATGATCAAGTGATTGTTTTCTCCCCAGAGTGTGCTCAATGAGAGGATAACGCTTGTAAAGCAGTGAAGGCTTCGCGGATTCGTCGTATATGATATGATCAACCAACGACCCCATCTCCTCTCCCTCCCAAAGAAAATATCTATGGCGCTTTGGGAGTTATCTCCGTGATTTTGTAATCGTATTCGCGTTAAAGCGAACGTAAGATATCGATGTTGAGAAAGCACCCTGCGCTGTACACTGCTGCACCGTGGGGATAGCGGATTCTAAATTTCCGCAAAACGTAATCGGTGCAAATTACGATGCGTGGAACGCATACGTTTAGGAGTTTAAGCGATCGCGCTGATTAATAAAAACATATATTTGATGTCTAACAAAGAAGTAAGTAATTTTGAACTAATATACAGCCCAATAAGGATTAAGGCCAGTACGACCAGTCGCACTGGCCTTAATCGAACGCTGTGTCACGATGGAGAAACAAAGTAGTACTGTGTTCAGGACGTTCCAAAACAGGGAAAACGATAAAGTTTCCGGTCTTTGTATTATCGCTGTAAAATGAAGAACACGCATACTGCATGCTACAACTCCGAAATCACGATTTCCTCTTTTTTTTTATTTATTAAACCAGTAAATCAGTAATAAAATAAATATTTTAGAGTTGAGTAACTAGCGTGACTCGACTCGTCCAGATTGGTGCTATACAGAGAGGCGATAGCATACCTTCTAGGGGCCACTCTTGTGGAGGTTGTTTTAGCGACTACGCCGTATACTTACTGCTTGTACCAATGCTTTCTACTAAGAGATAGAGCCCACGAACGTCGAAACACTGCTTTCCCTTTGACAGACTTCCGAGAAGAAGATAGGATACATGGAACCTTAAATAATGCTGACGTGGCCACCGGCCAAATTAGTACCTTTACAGTCTAGGTAATATAAGGCTGTGGCTCGGCTGTTGTGAGTGCTCCAGGGTGTGTCCGCTGTGCTTGTTTCGTCTGTGTATTTGTGGGATGCGTGTAGTTTCTTAGCGGCAGCCCGTCTGGAGCAGAGTGAAAGCCGTGGTAAGCTTTCCAAACCTTTGTTGAATGAATAGCTAAGGTGCAAGGCATTTGTACTTCTTTTTTTTTTTACGTTTGTATCTTTTCAATTGGAAAGCTATGGCTCTTGAATTGAAAAGCTACAGAACAAGCATCTTGGAAGCGACATGAAGTCTTTAGACTTCCTATTGAATTCAATACGTTGAAGATATATTCAGTATTCAATAGAAATAGATTCAATAGAAATAAATCCAGAAATCAATAGAAAATCAACAAGAAAGCCTGTTGATATTGCACATCATCTGATGACTTTTTTTTTCAACAATTTTTCAACAAAAAAAGAAGCGGCCATATAGAGGCACATATATATATGTTCCTCTCTATGGCCGCTTCTTAATTTGTTTGTTCTCATTTCTGCGCCAACTCTGCTAATTTCGCGCGTGGTTTGCAGGTGTTTTTGTTTGTTTCGAGCTGATCCCCATCTGGTCCTAGCTGATCTGCGAGGGGACATCCCCCGCAGTCGGTGCACAACGCAATGAATGCCGACCATGGTTGTAGTTCTAACCCCGTACTTCGTGACCTATTTTCCTTCCCCCTTGTGAAAATTTCGTGATTATAGTTTTTTTTTTTAGATCCAATGCTTATGTATGTGTATATATATATTTTTTTTCATTTATTTTTTTTTTTTTAATTTAAGTTTGCCGACTTTGTTTTGGAATCGATTCTTTTAGTCCTACCTATCAGTCCGCTCTCGCTGTTCGCGAACCGCCTTCCACTGTCCGCTCGCTCGATGGTGTCAGCCGGCGCCACAAGCACAATTCTCGGTTAACTCCGCCGTCTCGTCGGCGTCCAGCCAAGCTTTGAAATGTCAAAAGAGTGCGCCTCATGTTTCACGAGAAGGAAAAGCTACACCTTGCAACTTCACAAAAACAAAGTACACCACTAAAACAAACGTTTGGTTCAAGTTTTAGCTACGTACAGGTGCCGAGTTTTTCAACTGATTTTTGAACTAGCCATTCGATTCCTAACAACCTATTATATACGGGTAAAAATTGAGGGCGGGGATTACAGCGCGCGGGGTGTCGGAACACCGAGCTTTGGTTGGAATAATTAGTGGGTAAACGCGAAGCTAGCTGTTGCTGCCTTTGTCTCTACTAGCTCTTCGAAAGCGAACGCCGGCGTTGCATGGGGTTTCGAACGCGATCGATGAGTGAGTATAGACAAAGGCACCTAGCTCCGCGTCTACACTCTAGCCACTCCAACCAGAGCTCCATGTTCTGACGTCGCCACGCGCTCCCCATCTCCTCCTCTCCCTCCGTTTCCACCCGCATAGTTTCTGAGCGAGCGCCGTTTTCCGCATGGGTTTGCTTGCGTGGCGAAAGAGCTGTTCGTTGTATTGTTGCTCATAATGCTACCCTGTGAGATTAGCACTGGGGCTACGAATGGGGAGTTTGGAAGGTATGGTGGGGCGCCGATCAGACTTTTTGGTCTGAGGCTGTGAACAAACCGTGAAAACAAACAACATTTCGCTCAGTAAGCCTTGTCCGAGTGTAATAAAGAAAAAACGGCATATAGCACGGACCGATGGTGACCTCGTCGCTGACAACTTCAGAAATACAGCGCGTCGGGAATACTGTGGGCTGGCGATCCCTTTTTTCTTTATTGGTCTGTATACAGAGGGAAGAAGACGGACCTGTGATCCGGTGCAGAGCACGGTAACATCACTTGTCATGCCTGTGAATGTTTCTTCCGTTGTAACTTATTCAAATTGTTGCCGTTGTCCGTCTGTCTCTCCCTCAAGTAAATCCAGCTCCATAAGACGGCGTTGCAAGCTGACAACGTTCCGAGAAGCCAAAAGAGACCCCGGTAATGTCCCAACGTGTCCCTAAAATATCCTGAAATAAAAAAAGAAGACGTGCAAGTTGAACCTAAACGAAGAACAAGATATATGGCACGCGAACGTGCACACATTCTATTTTATCAAATATTACAAACTATTATATGCTTCCATGGTGTTTAATTTAAATTAATGCCTAAATTTTCCTGCAAAAGCGACGCACTGCACAAAAACAAATTGTTGATGACGTATATTCATCAATGCCGCGCGGCCTATATAGGAAGTGCAGAGCGTTCGGGATAAAAGGTAATTATTTTAGTGAACAGTTTAATGGAAAAAATAGAAGACGTTTACAAATCTCTGTAATGCGAAATTAGAGCGCAGCTTTTGAGGAGGAGAAGGGGACGATATGGTCCCTCCTCCTCCGTACCGTCCTGTCCTACTCCCGTCCTTCTCCACTCCTCCTGCGTACCCTCCCATACTCCTCCTCCTCCATACCCTCCCCTCCTCCCACAGTTTCCCCGCTAAATTTAGCTGGAAAATTGACGCCACGTGACTTCAACACCAATTCAGTTTCCCCGCTAAATTTAGTAGTGAAAATGACATCACATGACTTCGTATCACGTCACCCATGAACAAATTCAGTTTCTCCGTTAGATTTAGCGGGATAATTAACGTCACATGACCTCAACACCAATTCAATTTCCCGCCAAATTTATCGGGGCGGTTACGGGCGCTTAAGAGCTGCGCTCTAATCAAACAAAAATAGCCTCAATAGCACATATTATAAGGAGCAAATAAATAAATGCTGTCTCATTTAAAATCCCCCAGTTTGTACGCACGCCGCCGAGGTTTCGGTTCTCTCTTGACTGCGTCTGGAGCCACTGTAGGCTCACTCACATATTTGCCTTTGAGTGTGGTCGAGTGCGTCACGATGGCTTGTAACTGCATACGAAGAGGCTAGAGTGCCTTCATACACGCGCGCGCTTTTTGCTTGAGTGGTGACATCTCAGCCATTTTTCCGCCCAATCGTTTTTTCATGCGCTTTGAAGTGCGCCTAATCCGGTGTCACTCAGCTCGAGAGCGTAGCTTTGGCTAATGCATAGATGCCATTTTACCGCCCCAGTCACGCACCGAGTGCGCGAGAGCGTCACGCGCTGGCGCATTCAGGGCAACAATGGATGTCTTCACCCTGAGACAGACAGACATGTAGGCACCCTAGAAGAGGCAACACACTGGCGCCATCTATCGGCTAAGCTTGGAACATTTCTGGTCTGCCTTTGAAGATACTGCAGGTGTTGTAGTATTTTGCGGTTTCAAATCTATAAATGAGATATATATATGAGAAACGGTTTCTTATAACGTCAGAATTATTGCATGCGCAAGGTGAAAGAATAGACGTAGGGCCTAAGAGCTCAAGGGCTAGCCGATAGATGATGCCTCTCTTCGTAAGCGGTTACAAGCGACTGCAATGCAGTTGATCACGCTCAAACGCGAATTGTTAACCAGCCTTAAGTGTTCAAAGAGTGCCAGATTCCATAGCAAACGCTATGAAATATGGTATCTCAAGACAATTGATATTTCTGGTTGACAATTGTGTGGGCCATTGAGCAGCCTCGAGATAAACGAAGGAACAAACGTACGCAAAGTAACTTACCAATTACCAAAGGCCTGACCAGCATGGGAAGGCCAGACAAGAGGGTCGCCGTCCCGTAGCAGACGCTGAATTTGCCGGCCTCTACCAGTTCCATCAGGAACACTGGTATGAGGATGACAGTGGCTCCATTGCACCAGCCCACGATCACAGACATGAGGACCATCAGGAAATACGAGTTACAAAGGGGTACAAGAAACAGGGCCATGGCCGAGAGGAATAAGTGCAGCGTCATCATGGTGCTCCTCCTCAAGAAGCCCCTGTCTGTGAACCACCCAGATGCTAGTCTGGCCGCCATGTCCGCTGCCGCACAGAACGTGATCAGGAGGACAGCGTTCCATTTGGGGATGCCTTGATCCTTCGCGAAGTCCACAATAACAGTTAGGTAAGTAGTTATGCAAACAATAAGTTGCGAAAATGAGATTGCGACGATGTAGAACTTGGGTATGACAAGAAATGACAACGATCCTACTATTCGACTTCTAAGAGTCAACTCTGGTACGAGATTTTGTATTTTCCTCGAAACGTCGTACTGATTTTCCGCAGCTTGAACTTGAATCCTTTCAAATTCTAAGTTTTGTACACGGAGTTGATCAGCTCTGGGGTTTTCTGTTATACTTGAAGACAAAGGGACATCGCTCTCTTCATCTCGGGTGCTTAGGCTACCTTTCCTCAACGTCTGTTCTGACATCGGCAGGAGTTCCCTTGACCGCTCTTCTGCAGCACGGGAACTGTCATTTCTAAGGGCGTCTTCTTGGGGCTCCTCGGTTTTACGAGTATTATGCCGTGCTTTCTCGTGAGAAGTAGCAACAGACACAACACGGCAATCTCGTTGTAGCAAGGAAGCGGCGGCAGCGTTGAGCATCAAAGCACCGCACAACAAGAAGCCCGCTCGGACGCCGTATCGGTCGAAGAAGAACTGTACCACAAGTGGGAATACAAGGCTTCCGATCGTGAATCCTGCGTTGCTGATTCCAGAAGCCACTGCCTTGTACTGGTCGAAACTTTGGTTGATGACCGTGTGGGTAAGCGATGTGAACGCAATGCTAATACCTGCAACAAAAACAACAACAAAAAACATTTCAGTTTTTTTTTTTTATGATTAATGGGACAGGGCCGTTCTACAAGAAGGAATCGCTCCTCAGACAGGGTTTTCAGACTGTCTTTTGCGTGATGTATGACAATATGAGCCGTCGGACTGCCGACTTCGGGGTGACGGAGTTAAATGTCGCGCCATACATACTCTGACGTCTTCTCGGACGTGCAGCTTTTCGGCGCCTTAGCGGTCTTTATAGACAGCTAAACTTTGCCTTAGTATAGCGCAGAGCAGAATCTATGAATAAATCAACCAGTCTACGTTTATATCAGTTTGAATACACAAACGGAGGCTGGCGAGAAAAAAAGAAAAAGCTACTACCCACTGCTCACGGGCCCGTCACACCTGGTTGCCTGAATTCTAACGGCTCTGACATATTTTGACGACGGGAAAGAGATTTTAAATCTGAATATGTCAATTAAGGAGAATATTTCAAAAGTTAAGTAGCTGCTTTTAGGTAATTAATTCGCTATTATTTTGCAGCCTCTGCCTGACGTCCGCTGCTATCGTTAACGTAAGCCCAGGGCAATCGTTTACTTTATTTCAAGTGCAGCCTTTCTTTTGAAAGTATTCTCAGTTTTTGTTAATGAAACACCCTGTGTCTTCTCGTCTTCCAGCCATGACGAGGTTAACCGAAATCGGGGGAATCGGAGATAGAGGTCCTATAGACCCGAAAACGTTGACACTCGAGATACATCACTATATGGTCTGGACAAAGTGCGCGCGTACCTTGCGAGATTCCATAGCAGACGATAAGATAGGGTACGTCGTCGGCGAAGTAGCAGAGCGAAACAGAGATGGCGCCGCCCACAGATCCTGCCAGTGTCAGCTTCCAGACGCTGAAGTACCTTGCGAGGACTCCCACAGCAGGCGCTGCACTTTGAGGCGTAGGATTACTTGCACGTATACGTAATGCCGAGCGCAAGTTCGTCTGCTTCTTGCCCAGGGGTTGCGATGACGTCAGAACGCCAAGCTCTTATTGGCTGATTTAAAAAAAAAACAATTAGCGGGTAGACCTCAAGGCATCTAGCATTGAGGTCTACGCACTACCATTTCAATCAAAGCCAATCAGAGCTCAGTGTCGTTCTGACGTCACCGGAACTGCTGAGCAAGAAGCAGACAACTTGCCCTCCGCATACACAAGAGAGCGTCGATCGTCTCCCACACATGTGAGGCGAATGCATTAAAGGGATACTACAACGAAATTTCGGCGCTTATTGCTTGGTCTATTCGTGTTTAAGAGAGCAGTATAACATCAGACACACCAATCTATTGTTGCAAAAAACACGAAGAAGAATTTTAAACTGAGTTAAACGATTAGCAAAGAGCAGCTGGTGGATGTCGCTAACGCCTCGTTTGTAGTGCCCGTCTAGGAACCTTGAAAGGTAGTGCCGATAACTGTCTCGCCTCCGGCCTTCACGAAAAAAAAAGGGGAAAGAAGAACTCCCCTCTCGTCGAGACTCTGTGTTGTGTGTCCCAGACGCCGATATTGTCCCTCTACAGACTACAAGATTATAGAACGTTAACCCGTCACTCAAAATTCGTAAAAAAAACAAAAAAAAAACACGAAAAACAGTTTTGGGGTTGGCGTGCTTCGGCCGCTTCGGTGGCAGGAATGGCCAGGGGTCTCAAACACGCGGCCCGCAGGCCACCGGCAACGAGACCCGGTACCCATGTCTTGAGCACTAGAAATGGCATGCTCCATCGTGATCTCACCTCACCGATTCATTTTCGCTCGAAAAGTAGCTCCGCTCCTTTAACGGATTCACATAGTTTTTACTTATCTGTGTTCAGTTGCCCTTTGTTTCGCTTTGCGTTTTGCTTCCCAGTTTTTTGTAACGTACAACAATTCTGCTCCTAGGCTGCAAGCGCGGGCTCTAGATCAGCAGGAGCAACTGTGGAAGATAAAGCCACGAGCTCGGGATTCTCGCCTTTAAAAGACAAGTACGGGTGTTGTATTGTCAGGAAAATACAAAACTGCCAAATTAACTAATTGTTTTTAGAGACATGTTGAGCTTGGTTAATTCCTGCGTGAGTTGAACAACGGGAACGACAGCGTACTCGCTCTCTTGTTCTATTCAAAATGCAACCCTTGTTTTTGATTAGATCAGCGCGCAGACGTAGTCTTTCGCTGCGCAGCATGCTAATTAAAATAATATCTGACTACGCTACCGATTGACGCGTAGGGTGATGCGCCGCCGTTTCGCATTTGTTTGAGCGGCAGGCAGCCACAGGTGCGTGATCTAACCAGGATCCGTAAATACATGCGCCATTGCAGTCGGGTTGGTGCTTAGAGCGCGTCTCCGACCAGTGTGCATATACTGCGTCCAAAAAAGTAGTCCCTCGATTTCCACCTCATGACGACATAGAAGTGTCGTGCTGTCGCCGGTCGCAATCCTGGCGGTGTCCCAGCAGCGGTAGTGTACGTGGCAGACGCCTGTTCTGCTTCAGGTCGCTCCTCCAGTTTGACAATCCGCGGAAGCCTCGACAGCCGGGAGTTGGGACACCCCGACGAGAGCGACACTCGTGGTCGCTCGTGCTTTTCGCCGACATTTTTACGACAAACCTTCACGGTGCAAGGGAAAGCGACGACAACCACGTTTCTTATAAAATCGTTGAAGCCAAAAGGATGACAACGCGCTATTCGATTCTAACCATTACTCGCACACCCGCAGTGCGCGTCCTCAATGCCCATAACCGCTGCGTGATTCCCCGCTTATTTTAATTTTTGTGTATACTTTATTTATTTGTTTAAGAATACTATCATTCCTTGAGAGGAATACAGTGGGAGTGGCACAAATCAACACAGATTGAACAATGATAAGACAACGCGATCACGTTCTATAGTACAACGCTATGATAAGAAATACAGATTAGAATGGAGGTCAGAGCAAAACAAGTGTCAACGCGTCTCGGGTTCTCTACATTATGTCAAAGCACGTTGTAAAAAGAAAACTGCATGACAATACATGCAAATGCGTGAATTCAAGGTCCCGCAGCACCAATAAAAACAAAAGGTCAGTCTCGATGCAGTAGTAATAGTTACAGTGCTGCTCCCGCAAGTTGGTCTAAAAAAAAAAAAAAAACATTTTCACAGTCAACTACATGCCTGGGTAGCTTGTTCCACTCCGATGATGTGCGTGGAAAAAAGGCTATTTAAAGGAATCAATTCGGAGACCCGTGTTCAATAATCGTTTTCGAGTGTGTAAAGGCCGGTTCTCACATGCAGCGAAGCGCTGATGTAGCGCTGCTCACGTGCCGTCAGCTACTTATCGTCTGCCATGAGCAACAGTTTTGACGGTGCGATACAAAGCTGGTGAACGCTCCCGTCGGCACGTGCTTAGCACAAGGGCAGCGCTATGCTTGTAGCGCTCCGCTGCATGTGTGAACAGGCCTTAAATCTGCTATTTGTTCTAGTCGCGAAAGTTACGTATTTGTCCTGTGGAATTTTAATGGAGTTTAAGGCGAGCAATGTTTCTTCTAGTTTGCAAGTGTATTAAATCAGTTTGACACATTAACTTTGAACGGGAATGGTTTAGTCAGTATTTGTTGAAGACAAACCTAGATGCTTTTCGCTAAACCATTCCTAATTTGTTCTTTTCTTTAATTTGTCTGATACAACGCTCCCATATTCAGGAGTGGGGCGAATTAAACTTTAAGGGAGCAGTTTAGCGGTAGACGGAGCATCCTTCAATATTCGTTTTAAATGCCATAATTTTGTTGTTGGCTCTGTCTAGGATGTAATCGATGTAGTTGTCCCATTTGAGTTCGGAAGAGAAAATAAGTCCTAGGTATTTATATTGAGTTACGCTGCTCCGCTTGTGTCCGGACAACTCATACATAGTCAAACACAAGTTCAATTAGCTGTAACTCCTTTTTTTTCTGTCTTCAATAGGCTACGTTTTTCTTTTCTTTTCTTTTTTTTAATGCCCAGGGGCTGATTGTGTATGCGCAGTACAGCAACGGCCGGCGAGATCTCTCACGACACTGTCCGCATGATGCGTCCCCACTGACCTGTGAACGTGTAGAAGAATCCGGTGAGACTGAGGGGCCACGCCGCCTGTCCCCTGGTGACGTGGAACGTCTGCAGGACGGCGACGTAGATGACTGCCGTTGAACGGAGCATGGCAAAGCAGAAGAGGTTCATCCAGCAGCACGCTACAGCGACCAGCCACCGGTTACCGACAGCGGAGCCCATGGACACGCGGTCGAGCCGCTCAAATCACAAAGTGATTTGGAAGTCTCGTGAGCGGTCTTCGAGCGAGGGAATAAGTGGTAGTCCGCGTAAGTGTTCAATTTTTTTTGCTGGAGAAAGGCGTCGGTTTATCTCTGACTTCCTTTCCTACACGGCGGCCTGATATAGCGTATCTTTGAGCTGAATGCTCAGTTTTCGAGAATCGCGAAGTCGCTTTACCATGCTAATAATTGAAACAGCACGACTGGACACGGACGGAGCGAAAACCTATATAGACGAAACGAACGCTCACTAACAACTGACTCACTTATTTTTTTAGGAAAAAGAAGAAAGATGCAACGACCCTTTACCTAGGATGAAATTGCACCTCTGCAACCTGAGTCCATCCCACGGTGTAAGATGTCCATCCTGGGTAAAAACTCCTCTATGTTATTGTTGTTGTTGTTGTTTTTGTATTTTCTGAAAAATAAATTAGTCAGTTGTTAGCGTTCGTTTCGTCCATTTTCTTGCTCCACCCGTGTCCAGTCACGCTGTTTCAATTGTGAATACTTACCAACTCGCCCAGGTGATAATTCGTGTTACTCTGTTTAAAAACGCTGGGAAGCGTTGCTTGCTTTGCCTATCTCGCCGAGAAGCGAACAAATGCGACGTGGCTGGCCTCCATTCCTTTCCGTGTGCCCTTTCCGTGTGCCACAACAACGTCCCGGACAAAAAAAAAAAAGATGGTTATGCTAAATACACTCTGCTAAAACAATGCCTTTTACTTGGTCTCTTAGCATTAAATGGCGCGCCTACAGCATCGAAACCTCCACTAGCGGTTTGGACATTTGGACGTATGCGTCGCTCTGTCCGTCCTGTCGCGCCTTCACGCTGCGGCGAGGGAGAGGGCTGCCACCCGCGCACCGAGATACCGTATTTGCCAAAACAGCAGAGACGGCTAACACCTAGACAGCTTTCAAGCCTGCGCGTCACGTGACATGACGTCACGTCCTGGAGGCCTGCACGGGTGCTGATTGGATTCGAGTGCCGCGTCAGCCTTCGCGTGGGGGAAACAATTCCCACGCGAACGCTGACACGTGCGGCACTCGCATCCGGGACGTGACGTTATGTCACGTGACGCGCAGGCTTTGAAAGCTGTCTAGGAGGTGTTGGCTGTCTCTGCTGTCTTGGCAGGTTTCCACGACGATAGATGGCGGCATGCGGCCAACCCTCTGAGTTCAAGGAAGAAATCTCCGAGGCTGCGCGGGTCCAGCCGCTCCTACTTCATCGAAGCCTGTCGGCGCCTTCTACGCCAAGGTCATAAGTTTTTCACGGAATATAAAATTACCCGTAAAAATCGACGCTTGCAAAAACCACTCTATACTTTTCGTCACAGGTGTATTTCAAACGTCTGTTTTTAGAGCCAGCCTCGGAGAACAGACCTGTGTAAACACCTTTGACGTTTTTAGAGCGCAGCCTGTAAGACGAACCTGTGAAATACACCTTTGACGAAAAGTTTAGATTGCTTCGTGCAGACGTCGATTTTTACGGTCCATTTTAGATCGAGCTTGGTAACTTCAGACACCAGGCCTGTATTATCCGTAATGTATGTGCTTTGTTTCATCATAATTTGGGATGGGATGAAGGCTATGGCTCCGTGGGCCAGTGGTCCATATGTAAGAATTCCAAAATGCCCCGCTAGAAGCGCACAACGTAACATGGGAACGTACTGTACACCTGCGTCCCTCCATGCGCTCGGGTCATCCACCACGTGACACTGAGAAGACCAGAGAGAGACAGTAAACGATGGTAGCGCTGGGTGCTCACTCGCATGACCTCACCCGCTCGTCTGTGTTGCCTCCGATCCCTTCGTCGTCTGCTACAGTCGGTTAGCCAGTTCCCAGAGTTCCTTCCGGCACCGGTAGGGGGCGCACCACGTTTCACAATAGCAAGGTCCCTAATGCAATAAGTCTGTCAGGACGTCGGAGCGAAGCACGGAACAGCTTTCCGACTATGCATTGTCACGTATTTCGCTGTGACGCTCTTGTGGTGAAAGGAACAGGTGGGAGACGGGCGCTCGAAACCGTTGTCTTTCCGGTGTCTAGGAAGGAACTGAACCTTGTGACTGCAAGCATGGCGATTGAATGCCGCCATGTCTCTGCTTGTGCGGGTAGGCCCGTGCAGTTGCAAGCTTGTCAAAGCTATGATCACGCGCACGCTGCACGTGCTTGCACGCATAGGGCATCAGTCGGGGGCGCCATGCTTGCAAGTCGAGAAACTGAGGGAGAGGAGGGAAGTCAGAACGCATAGCTCACGCGTGTTTTTTTTTTTTTTTTTTTTTTTTTTCTTCTATCGTTGAGATTGGACGCACCTAATGTCACTGGATCCTGGGAAAGTAACGCCAATGCCTTCCCTGCCTGCTAGCCGGACACAAACAGATACTAACGTACAGACGACCGAAACCTCGCCAGGTGATTGGCTAATCGATGCCCGTGGCCATGGCAGTCGCCATTTCGGCGCCTTCGTATCTTCGAAGCTTTCAGAGGGTCGTTCTAACCAGTCGCACCAAGATTGCCGTGGAGCATCATCGTACTGAAGGCGTTCCTCGCCAATATAAGCTTCTTTGGCAATGTGAATGCAATCAACTCCTCAATTACGCCCCTGTTCATGGATATTTTAAAATGATAGTGTTCTTCTTGCTTACTGGGAGACAAGAAAATTATTTTTCAATGCCTTCAAGCACCCACACCTACATATGGTGGTGGTACGAATATGTACGCTTCAGACACCAGGCGTCAGACACCAGGCTTCAGACACCAGGAGTCGTTGCAAATTATCAGGGTGCCTTCAGAAGAACAAGGTGGGTGTACACCCCCCGCCCCCTTTCCCCTCCCCAGGGGTTGTGTAGTGAAATCTCTGATCTTTATAAAGCTACCCATCACCAACGAGTTTACATTGGCTCACCAAGAACGGTGAGAACAAGAAGAAATGGCTCATTTCATGAGCCAAAATGGCGGCCATACGGGGAGCTTGGCGCTACTTTCCCAGGATCCGTGAATTTAGACCACACAGAAATCCCCTCCCGCCGCCCCCTCTTTTAGAGAGGATGTAAGACGAACGATCTATACTTGGGGACAACTTTTCTTGGCAATGAAGCAAAAGATATGGGTACCCGTGCGCTCGTACACATTGATCGCCGATCACAGTCACATCTGCTCACGCCAGAAGGCGTGAGCACATGTGCCAGAAGCACAAACATCTGACTGCCAGCGAAGTTACTTTTGCTGCGTCAAGGTTCAAGGTGTTTAATGGCACAACTTCCACACAGCCGAGTGCCTGAGGCAGCCAAAAGGCAGAAGCCCGTACAACCAAGTGCTGGCTGCCTCCTCGGCTGTGTGTTAACAGGTGAAATGGTGATGATGACGTCTGGTCGATGTTAAAGTCACTGGACCCCTTGCATGTGCCTTTGCTCAGTTCTTGCCGTAGACACGCAGAACAAACGTGTTGCATTTTTCCACCACTGGGAAGGGTCCAGTGTAACGTTAGTGCAGTCCCTTCTTTTGCGCCTGTCGCACGAAAACTTGAGTGTGGCGTCTAGGAGGTCTTGTGTCACGTAGGGAGCTTTTAAAGTTACTTGTCGTGTATGCAAGTAACTTTGCTATAGTTCTTCTACGTAGTCCAACTGTATTTCATGTTGGGGTAGCTCCACCTCAAAGAAGTCTGAAGGTAAGGGAGGTGCAGTGCCGTAGACAACTTCGGCGGTGGGGCATCCGATGTCTAACTAGCAAACAGGATCCCATCCCCCCCCCCCCCCCCCCCCCCCCCGGCAACGCCTGACACGAGAGCGGTAGAGCGGCTGCCGAGCGCGCGCTCTCGTGGAGCGACCGCAGTCTCTCTCTTTCTCTCCCTCTCCTTTCCCCCTTCTCCTTCCCCCCCTCCTCCGGCACCACGAGCACCACGAGCACGAGACAACCACGAGAGCGGCGGTCGAGCGCGCGCACTCTCGCGAAGCGGCGTTTCGCTCAGCCAATGGGATAATATGCGTGGAGAATGCCGCACCGTTCGCAGGACGGCACGTACGGGCATCCGGTGCGGCAAACGAACTAAAGGATTCCAAGCGCGTTTGGCGGTTGTTAATGGCCATAAGATTTGTTATGTGTTTGCTCTCTTCCCAGCTGGGAGATAATTTCACACACACCGTTCAGACACAGATCTGGGGCGTCTGTAAAAGCTCGTTTAAAAAGCCTTAGCGAGAAGTAGGGGACACTTGATAGCAGTGGTTTCCCCAGAAATTAAAATTAGAGGAGGTGAGAGGGTTAGGAGGGGGAGGGGGGAGAGGGCTGTAGGCACAAGGAGGGGATTTCTTTTCTGTTTACTTCACTCTTTTACCGCTGTACTTTTTTTTTTTTTTTTTTTGTGGACAGAGATGGATGCTTGGTGCCCGACAGAGGTTCTGGAACTCTACAGTCAGCATGACAGTTTAAACATTCAATGAAGAATGCGTAATTTTCTTAAGAAAGCACACAGTCAAGCAAAAAGCAGTGTCAGAAAAAGTCAGTCACGGTGCGCAAAATAAATATTACGGTTCTTATTCTTTTTTTTGTATTCAGCGGAATATTTTTTAGGGGGTGCCCTCAGACAAACTAAGAGAAAGGGATGTTTTCCACCCTTCTCCTAGGGAATTTACTGCTTGATAGGGCCTCCGTCGTAGCTAGCCGATCTCACCGTTTACGAAAACTTAATCTCCTATCAGTATAAAATTTGAGTGGGAGATATATGGTGACACGAGGAAGACTTCATAGTAACTTTTGTGCAGCAGTGAGGTTTAATGTTTCGCGTTTCATATTCATGCACCAACGTTAGGCTCAACTTCAGAACTCCTGCAGAAATCCGTTTTTTTTTTCTTTAGTGATGTAACAAGAAGCAGACATTTGGCAAACAAAATTCGTGTAGGGCTCAAAGGGGCCAAATATCAATTGTGGGTAACCAGTACTAGAGAGGATTATTGAAATTTAGCTCTAAGATACAATCGTGGGGTACGGTGAATAAGCCACGTCTTACTACGTTTGCATACGCATGCACAATATCCGGCATCTCCGGAACATGGTAATAAAACCCGAGACTCAGGAACACAGAAGGGGACGAACACAACACAACGTCTCAAACACAGCTGTGTTTGAGACGTTGTGTTGTGTTCGTCCCCTTCTGTGTTCCTGAGTCTCGGGTTTTATTACCATGAATCATCATCACCTCGCTTGTTTTTTAAGTATTATTGCAGTTAATCTCCGGAACCACGTGCCCCGGTCTTCCGTCTATGTCGCTTGAGACTGAGAGCATTGTACATTCGTGGAAACTCAGGTAATCGAAAACGCAAGCAGCGGATCTAATTGCGGCGTGATAACATGAACTGAAGCTGATCAATCGAAACCGAAACTGAGTGGCCAACTAGTTCTTAGAGTGCACTACGTGGTATTTCGCCGCGATGGGGCGCTTCGAATTTCGGAAGGAGTCTTTTGTCCTTTGATGACGCCACGAGACTGACGTTCAACGAGTTGTGCCTTTTTTCTGCAGTGTTGCGCTTTCGTAAAAATTTCCACCTGGCCTCAAAACCGTACTTCAAAAACAAGCGTTTCGGGGCAGTAAAACTGGAAACGCCGATTGGCTGAAAAAAAAATGACGTCACTTCCGGTTTTGTTATTTTGTTGATTTTTAGATGACGTTTTAAAGTAAAAATATATAAAAAAGTACTTTTCTTGTTTTTGTTTGTTTTTACTTTTTATTATTTTTTTTTTTCCTTGCTTGATTCTCTGTCGCGCATGCGCACACGAGTCGAACCTCAATACAAGGTTCGTCGAACTTTCCACTAAAAGTTCGAAAACGTCGAACCTGGTCGAACTCGAACCGCGGCCGGTTCGCGACACCCCTACACATCAGTTTTCTTTTCCTTCTGCATAGCATGCATAGAAGGCAGTTTGTGTATGATTTCCGGAGTAAATTAACCGAATACAATAGACCAATTGCTAAATTACCCAAGCATCAAGAAGAATGCAGGGATTGGTGTTCCACACGCCGCACGTGCTGGCCTCAGCAGTAGTAACTTTTCTAAAGCAAATGCCTAAAACAAATTGCATCTTGCAAGCGCGTTCGTCAGCGCTTTATTTTGGATATTTACTTCGAATATTTCATGCGGGGAAGGCGTGCGCGTGTGGTGCGTGAAACACTAATCCCTGCATTCTCCTTGGTGCTTAGGTAATTTAGCAATAGGCATATTGCATAAGATTCTTATTTGTTTCCCAATTCGTCAAAATGCAAAAAAAAAAAAAAAAAATCCGTGTTCTGCAGTTTAAAAACAAACAAAATGGCGGGATAAGCTGCGTTGGTTCTGTTGCAGGCAAGGAGGTTAGAAGTACATGGTTGCAGGTGTGCTGTTTGCTCGCTTTTGTTAATGAAAAGTGCTCAAGGACTTAGGGGTGTCGCGAACTTTTGTCGAACCAGATTTTTTGGTCGAACTTTCGGGGCTCGACTGGGTCGAACTGGTGCGACGAATTTTCGAACTTTTCGCCAGATTCGACCGGTTCGACTTTGTGGACAGTGTGGCCAGCCTTTGATACAAGCATGTCTAAGTTTGGAGAATTTTTTTGTATGCAAAGGGTTATTTTATTTTGTGAACAGCTGCAATTAAAACAAACTAAATCTAATCACTGAAGAAGTTAATAACTTAATTTTTAGTACTGTATTAACTGAAATAGCCAATCAGCGCTGCACTTAATTCATCTCGTAGCCATTACCATTCAATCCGAAGCCAACGAGCCAGCCTGACGCGCATGCGCACAGGAGTCGAACCTCGATACAAGTATGGTGTACTAGAACTGGGCCAACGTTACTATACTCCGTTTCACCTTCAGTCCGAGCGCAGCGGACGTTAGGAGCCATCCCAGCCAATCCAGCGTGGAGAGAGTGTCATGTGACCTTGAGCTCCCTGCGTCGCTCTGCCCAACCGGCAGGTCACGCGATTTTTTCCCGACGCTGAATCGGCTGGATTAGCTCGTGGCGTCGACTGCGCTCGGACTGAAGGTGGAACGGAGTATAGATACCAACGTTACTAAAACACTCAGTTGGGAAACTCCCATAGAGACAGCCCTAAAAATATGGCCCCAATCTGTCTCCGAGGACCGAGCTAATGACGAACACAACGCCACCATTTCTCCCGCAGCGGCCACTCGAGACACTGCACGTGACGTCTATTTTTGGCTTTGACAGGGGTAACCCCCGTCTCCCCGGCGGACGCGCCGCGTCGAACTACTGCAGTTAAAATGCACCTAGGTCGGGACGCGCTACCTGAAAGGCCCGCTGAGGCATGGTTTATAAAAACAATATTAATCGTTCCGCAAAACATTGCGAACTAAAGATGATAAAAACATCACGCGCCCATCATTTGGTACTAAACTCCAATAAATTTCATTCAAAAAGAGTCTTTTCCGTTTGTTTTTACGCAAAAAACAGGCTTTCAAAAAGCTCGAGGTGACCATAGTACAGACAAACGAAAAAGAGTGGCGCTGTTGTCGCATTTAGCTCGGTCTCGGTGGACGCCAGCGGCCCAGGTTTCGACGGCGAGTTTCCCAACTGAGTGTTTTAGTAACGTTGCTAGATACTCTTCAGTTCTCAAACTAGGGCACCATACTCAAACTGCGGAGCTCCGCCTGACGCCTATCTGTTGCGCTCCGCTTGGGGGCGCGCGCGACGGAGTTTGCCCGGCAGGCGCCAAACCCCACGGCCGACCCGGCATAGCAACACGTGGAACACGTTGCGGGTAGTGTGCGGCGGCGGTGTTTCCGTTTGGTTACGTTTGTGCTCGTAGCCGCGTGTGTTGTGTTTGTGCATCGTGCTGCAGCTGCATGAAGCATGCCACGCTCTCCTGCAGCGGTGTAAGAGCGGGGACGATTCTATGCGATTTGCGGAAGAGACATTTTTTCAGGCCACCCAGCCAGCGACGCTGACCGCCTTGAACTCTGGAGGCGCGCAGCACCAAGGCTGGACAAAAAGCTTTCGAGCTCGTCTTCCGTTTGCGACCTTCACTTCCACGATAATGACATCTTGAAGGTCTTCGAGCACAACGTTTGTGGTGATGTGGTAGCTATACCGTGCGACAAATAGGCACTGAAGCACGACGCCATGCCTAGCCTGTTCCCGAATCGTCCTAAGTATCTTTTTAAACCGACACGGAAGCGCAAAGCCCCTACTCGCAGACTGTCCCCGGCAAAAAGCAGGCGCCGAAAAGAACAAGGTGAGCGGTCGATTGCAGCAGTTCAAGGCGAGCCGAATGTTGTACTTGTTCGTGTGGAGGACACATTGAAGACCGCTGGAGAGGCTCGTCGATCAAACAGAGCTAGCTTGAGCAATGAGATTCAGGCTAGGCTACTGAAAATGACATTTCCATGTGTTACTCCTGACCAAATGAATGATGAGCACAGCTACTTTAGAGGTTCACCAGACGACAGTGTTGCGTATTACCTATCTGGGTATGTTGTACACAAAATGAGCAAGCGCACAGAGTGCCAGTTGTGCCTGCATGACATTAGTTCAGCAGCTCCTGTCGTCGGTTCTGACGCATACTTGACCATATATCGGAGCTTCAAGGAAGGCAGCCTGAGGCACCCCAGCAGTTTGACTCTCTCGTGATGAGGAAGGTCTCTGTGGGGACTTGTTTTGGAAGGTTCTGGACAAGCTGGATAAGTGCAATGTAACGCGGCTGGGTTGTGGTCAGCACAAGCCCACGTTCATGTGCCAAATGTTGTATTTTCTTTTTTTTTTTTGTCACGCGGATGCATTTTTACGCGAGGGATATCAACCGTCGCCTGCAATTCTCGAGAGAGTCGCCATCGCCAGCAAAAAAGCTCGTCTATCATGAAACCGCGTTCAACAATTGCATTGTGTGTGCGTCTTTGTGTCTCGCACTAAGTGCTTTTCGCGCCACCGAGAGAATAAAGTTTCTTTGCTTTGCTTATTTTTCGTTTTCAGTAACGAGTACGCAAAGAGTGGCGGTGATACTTTCCGGGCAGCTTCGCCGCTGCTGCTTTTTCCTGTTCATTCCGCTCATTTAGAGCCTCTGCCCAACGTCTGAAGAGGTCCCTAATGACTGCAAAAATCGGAGGCGCATTGCATGACACAATTCCAAGGCAAAGATTGCCCTAATTGTAGACAAACCCCCGAGATTGGGGAAAAGATGAAGGACAACACAACACACCGAGTGTCACACAGAGTTGAGACTGTGTTGTTTTGGCCTTCGTCTTTTCCCCAGTCTCGGGGGGTTTGTCTAAAATTATGTTAAACCTTCACCAGCTCGTTTGCGCCCTAACGTTTTCGTAACTAATTTCATTTGCTGCACAAACACCCAGCGCGTCGCGCTACGAAGCGCAGGGCACCGGGCTAACGGTGGCCGCCGCGCCATCTGGCTAGCGGAAACGAAAATGGGCCACGCATCGACGGCCGCCGCCGGGGGAGTTTGATAACTGAAGGTATCTAGTAACGTTGAACTGGGCAGTCGCACTTTCCACTAAAAGTTCAAAAAGTCGAACCTGGTCGAACTCGAACCGCGGCCAGTTCGCGACACCCCTACTCAAGGTAAGACGAATAACGCGTTCGAATTTCTTTTTCAGGTAAGGCTCTTTCGGAAAATGCATTGGACCGTATTTTGTTTGGTTTAAATATGCTAATAAACAACGTAAACGTTTATTTGACGCCGTGTCTTGATCGCCGTTGCGCGGAAACTCGGTGAATATCGACGATAGTCCTGTCCGCGCTGAACAGAGCAAGTCAGGGTATGAAGGCGAATTCGGTAGCTGGTTGGACACTCACGCAGAGCATGATCCCGATTGATGTTTTGTTTGCGTAGCTAAATCGGGGTGCACGTTGGCTGACGCTCGCTTCGGCCGACAAAACCTTAATCGCCGAGCGCGGCCGAACTTCCCGTGTGTATACGGATACATTTTATAGGCAGTTCGTTACGAAGGGCAGAACCACGTTGGCGGAACAAACGTATGGCCGTATAAAAGTATCGCAACCGGCGGCGTAGATTCGCCGAGCTCTATATTTTGCGTGTGCTGACGACGTTTTTGTCGGTTTTTATAACAGTAGCTGCCTCTGCACCGCCAAGCAAAGGGCTCGATCGCGTTGCATCGCTTCGAACAGTAGCGCTGATGTGTACAGTCACTCGCTCTTTCTTCAACGACCTTGTCAAGACTTCTTCAATACCGGCGTCAAATAAAAGCGATCATGCTCGCCATCGTCTGCTTCCAGTTTATTCGGAGGCCGTCTGGCACAGGGGAGGAAGCGGAAATTGCGTAGAAGCAGGTTTGGAGCCGCGGTTTTTTTTGCCGTTCAGTAGGCGTTCCGATGACTCCGACTCGGTCACTTCGTTCGGGGTCAAGGGAGGCGCTACTGCAAGTTTCGATATGGCACTGCAGCGCTACTGTCATGGCGGATGGATGGATGGATGGATGAATGCGGCTGAACCCTTTGGATCGGGCGGTAGCTTATGCCACCTAGCCATTTTGTTTTACCATTTAAGCTTAGAATATCTAGGTCGCTAGGTGGTATCGCGAGCGCGTTCGCGATGCCACCTCAACAATCCCGGCGAGCTTGAGACACCGCAGAAGTCAACGGACAGGCTAAAGAAGGACACAGACAGAGCGCTGACTCGCAACTAAATTTTTAGTTGCGAGTCAGCGCTCTGTCTGTGTCCTTCTTTACCCTGTCCGTACCGCAGAAGTCAACGGACAGGGTAAAGAAGGACACAGACAGAGCGCTGACTCGCAACTAAAAATTTAGTTGCGAGTCAGCGCTCTGTCTGTGTCCTTCTTTACCCTGTCCGTTGTCTTTTGCGCTGTTTTAACCTTTTACTTTTTTTTATATTTTTTTATTTTAACCTTTTTTTTAATCTTTTAACTGAGTACGACATCTCCGGAGGCCGTGAGGCGCCGAAAACCCGGCAAACATGTAAGTACACCCTTCGCCTCGACGGACGTTTCTCGCGTGCTCTAGCGCGCTTTTCCTCGCGCCGAAGCGAACCCTTGCAGTGTAACGATCCGAGCGAAAGACCACGGAGTCCGCTGTACAGGGGCTCCGGAACCGGGGGGCGTCCGCCCCCTCAAGTTTTTTTCGTAGGGGTCATGCCCCCCGGACGCTGAAGGCTGACCCACAACCCTCCCTCAATGTAGTCAGAGCAACATTCTACAGCGCCTTCCAAGCTTGAAGCGGAATAAGAAAGGACAGCGACGTTTTGTCGGGACGAGAATTGGTAGTAAAGCTGATACCCCTGCTAAGCGCTGGAGTAAACGTTTCTTCTGAGCCAGCCTTGAGGCGCGCGTATTCTGGCAGCGGGACGGGGACAGCTTAGGAAAGGCACCTTTCTACCATTCCTTGTCATCGGAAAGGATGGCGGGGAGGAGGCCTCCCTCCGGCTCTGGATAAGCCTCTCCAAACGTAAAACCTCTTGCCGCGGGAAATTGGTCTCTGGCAGAGCGCTTCGGCGGAGCGCTTCGAGCGCTTCGCCACTGCTCAGAGAGCGAAGAAACTGGTAGCGTAGCTCCCATTATTGATGGGTAGCGCAGTTCGGTCACTTCCTCGATTTTTAGTTCCTGCAGCCACCGCCTGGTGGTGCCGTCGGTATGTGGAAAAGGTCCATTGACTTCCGGAGCCCCTGAGTCCGCACAATAACATTGGCCTCCAACCTCCCATTGGCAAACTGCGCCCGGAGTTTGCTCGACCTTTTTAATAGAGCGATTCAGTTAAAGACCCGAAGACTAATCGTATTTAAGTGCAGGCTACGGTCCCGAACTTCGGGAGTGTTGAAGAAATTGCAACAGTCGCTAGGCAAGCGGAGAGCGACGAGGAACGCAAAATGGTGGTTGTCAGCCATCTTCCTGTAGCCCGCCTCAACTAAACTTTGTTGTTAGATTAAAACGCATCCTGACTTCATCTGGCAACTGAAGCAAGAAATATTGGGTACCCCTGGGAGTGGCGGCTGCATTGTTCAAACGCGAGCTGTTACCGCTATTACTCTGGTGACGCCGCTGAGCCTAGTGTCTGAAGCAAGAAATACTGGGCGTCCCTGGAAGCTGTGATCGCGTACCAGTAGAGCGGAAGCTACGGCCATGGCGGGCCAATCGGAACGTGACTGCGTATCATCAGAGCGCGCCTCAATTCCGAAGAAGTATCAGGCTTTTCGCTGCGTCATGCTCCAACATGCGTGCGGTGCGCTCGTATACGTCGCGCACTTCGAAGCCTTCGGCACGCAATGTGGGACTTGTCGTTCGCCGTTTGCCAAGTTACAACAAGATAGGGTATAACCGTGCGCTCTCACCCTGCTGGCGAACTTGTGCCAAACAAAATTAAGTAACGAAAGAGCGTCGAGGCAGCAGAAAAGCGGGCGGCGATTCGGCGGCACTACAGAGCGCTAGCGAAACTGACTCGACAAGGTCGCTGATAGCTGCTTATCTGCCGTGCGTCACTATCTCGAAAGTTAAGGCTAGCCCACATGGCGCGTTTTTCAGTGCGTCTAGACGCGCGTCTCGGCTTGGCGCGCGCGCTAAGCAGGACGCGTGCGCCCAGTCAAACCACACGCAGCGCTACCGTGCAGCGCTTCGCGTCTGCGTTTCCGAAGCGTCTGCCCAACGTAGCCAGACGCGCTTAAGAAACAAAAGCAAACATTAAATAGAAATCGCGCGGTAAATGATGGCTACATGCCGTAATATTTAATTTTAGTAATAGTAAGCACTCATTTTTAATTACAGCAATCGCAATGAAGCTCAATTTCACTAATTTTCATTCTTTTTAGTGCGTACGCCTCATCCACGTTTCGATACGCCATTGGCATCCCCATCGCCCGCGCCAAAACATTTACAGCTGGCCGCTGGCCGCTACAGTGGTTACGTTGTAGCGGTTGTTGCCGGTAGTATTAGTTTTGTACCTTTGTCTCTCGGTGTCCTTGTATTCTTTACATTTGGCCTGCCAGAGTGCAGGACGCTTTTGTACTTAGCTAGGTCCTCTCTGTTCCGCTGAAGCAGCGTCAGCCTCTCCCGCGGAGCAGAGAGGATTCCCTCGACTTGTGTAAAAGGTATGATAAACTGATATCCGCGGGGGGAAGGACGTAACTACCCATGTTCGCCCTGCTGCTAGCGTTGGCAGGGCCTAAAAGCCGTTTTTATTGAAGGCCGCGAGCGTGCAAATTTTGTAAACTCCACGCGCGCGGGTATGTGTGTGTGCGTGCGCGCGTGCGCTTTGATGGCACAGGGCTGCTACCCGTATTTGTGTGTATCTTTCTGTTTTGAGTGTTTTTATTTATTTTCCTTTCCCGTATCCCTTTCCCTACTTGGCGGCGGGCTAGCAGGCCCACCTGCGTAAGGGTCTCGACCTTTTTGCCTAGCCTCGCACGCTGCCGAGTGGGTATCGCAATATGTGCAAATAAAAAGTATTATTATTATAATTATTATCGCCTTCGTCGCGAGGTCTGTGGCGAAAACTACAATCCTACAGTGGAGAAAATTCAAACGCTCCTTGCAACTAGTGAACACGGCGGTTCATTGGTTGTTGCCTTCTCGACGCAGCGCGAGACGCGACGCGTGGACGCAAAATATCTGGCTCTTCCAGATACGCCGGGATGCGCCAAAAAACGCTGCGTTTCGTCCCGGCGCCGGAAGTGACGTCAAAGCGCAGGCGCAGACGCGACGCAGACGCGGAGAAAAGCGCACCATGTGGGCTAGCCTTAAGGAAGTTCGAGCGTCGCGCGCTCGGGGCGAGGATGAACTGTCACTTTCGAAAACAAGAGAGCAGGAGGAAAGTTACATCTGGTGCGAGAATGAATGCGAATCCTCTAGAAGTCCGTGACCCTAAACTGCGGATTTTGTTTTGAGCCGACCACAAGTGCACGAGGCTGTACTCTCGTACAGCCTTGTGCACTTATACATAAAGTCAGACTCTGAACAAAATTTAAATTTGCCCCTCTCCTCCCTCCCTCCACCCCCCCCCCCCCCCCCCGGCTCTTGGAAGTTTCGTGGTTTCGTTTGCGGCTCTTAGGCCGGGTCAGCCTGGCCGCCCCTGCTCTAGAACATCCACCATGGGTAAAAAGAGAGCCTGCAACGCAGAGGGGCACAAATGGATATGAAAATGTCTGGATCCCGATGTTCATGCATGCACCCAGCCCTACCTATACGCGGTCTTTGTCGTATGTTTGTTTGCAGAGAGCGGCGGAGGGAAGAAGAAAGGCGAAGGGACGAGGAGGAGCAGCGGGAACGCGTCCGAACCCTCCGCAAGTCCCGGGTGGAGCTCCATATGCGGGCCCTCGCGTGCCGCCTTTCCAGGCCTTGCAGCAGCGACTCCATCAGAGACAGGCTCAGGGCACATAGGTCGGTTAGGCTGTCGCTCCTCGAACCTGTCTTGTCGCTCCTCGAACCTGTCTTGTCTTTCCTCGAACTTGTCTTGTCACTCCTCGAACTCGTCTTGTGTGGCTGTCCTTCCAGGCTTCAATCGATGTCCACCAACCTGAGAACGTGTCTAAGGCTGCTTTTTGTGCGCTCTCGAATCTCTTCATGCTGCCATAGATAAGAAACTTGTTCCTATGCATGGGGACAGAATAGAAAGAAAACGGTCTGTTTGACGCTGGTCTCGTCAGACACGACGCTACATGTACACAAGCCTAAAAGCTTCTTGGGGACGCACGCCGGAAAGTAGATCGGAAGAGACTCGCTACCGTCCGTGTGTGGCGGCATCAACCAGATGGTTTGTTTCCGGTTTTCTCCCTCTGCATTGGAATGTGTTTTTTCTTTTTAACATTTGAAAAATTTGAGTATCCTAATTGGCGTACCTAACTTTGTCAAAGGTTTTTGCACTCGCTGCATTTATTTGTACTTCTTAATTTTTTTTAATGACAGAATAGCGCTCTTGAATACCCTGGAGGCACGGTTTCCTCGCTCGTTCTGTATGTTATATGGTCCCATGTTCGTACACGTCTTGTCCTGTGACACATGTGTTCCGTGACGCATACATCTCGTGTCCTTGACCGTACGCATCATGCATATAGTGTCCTACGATTGTGGTCTAAAGGAAGGCCGTTTCACTTCCAGGATGGCAGCCATGCAGCGTCTTGAAGACTACCGCCAAGAGCTCCAGGACATCCAGGATCGCGTGTCCAGCAATCCTCTGCTGGTGGAGAGACGGGCCCTGGTGAGTGGTGCTAGACACAGCTGCTCGCAAGAGCAGGAATTTGCCTATATAAATGCCTTGCGGTCCATGAAATATGCAGCATGTAGATCATCGGCAAAGGATCTGTTCTATACTCCGTTTCGCCCCTCCACGAACCTTACTGAACGCTACGAGCCATCGCATCCAATCCAGCACTGCAAACGTGTCGTGTGACACTGCACCCCACGTGTCGCTGCTCCCCTCGTAGAGGTCGTTGTATACTCGCGTACCTTGAATTGGTTTCAATGGCTCGTAGCGTTGTCTGCGGTTCATCGTAGGGTGAAACTGATTACACTGCAAATGTCATTGAGATGTACAGAGTTAACATTGCTTCTTGACAAGTCTTGTTGTCAAAGACTAGCGTATTCGAAGCTTCAAGACGCCCCAAAGTTTTGCTTGTGTTGAGGCCTATGCACATTCTTCATGCTGCAATTATATTCTGCTTTAGAGTCGGGCTCTAACATTTGAGCATAGTTGTAAACCCGAGACTGGGGATATGGACAAAGGACAAAACACAGAACGACACGGACTTCGTCCGTGTCGTTCTGTGTTTTGTTTCTTGTCCGTATCCCCAGTCTCGGGTTTACAACTGTCCGTACCCCCTTGAGACTTTGTCCGTGTCGTTCTGTGTTTTGTCCCTTGTCCGTATCCCCAGTCTCGGGTTTACAACTATGCTCAATTTACACCAGCTAGCCTGCACCCTCACCATTGCTTCTAACATTTGGATTTGTGCATGCTTGAGTGGCGCCATCTGTCGGGTGGCCGTGTAACACTTCTTAACTTATATTTTGTGCACCATTCATCCTTCTGTCATCACCTCGAACTAATTCTAAGACTTTTTCTCACAAATAGTGCATACATTTGATCTTGCAAAATTGCTGCAAAAGCTCAAGTCTCGTTATAGGTTCCAGAGCCTTTCGATGGACATAAACAAACCTGTACTAGTAAACCAAATTGCAAGTCGCAATAGTGTTTTTCCTCGAGTTGTAATATAGTACAGCTTGTTCCCTGTGGGTTAGTTTGATTGGGTGAAATGAATGCTGAAGCTCACACCAGCAATGAAACATGCAAAATACTGAGTTTTTCTAGACTATCTGCTCGAATGCAAGTTGTAGGGCATGTGATATCTCCCCACTAGTGAGCGCAGTAAAATGTAAATGCTGGTTTTGGCAAAGCCTTCCTTCGCTGCTTTCCTTTTTTTTTGATTCTTTTTCAATGGCTTTTTGTAATTTGGCATTACATGCCGAGCGTTTCGAAATGTGTTTACAGTAAAACCTCGTTATAACAAAATGGGATATAACAAACTAATGGATATAACAAAGCAATCATAATTCCTCTTGCTTGCTAATAGTGGGAAGAAATGGACATTGGCTATAACAAACTAATGGTTATAACAAAAAAATTACCACCGCTCCTTCAACTTTGTTATAACGAGGTTTTACTGTAGTTTGGGTGCCTAAAAAATGAACGGCCAAGCTCCCTTTTAACGAGGCTTTAGGGACACCAGGCTTAACGATGCGTCACCAATATTCCAAGTTCCGGCAATGCATTTCTCCTTCGTAGTACGGAGCCCAACGCCTCCTGGAACACCAGTACGAGCGAAAGCTGCAGGAGCTGGGCCTCGACCACCACTTCCTAGAGTCCAAGGCAGCGCTGCACGTCCAAAGACGTAGGTCAAGGTCGCTGGACTCTCGCTCCGTGGCGTCTGGCTCATCCGCGGGGTCGCCACAGCGTTCCAAGAGAGAGGCGCCTGCCGCCGACCTCGATGCATGCCCTAGGAGTGCATCCTTGCGCTCTTCGGCCGCTTCCGACGAACAGAGCGACACGGAGAACGCCCGCGGAAGTCACCCTGACCTCTCCCAAGCATCTGGAGAAAGGGAGAGTGACCGGAAGTCTGCGGTATCTGCGTCCAGTTCCAGCATCCGCACGACAGCTTCGACCTGATGCAGATCCCTGCGTACGATTTTAATTTAGTGATTTGAAAGATGTGTTTTTTTTTTTTTTGGGGGGGGGGGGGGGGGGTTGGGTTGGTACTGGGATAGTTGTGTTCGCATTTTGTACTTTTTATTCTTTTCAGAGTACCCGGTTAAGCCTATTCGGGTGGTGAAACTAGTAAACAAACAAGTGCTGTATGCAACTTATTTTTAAATGACATAATTATGCAAAACTTCAAGCCTGTTTGTGAAGCACCCCATGCATGCAGCAGTGCAGGTAATGTACAAGGCCCGTTTGTCTTGCTGTGATATTTTTTTTAATTCTTAGGTCGTGAAAGCTACACTAGTACGGTCTGTGCAGGTGATATACGGCCAGGGGGACATGGTATAGGGGATTGGTAGTCACGATGTGAAAGATAATTCAACTTTTCTTAATACCTTTCATTGGTCAAATACAAACCTTTAACTTCGTGCAACCGAAAGGATGATTAACGAATTTGAGTTAATTATTCATGTATTGTGACGATTATATTAGGTCTTCCTGGCCATGAACCTTGCCTGCACAGACGGCATTACTGTATTTCGTTGTTTTTTTAGAAAAATCGGGACCCTCTAAAAATTCCTATATCATGCGTTCCGTGTCCAAATGTTTAGAACGGATGTATGTAGACAAAATATATTTGCACAGTTCTTTTTTTTTGTGCTTGACAAACATAATTAAGCTTATTTGGTGACATTGAACAGAATGTTCTGCACGAGTTTTTCTACAAATTTCAGCTGACATTTGGTGAACAAAGGTTTGCAACGGATGTACATATGTGCAGTATTTTTAAGTATAAAATTGATCTCTGTGCCTTTCGAGTTGTTTTATCATGCATATTTCTAAGTTAAATAACACTGATCTATTCTTCTATTGAGTCTGTTTTTATTGGGCCTATATCCGACTGGCACAGGCATATATATACCTGTGACAAGCGTTTTGTAAAAATGGTGTTGGATGAGCAATTTCGCCCAATATGTGGAATAGGACATTTGCCTACGTAAAATTCCGTGCTATATGCGGCACCGGTACGTCTGAAAGCCCGTCCAAGCGGGAGACTTCAAAAACCGTAAGGCTATACACTCTGACATAAATTGTGCGGTGATCCACTTTCGTACCTTGCGAAAGTGGATTGCCGCACCTTTTGCGCCTTGTTGTGTCCTCTTCTCTGCTTTTGTCCTCGTCTTTGTTGCGCACAAGATTGTATAAGATGTCAAACCAACTCGCCCAAACAACCACTCTTCACTTTCGTACATTTTTTTTTTTTTTTTTTTTGAGGGGGGGGGGGGGGGGGAAGAAGAAAGGAAAAGTAAGGAGTGTTTTTTTTTTTTTTTTTTTTTTTTGGTGTCAAATCTTGTTTGTGTTTTTTGCGGGGGCCTTGAGCATGCTCATCACGTGGGTCCGGACACCCACTCGCAAGCTCTGTTGGCCTTTCGGTCAATCGCTCATGGCCATTGTTTCTTACGTCCCGAAAACGGAAAAGGGCTGTGTTCGAAATCTTACCCAAATAGAGCCGAGCTGCTCCAACGGGTCATGTCACGTGATAACGCAGATAGAACGACGCTGGACGCGAGTAGGTTTTTCAAACGCACCGGTCTTCCTTCGCTGATTTTCCAAAAGAACTAAGCCTTTTTCTTTTTTTTCTTTTTTCCTCAGGTAGGTTCGCTCTTCGCAAATTTTATAGAGAAAATGCACCACCTGTGGGCAGAGCTGCACAAAATCGTAGCGCAATAGGTTAAGAAACCGAATTTTACGGTCGATTTGAAGAGCCTGGCCGCTATTTAGGGGGGGGAGGGGGGGGGGGGGGGGACACACACCCTGTACATCACTCTGCAAAGCATCATTGTGGACAAAGCTTGATGCGCAATTTTTAAATTGGGCGTAAACAACACGAATATCAGTAGACTGATATGTTAAACACCATTACCTTTCTGCAAATCCTTTAATTTGGTTTGGTCCCTCATAGGGGTGTCGCGAACTTTTGTCGAACCGTATTTTTAGGTCGAACTTTCGAGGTTCGACGAACCTTCGAACTTTTCACCAGATTCGACCGGTTCGGCTTTGTGGACACTGCGGCCAGACCTTGATACAAGCATGTCTAGGTTTGGAGAATTTTTTTTTTTTTTTTGTATGCAATGGGTTATTTTATTTTATGAATAGTTGCACTTGAAGGAAATCAATACTCATCACTGAAGAAGTTAATAACTTAATTGTTTGTACTGAATTAACTGAAGGAACCAATCAGCGCTGCCCTTGATTTATCCCTTAGCCATCACCATCCAATCCGAAGCCAACTGGCGCGCCTGTCGCGCATGCGCACACGAGTCGAACCTCAATACAAGGTTCGCCGAACTTTTCACTAAAAGTTTGAAAAAGTCGAACCTGGTCGAACTCGAACCGCGGCCGGTTCGCGACACCCCTAGTCTCTCATATTAATTTTTGTCGACGCTGCAATTTCAACATTTCCGCTAAAACCAACCATTAAACAGTAAATCAACGATTTTATATAAATAGCCAACTTACCATAACGATTATCCCCTCATACAATGTCCGGAGAGTTTAATAAACACATGGCGAAGACGGCACTCGTCTAACTTGCGCCACTTTTTCTCATTTGTTCCAATTAAAATCGGACACCCTGTATACGAAAATACTGCGAGTGTGCAGGCGAGCTGGTAGATGTTCATCATGTTTTAAACCACCCGCGGCCGAGACTGGTAAAACATCAGAAACTTAGTAGAAGGAAAGGGACACAGGGAAGGAACAATTGGGGGGGGGGGGGGGGTGACGTTTTTTTTTTGTGTCTTTTTTCTTCTACTGTTTCCCATCTTTTGCCTCAGTCTCGGGTAATTTTCAACATTATCAACTTTGTGTGTGTGCGTACATGCAGGGTAATTTTTAGACTTTTACACTGTTTTTTAAATAAAGCTGGGAAAGCTACAGTAATGCAGTTTCTGCATGTGAGTAACACGGCCAGGGGGCATAATATGGGTGCTAATCGTCAAGATAAGTCGGATAATTAACTAAAATATGTTGATAAAAGTTTTCGACTCAGTAGAGTAAATATATGGTGCCAATGAAAAACTTGCTGAGCGTCATGGAAAACCACTAAATCGATCAATTTTAGAAATACCTTGAGAACATGGGAAGTACGGTAGAACACTGAAGTTCCCCTTTCGAGCAGCAGGCCACCGGACCGGTAATCTGCCCTCGCTCTTTTTTCGTGTGTTATCCGTGTTCTTTTTTTTTTTTTTTTTTTAACCGTTAGCTTTTTTTTTTTTTTTTTTTTTTTTTTTTTGCAGTTGAGGTAACTTTAGCGCACTGCTGCGCTTCCCATGAGCTCAAAATCCTTCTAACAATTACTGAAATGGTGGTTATCGAATTGAAATTGTATGAAAAAACGGTTAAAGTACAGGCGAGCTGGTGTATGTTTGGTTTCACTAATTAAAATTGAATTGACAAATCTTAGTTGATTAGCCCATTTACCATGATGATTATCCTCCTATAATATGCGCCGCTGGTCGTGTGATTCATCTGCACACACCACATTAATAATGTACCTTTCATGTATTTTTTTTTCATTATTATCTAAATCTGTGTTGCTGTTTTCTTAAGCGCGAGACACATGCGCGAAAAATCCATCCGATCCGACGTCCGATCCGGCAGTGCGACTGCCTGATCCGAAAAATTTGGTCGCTTCAGGCGTTGGATCAGCGATCCGACGTGCGTCCAACGCGCCAGATAGTTTCGCACGGCGGACGGATTGTCGGATGCGTCCAGCCAATGACAGCACAGCTAGCGCGAACGTCATGATGACGTACTGGGTCTGGCGGGATGAACAAGAAAACGGGACGGGCGACGGGAAGCGGTACGCGTGGATCCCGCTGACCCATTCGAGAAAGATGGCCCCGGCAAAGAATGCACGTGCTAGCCCGAGAACGAGCTCCTAACTTCGTTTGTGCGAACTAAACCGTCAATCTAGGACCATAGATCTATGAACACGGACCTCCGCTGGAGTGCTTGGATCCCCTGGGCGGAGCCGGACGGATCATCGTGTCGCATGCAAGGTCGGAAGCGTGTGTCTCAAACTGTCGCGTGCGGCGATTCGGAGCGCCGTTCGGACTGTCGGATCAGACGTCGGATCTGACGATTCTGCCGTCCATGTGTCTCGCGCTTTAGAACGCGGCCACGCTGCGGCAAAGCGAGATACACAACATAGCAATAACGACTCTGCAGATGTCGCTTCTCCGCAGTACACCGGTGCGCCAGGAGAAGCGCACTCAACGGTGCTGAACCTGCGCAACCAGGTCCACAAACAATTCCATAGTAGATCCAGGGCGCTTTCCAAAAATCCGCGAGGGAGGCACCATTCCGCTCTGTACGACCCGCTTCAAATCGACGAGTGGAAGCATTTTTAGAGCGACCCACCGATTCGCCGGAGATGGTCGGTCGTTCAAAATGGCCGCTGCTCGAACTTGACAAGCCGACCAACACCTCAGCCGACTGAGAAAGGTAGACTCAATAACACGTGTCACAACTAAAATAAAAAAAGAGCAAATGAGATTGAGTAGCTCGGGCACGGAAAAGATGCAAGGATTAAAGAACTTGAATGGGCGGTGGAAAACGCTGAACAATGCTCTCGAAGAAAAAGCATAGCAATTAATGGATATCCCCCAGACGATCGTGAACACTCGACAGCAGTCATAGAAAACCTATAGCAACGAAACAGAACCTATCTCTGCCGCAGTCCGATAAGATAGAGTTTATGCGCATTCTAAAAGCGAGGGTCGGTAAAACACCTATACTCCGTTCACGCTCGCCGCCGCCGCGTTTCCGCCCAGCGTTTCGCCCCAGCGGCAAAAGCTGGGCGGATTCGCTAGCGGATCCGCAAGTGTAAACGTACCATAATTAATCCGAGCTCTCGTGTTTGTGGCATAGCTAGCTATGCCACAAACACGAGAGCTCGAGGTCGCTGCTTTGAAGCGTTCTTCCGCAGAACGGGCACTTCTCAAAGCCAAGACCACAGGCTAGCTCGCACTTAAAGCTTTGGGTGCAGTCTCAGCTTAAAACCCGACCTACAAAGCAGTTTTCCGCGAGGTAGAAAAAGTCTACTCGCCAACCTTCTCATTTCCCCCTCTCCCAGTGATATCTTGACGTCGGGGTGACTCTTTTTGTTCCTGCGTCTTGGGGCTAGATAGGACGGGATAACCTCCCTGCTTACCCAGCCCTAAGATTCAGCAACAGAAGGTGTTGCCCCCGCCGTCAAGATGACAGTGGGAGAGGAAGAAGTGGGAAGGGTGGCGAGGAGGACTTTCCTACCCTACGGAAAATTATTTTGTAGGTCGGCCTTTAAAGGGTATATCATAGTACGTTGAATTAAAGGAGTACATATATATACCCTATTGAAAAATCCACCAGACCGGTTTGGTGTGTCCTAGTGTTTTCTGACGTAAACATCAGACCGGCCTGGTGTGTTCTGGTGCGCACATCAGACCGGCCTAACGTGTTCTGTTGTCCCCATCACATCATCCTAGTGTGGTCTGATGTGCACATCAAAACACACCAGGCTGGTCTGATGTGCACAACACAGCACACCAGAATGGCTTGATGTGCACACTACGCCACACCAGACGGGTCTAATGTCCACACCAAGGCACACTAAACTGGCCTGACATGCACACCAGGGTGCCTCTGGTGACCACTCATTACGGATATATGTATGGTGTTGAATGAAAACATGTTTTCTTGTAAAATTATATAAGATGTACAGAGCTCAAACACCACATTTGATTTTATAAGGTGCTTATTTGAAGGGGCGATGCAACGATTCACTTCAAATAATATGTACTTTGCATAAGCATGTTGGCACAGTGTAACAAACGTTTACCTATATGCAATAGCCTGATGGAAAGAATACAGGTCTGCCTCGTCAACAATCGTCAGCAGCTTGTCATCAATGAAAACTTGAAAATACTTCAGTCGGCATTTGACATCATCAGAGGCCGTAAACATGGGTTCCGCAGGCTCCAGAAAACACCGGTCTTCTTTTCCCCAGTCAAAAACTTGCGTCGGTGACTTTTGCTTCTTTCTTGACGTTGACAGAAGTGGACAGGCGGGCGTTCTGCCTTCAGTTTCGTTATCACTTGGAAGTTCTGTTGTTAGGCCGTTCGTTGGCAAGTTCTCCTCGTCACTGTCACTCACTTCACTATCACTAGGTCCCGCATCAGACACTGTTCCACTTTCTGGAATCAAAACCACACAGGGACGATTGCGACACCGTGTCTGGTAGAAAGATCCCGATGGAATTTCCTTCAGGCAGCAGTAGAATACGAAGCCTAAAAGAAAAGAGCACCACGTCAAATTCTACCAGAAAACAGGGATGTACTAAACCACGCCAAACAGGAAGCTTTCTCCCGACAATTAAAGCCGATTCCTCGTGCACAGGTATGTAAAATTCAGAGTGAACGCCCGCCCCTAAAGGAAACTACTGAAACACTGCCAAATCTAAGCACGGAACGGAACACCACAGAAATCACAGAGCTACTATGCGACTCCTCTCTTAAGACAGTTTCACATGCAGCGACTGTGCGAAAAAAAAAAAAAATCGGTGCGACAGCCGACGCAGCGAGTGCGATCGCAATGTTTGGTTTCACATGCTCCAACAACCGCGCGATTTCTGTCGGAGCGGCTGGCGCTTCGGACACGGACGCGACGCGTTTCACTTTGTCTAAAATACAACAAAAACGTCTTAATAAGCATACATGTTTTAGGAATGCAATATGTAACCAGAAATTTATAATAACGAAGCATTAAATCAGAAGCTTTTATGTGCCTACATTTATTTTCGCGGATGAAAGCTGGCTAATGAACGGCTGATTGACGAGAAAGCGATCGCACCGGCTCTGCGGCAAAATACCAACTTGGTGGAAACCAGTTGCAGAGCCGCTGCGACAGTGCGACTGCGATTTTAATCGCACATATACTAGAAATCGCACAGATTTCGGGCGAGAATCAGAGCATGTGAAAGAGCCTTCGCATATCTACTATGTAGTTTTTTTCCCCCGACCTTCATACGTTTCAGGGTAAAATACGTCAGCGCTATGGAATCCAGAACTTGTAAAAATTCAAAATTAGCATATTTCAGAGCAAAGTACTCCTTACCTTTGTAACAGCAGGTCGAAGTGCGTAGCACGGCGTGGACGATACGCATCTTGGGCGCCGCCATGCACATCGCAGCCGACGGAGCGACGGAGTATCTGGAAACCCCTCGCGGTGAAAAGTCAAGACCGCGAAACCAAAACCAGAAAATGTATTTCCTAAGATACGTTAAACATTTTGCATGAGTATTGCTTTGGGTCCCAAAAACACTATTTTTATATTGAATGTGTCCTAAAAATACACAAACATTTTTTAAAGTACCTAAAAGGGTTAATAAAAATAAAAACGAAAGGAAAACTTTAGTGTTGCTAGAAGTGCTAGGAATCGTCGGCGGCGTCTGTGCACACTGGGCAATTTGCCCCGCCAGCGAGCTGCTGAGCGCGCTGAGCGCGAAGGAAAAAACGGTCGTGGGAGAAAAGGTAAGCATTAAGGATATTTCTTTGTTTCTTTTTGTGCTTGCTGCATTACCATGTGGGGATTTCGCATTATTAGGTCTGCTGAGACACTTGTAGCTTTATTTTCAGTGAACGATTCGAGCCTGAATGTATAGCTTTACAGAAGAAAAATTTCCGGGCGGCTATCAGTTCGAAAGTCTTTGTTACCAAGCATTGCTAGCCGGCAAGCATATTCTAGAGTTGTCATTTGGACACCAGTTTGAGTTGTCTTCACCACTTCTGGGGTCTCTCTGTAATAATCGCCGCGCGATCGGCATGTGCTTCGCTCGTCTCCCAGGGAGTGACACAATACAACGAGAAGATTGCGAATCGGTTTACTATACTTCCCAGTTGTCCGTCTTCGAGAGCCGGCGCTGCGGCCCGCCGAGCCGGGTTGTCGCCTGTCATTCAGAGCTCGCAGTCGCTGTCCGTGTCCAGGCCTGCGGATCGTCCTCCCCACGCCAGCGTTGCGTAAGCAAGCTGTTCCGGGCTATCAGAGCCAGAGTCTCGCTGCGGAACCACTCCGGGATCGTCATGGCCTAGGTCGGTGTGGCCAGGGCTCGCCGTTTCCGCCGGTCCTGATCTGAACCTCGCTGGCGGAACGCTCCAGGAGTCGCCATGAGCCAGACCAGTCAGAACGGCTCCATCGTTCCTGCGCGGCCCCACCCTGGTGCGGCACGCTCTTCCTGTTTCCTCGCGCTCGCCCCCGGCTAGAAAACGTGAGTAATTAGAAACATACTCTGCGTGCTAGAGAACAGTATGCACGTTACAATGGCTGTACCGTGATATGCAAGCCTGGTGTGAAAAGGTGACAGGCAACAAGTGCACATTTGAGAAGGATATTTACGCTCCACTTGAGCTTTTTCTAAAGAAAAACTTACGCATCCTGTTATTTCTGCATGCCGTCACATTTGTTACCAGATTCAGCGTTACATTTTGTTGCCGAAACAAACAAAGCTCTATGTGCTGCGAAAATTTACTATTTGAGAACTCGCAGGTTTGGAAGGTTTTGGTTACGACCACGCGTGTGCCGAACGGCTATGCGCACATACAACTACGACTGCCGGGACGGGCCTTTCGCTTCTTGAAGGCCTGATCACCTGATTCTGGACGTCACAGCGAAGCAACAATCGGCCCTATTGTTCCTATTGTATTTCCCTATGTGATGTCTATAGTCTGTTGCAACCTAAGAACGAAGGGCGAGGGTAAGACGGGCCGGGGAGGAGGAAGCAGGCGGAACGCTAAAGAGAGGAGGTTTTCCCCTCTCTTCTCCAGCGTTCCGTCTGCTTCCTCCTCCCCGACCCGTCTTACCCTCGCCCTTCGTTCTTAGGTTGCAACGGACTATAGTGACTCGTAGAACAACTTGTATAAAATTGTTATTTCGCTGAGTAGTCTGCAAAACAAGTTCGTCAGACCACTTTCCAAGCCTGCACATCTATTTTCGTTCACTTCAACAGCAACAATTACTGTAGAATTTACTTACCTGATGCATCACACTGCAGTGATCCACTTCTGTTGCCGTGTCACTTCCGAAGATCTCGAGGGGAAGCGTGTAGTATGACGCTTGAGTCGCCTTCGTGACTGTGACAGTCTTTCACGCAGCAGTAGCGACATTTATTTTTTGGGGGAACCCTATCGAACCCCAGCGGGTTCCTGTGGCATCTCACCTACTCCTATAGGAGTAGGCAAGATGCTACAGAAACTCGCTGGGTTCATGGAAACGTGAAGCCCGGACTTACTTTTAAGAAGAACGGTTCCCAAAAAGGCTGACGCCGATCCAAAATGCCACATTCACACTTGGTTTCTAAATGCACCCGCCTGCAGTCCTTGCGATCCGGGCTGTCCTGGCCTACCCAGTCTTTTATTTTGCAGCCGCTAGGTGGCGCAATACGTAGTGACAAATTGCATTGCCGGTTAATATTTGGGTCACTTTAAGTGAGGGGAGTGGGTGGAGTGGAATGGGGGGGGGGAGAGATTTGTATTATCGAGATTCTGCTGAGTCGTTGCCCAAGACGCCTCCGACTGTACGTTGCAAATCTTAATTTGTTTTTCATCCATATAAAAGCAGATATTAATTTACTGACAGGATGACAGTGCTGGTGGGCCCAAATCTAATTATGTATTTGCGATCTGAACTGCTGATAATGTAGTTGCAGGTAGTGACAGTCTCAATTTAGTGGAGCAAGTCAATTGATTGTTCAGGAGAGGCTCTGCCCAGTACTGTTATTCACATGCTTCAGGCCCTTCTACCGTTAAGAAAATAGTGTTTCACCCTCTTTGCACACAGGAGCAGAGGGATCAAAAGTCACTTTTTTAGGGGCAGGACAACACTGTCATACTACTATAGCCAGACTTTTAACTCAACAAAGGTTGATGACAGAACAGGAAGACATCATTTCATGACTTCTTTATGCAGCGTAGCACGATACAGTCATTGCTTACCTGACAGGCGAGTAGTTGTAATAACGAGAGTTGGTAAGGTTGCCAGTATCTTACATGAATAAATACTATCTTAAAGGCGTGATTTCAAAATGTAGTGTTCATTTATTTAGTGCATAAAGCAGCCTGGCTGTGGCAACATCATAAGCAACAATACCACCTTAATGGTAGTGACCACAGCCCTTGTGTCACCTTACTAAAAGTACCGCAAGAAAGAGCTGACGTTACCTCTACAGGTTTGCATCGTCATAAATCAAGTTAAAGCGATTTGCTAATGGTCTGAAAATCCTAAAACAAGTGAAAGTGATTTACTGGTGGAGTGAAATTACGAAACATTTTGAGGGCATGCATTGCTGAAATCTCACCTTATTAGCAACTGTAGCATACATTTTGTTTGGGAATATGCATGCTTCCTGCTATTACTACAACAGAGAAATGGGGTTCAATGTTTTGACTAACATAGCTCCTGAGCATAGGGCTAGATTGACGTTGTGAAGGAGTATTGTGCTTTATTTATACTGCATTGCACGTCATTTTGAATATGTTGTGCGGCTATCTTTTTCTTCATTACAGCTACAGTATGTCCTAGCGTGTAAACAAATCAAGATTTTGATGTTAACTCGTCGCTCTAACCTTTAATTTGCTATCCTAGGTGCTGCAGTGGCTGCTCCACTTGGTGAGGCCGTGGCCTCCTCTTGGCCGCCTCTCTTTGCTGTCCAAGATGGTGAGGTACGTATCTGGGCCTACAAGACATTTTGTCTATTGTTTTCACTTCATTGACTTGTTCAGGACAACAGACTAATGGCAGAAAAAACAAGGACACAAACAGGCAGGCACACAAAAAGGCAAACACAGGTACTGACTTAAAGGTGCACTAAAGACCTTTAGTGCACCTTTGATTGTCTATTCTTGGTGATAACTCATTCGACAGGCTCTAAGCATCCTAAATATCCAAAAAATTATGCTCGTTCCATTCCTATTTTCCTTCTAAAAATAAAAATAAAAGAACATACTTAAGTCTTGCCATAGGACGAGCAGGTGAACTATCTTTGAAAAAGTGTACATGCGGATGACAGTGACATCAGTGCTATCTGATAGTTGTGTCCCACAAATTACAGTTTAGCAGTGCCAATAATACCTATCCAGAGGTTAGCTGATACATCAACCGTGGCAATATTTGATTTACTTTATGTCCTTCCTTCATGTTAGTCAGATCAAAACCTAGGTTGCACTGTTCTAACTTTTTCCCATCTCACTGAGGTATATCATAAAGAGCAGGGGAGACAATGGCCAAACCTGTCTGAGATATCTTTTTATTGCTGCTGGTCTTGTAGTTTCGGCTTCCCATGTTATAATCACCCCTATTCTCCGTATAAACCCATTCTAGAAACTTAACCGTGGTTCCCTCTAGCCCATATCCCTTCAATTGGTTCCAGAGTTTTTCCTGATTCACATTGTCATATTCCCCTTTGATGTTTAAAAATGCTACCCATAATGGCCTTTGACTTGTCATTGCTATCTCTATGCACTGAGTGATTATGAATACATTTTCATCCAGTCGTCTACCTTTCCTGAAACCATTTAAGCTCCCCCAGAATCTGTTTTCTCTTTGCCCATTCTTCCATTCTTCTTTTTACAATTTGCATAGCTAATCTGTATATTTCTGAAGTTACTGTGATTGGTCGGTATGATTTGACACTGTCTTTTTCTCCCTTGCCCTTATATGATAATCTCATCCTGCTCAATTTCCAGTCCACTGGGTACCTCCCTCCCATAAGTATCTGGTCAATCACCTGCCTTAGTTTCAATTTGCTTGTTTTGCCTAGAACTTTTATCAATCTCATTGGTATGCCGTCTGGACCTGTTTCAGTGCCAGCCAGAACCTTTCCTTCTACTTTTTTCCCATTCCTCTGTGGTCCTTTCCTCTTCCTCACTATGATCCTCCGCGTGTGTTGTGTAGACGCTACCATTCCCTACGACCTGATTTGATTCTAACTCCGAAAATACTGCTTCGATTGTATGTCTAATGTATTCTCCTGCCTCATCCCCTTCTACCTTTGTCCCTTCCTATGTTGTTAGTGCCTGCTGGTACGCCTCGGTCATTTTCCCCTGTGCACTGATGTGTTCCCAGAATCCTTTTGCCGCATTCCTATCCTTTTGGCTTATCTCTATCATCCACTGGACCCCTGCTCTCCCAATTTCGGCCTGTATTAATGCTAATGTCTCCTGCTTTCTTTCCTGAAATTCCTCCCATTTTGTCGCTACTTCGGCTAGTGTGGCCCCCTTTTTCTTTGCCCATCTGTGTTCTTTAGATGCCGCTTGGCGTCTCGATATTGCTGCCTTAACCTCTTTATCCCACCACCTTTTGGGCTTGCGTTTTAGTTTTCTTCATCCTTGTTTGATTCAATATTTCTCTAACTCTCTTTTGAAAACACTTAGTCTTCATATGTCCATTCTCTTTCCGGTTGCTTGGATACAATGTTCTCGATCTGCTTAGACGCCTCTTGTAACTGTTTAACATTTAAGTTATTCCTACCCTCTTGTTTTTGATTTTGCATTTCTGGTTTTATTGTGCCAAATCTGATTTTGATTCTCTTATGATCGCTCCCCAGACCTTAGACCTACATCCTCCTAATCTGTTGTATATTTTACGCGACATTAAACAGTAGTTAATAGTCGAGTGTGAGTTCTTTCTTTCCCGTGCTATTTTTCCATCACATTTCACCTGAGCGTTAACCCATTAACCCATTAACCTTTGCAGAACGCCTCTAACATCCTCCCTGTTGTATCTGTATGTCCATCAAAGTCTTCCAAATATGCCTTCACGTCCCCCAAGATAAATATTTCCTTGCTAGTGCCAATTTCCCTAACGTCTCCTGATATACATGTCGTGTTCTGCATTTTCCTCCCCTGCATCACCGCCTGTTTTTAGATAAACAAAACCCAGGGTTGTGTCCAAACGCCCAATATTGCCTTACTCACATGTGTTCCCTGCAGCCCTCTCGTTCCCTTTCCCATTCCTGAACCTTAACTAACACCCATAATCCCCCTCCCTTGTGTTCCCCATTGGCCCGGTTGCATCCCATCCAATAATATCCCGGTATGTATGGTGGTTCTTCCATATCCTTCAGATATGTTTCTGCTAACCCATACACTGCAGAGTTGTCGCTTTCTAATCGCTCCTCAATCTCCTCCCACTTTATTCTCTTCCTGCCCTCCTGCGTGTTTATGAACGCTGTTTCTTTTTCCTAGTCCTGCAAGGCTTCCTCTCACCCTCCCAAACCCTCCCCCCTGTATCTACATTTTGGCCCTCATTTACACCGGCGCCCTCAGGGCTCCGGGGCTCCGCAAAAAATGTATGATGTGGCATCCAATCCTATCGCCTACCGTGCTCCCAGTGGTTCCACTGTTGTGGATGCCCATTGTAAAAGGGTCAGAGCGAGCTTCGTGCACCGCCCTGTTTACTTTCATTACTCCATACTCAAATCGTCTGCTCAACCCCCTTATCACCCGGTTAGCTTCCACCACCCGCTTCTCTATCTGCAAAGACTGTCCCCAGACCTCTGGGACGGTGCATATTTGCACATGCACAGTCTCAGAGACGTCCCTCAGCTTACGTAACCCCAACTCTGTCTGCCTGGCAAGGTTCTGGCTCCGTCCCTTTAACACATCATTTAGTCCTGCGTGTACAAACACTAGGTTCTCTCCTTCCCTGTTTTTCCACACCTCCACCTTCGCTTTGGCCATAGCATCTACCATGCACTTTCCTGACTGAGCCATACGGTTACCCTCCCATCCCCTTTCACCCTGTCCAGCAGCCCCTCCTTAACCCTTGTTATGTTTGAGTCTTTTACCACCAGCACCCTCTTAACCCCTGACTGCCTGTCTTCACCCCCTCTAGCTCTCTGTGCTTTTTGTGCCTCAAGTTCTGCTGCCTTTCTCAAGCCCTGCTGTACTGCAGTACTATACAGCTGTGCAGGCTCCTTTCCTACAGAGTCAATCACCTCGTCACTATTTAACTGGCCCCCTTTGTCTGCCCCCCCCCCTCGCCGTCTTCTCTGTCACCTCACCCTTTTTCTTATTAACTACTCCTGTCAGTTGCTGCACCGTCTCCTCATACTTCTTATGCTCTTCCAACTCCGCCTTCCACTCTTCCCCTAAGCTCCCCTACCTGTCGCTCAACCTCGGCTCTCTGTTCCTGTTATCGTCTCAGCTCTCCCGCCACGCTCCCTACCTTACTTTCCCATTCCCTGGTCATCTCCACCACATCCGCTTCGGCCCTCTTATTCATATCTCCGACCTGTGCCTCGAGCTGAACCCGCTTCTCCCGCTTTACCCGTACCTCCCACTTCGACTCCTGAACCGTATCCGCCCATTCCCTTCCTATTTTCCCAAAACCAAGTTCTACCTTCTCGCAACTCCGACAGGTAAAGTTGCTCTCTTCGGCTTCTGTTACAGTTTTGAGCTCCAACTCCATCATGCAGCACCAACGGCCACACTCTTCAGATTCTACATCGGGTCCCCCTTTTACATTAGCCTGCGCATTTTTCTTCCTTCGCATATTCACCATTGCCTACGGACACACAGCGCGACCCCGCGAAAAATATCGCACCAAAACCAAAAAAGCCTGGGTAACGTCTCTGTCCGCAAAACCAACTAGCCCGCCAAAAGTTTCAAACGTACAGGTGGATTGGTCTTGTGACCCTACCTAAAAAGCCTGCTGTAACCCAACTATCCTATCGCTACTTTAAAAACTGCTTTCTGCTACCTCATAAAACCACCAGAGTTAGAGCAAAAATGCTTTACAGCAGGGTGGTAAACTTGGAGGATCAACCCCAAATGGGGTGTGCCCGCGCAACACCACCAATGAAGCAGATCCAACAAGCAAGCCTATCCTATCGGTACTTTAAAAAGTGCTTTCTAGTACCCATAAACACACTCGCAACTAATCTAAATACACCAAATATTGCTTAGCTTCGCAGGAGCTCTGGAAAACATGTCCTCTTTGTCAGCTGATAAGCAGCTGACTGGTGAGACATATTGATGCCTATTTCGGAACACAGAAAGGGAAGGTAGTGAGCTTTGGTAGTAGCACACTCATTCGTGTTTTCTTTTTCATGTCTTGTCATAAAGTGGAGCCAAAGGTTTTTTTTTGTTTTTTTTTTCATATTGCTCGGCTGCCCGAGGTTGCAAATATTTGTACAAAACATGGGAGTGCACAGCAGTATACTTCCTTCATACTTGGCGATGTCGAATTTAAAAATTGTCAAATGGTTCATTAAAGTCAAGCTTTCATGAAACAATTTTTTTATATCATTATTAGTATTTGATGTCTACAGCAATAATGGACCTCCTTTCTTAATGCATATTCCAAAGCTGAAATTACTTCTCTTAAAGGGGCGCTCGGGAGCTTTCTAAGACGGCCTATTTATGGCCGTAACACATCCTATGTGCTCTAAGCATCCCAAATATTTAAGTTTAAATCATGTGCAGCTTAGTTCACTAATAAAAATGTGATAAAAGATAGTGAATCTCAGACATACAAATGGCGGCACTGAACCCGGCCGAATGTAGGTGAGGAACGAACGGGGCTCATCAAACAATCACATGCGATAGCTTCACGTCCGGACAAGCAGCCAACCAGCCCTGCTCGTCTGCACAAGAGGCCCTCGCTTGCAATCGACTGACAAGTGTCTTTCGCCGTTCCACCCTATTCGCCTTGATTCGGTTCAACCGCATTCGCTATCTTTGATCACATTTTTTAATAGTGAACTTACAATCACATGATTGTAAGTTTTGGACTTGTGGGATGTTAGAGCACATAGGTTGAGTTAGGAACATAAATAGGCCATCCTGGAATACTGGAGACTGCCCCTTTAATTTATTTCATTTTTTTATATATATCTACAGTTCAGCATTTCAGTGAAACAAAGCAGGAAGATGATTGCAGACGAAAGTGGAGAGTCCATTTGTGTTGCCTGTATTTCTCCACTTTTTGTGCATTTTCTTGACAGTGTTACTCACTGCAGATTCATCTTGGACCTGGCATCAAAATGCGAGAGGCAGCATTTACACACGCTGTGGAAAAGGCTGCCACTCCTGGCCGCTCTCTCAGAATGGTCAGCCAATCACTGTGGGAGCCTGCGGAGCTCTTGGACAAGGGTGTGTCAGGGCAAGCCTGCAGGCGTCTCCTCTAGGAGGGTGTGGTGGGAAAACAGCCCCTACCACACCAGGTGGGTATTTCTGATCAACCTGGAAGGGCACAGCACCTGTTGTGGCTGCTGTGCTTAGCTCTGAACAAAAAAAAAAAAATTTGGTTATGGGAATATTTATACAGCGTGTAGTTGGTCTGCCATTAAAGTTGCGACGAGTCATACGCTGTAGATGAGCAGCGTGTGACTCGTCGCAACTTTAATGGCAGACATAATGTTCGTATAGTGTGAGTTATGATTTACTATGATTTGAGATTTTTATGAACCTATTGTTGATTTTGCCTTGTGCAGCACACATGTACAGTGAGAGGCACTAAGAGGTCAGACAAGGTGAATGTGGACAGAGAAGGAGAAATGCCACTTGGGGTGCAGCGCTTTCTTTGCTCACTGGGAGCGAGGCCACGATGTTCGATCTGCAGTCAAACCTGATATTATCGAACCCGGTTAATTTAAGGGCACATGGTAAGGTAAAATTGAAAAAAAAAAAAAATTTATTTTAGTTTTTTCCGCAATTTGAAAAGTTTAGCTCTTTCTGCACATTTTCCATTGTCCCAGTGTTTTTGGAAAGCTATATTTCGGGCTGAAAATCACTTCTTCCGAAAGCAAGTAGCAGGTGACTACGCCTCCTTTTGGGATACACTCCGTGTTTATCGATGAATTCTCCAACAAAAAAAAAATCAACACAAGACCTAAAAGCTTGTCCAGTAACAGATAATCTAAAAAAATTATTTTGAAACTATTGCATAGCTTTTTTTCAACCAAGACAATCACGAGACGCTGTGCACGTTTTTCCCAGGTGAGTAACGTGTGTACATTCAAGTGTTTGTGTTTTCATAACGACAAAATGGCGCCATTGAATGCTGTTCCTTTATTCAATGGTGGCAGCATTGCACAAGCCAATGTTTTGAAGTTTTGTGGATGGAACCCTGTTTGGAAAGCCATCAAGTGGCTGAGGGAAGTTGACATCACTCTAATATACTTTACGGACCAAGCGACATGGCAGGTCACAAAAGAGGCCCGGCAAGCAATGCGATAAGCCTAAAGGCGAAGATATGACTTTAGCAATGCCTTTCAAGCTGGCGGCTATTGAAAAAATGACTGTAAGGCTGTTGGTGCCAATAGAAATTCGTTATTCACCAGTTTTTTTACTTTAAACTCAATTATCTCAAAACAGTGTTTTTTAGTACATAGGTACCATTTTTTCCTTAACCTGACATTATAGAGGGTTGATTTTTTATTCCTACAACATACATGGATGTTCAAAAATAATGAACTAAAATTAAAAATGTGCACCTAGCAGTTTTTGAGGTATAAAGTTTTTAATAGATGAAAAAAACTAAAATTTCAGTACTAGAATAAAAAAAATATTTAAAAAAACTTATTTTAGATTGGTTCAAATAATTCTAGTTCAGTGGATAAAACACAATGTTTCGAACAAAATGATATATGCATGACAGAAATACTCCTAATAGTCACCGAGAAAACTGTTCCTCAACATGGCCTCAAATGCATGGGGAGTATAGGACTTACCTTGTGCCCTTAAACTATTTGTAAATGGACCGGTAGCTGCAATACAAATGCATAGCGAAAAATGCAATTACATCGAACGAAAATTGCAGTGTCTCCCCATGAACCGATCTGCCAAGAGCGCTGTTTAGCTCTGCAAGCTGGCTTTCCCCCTGCTTGAGAATCATCCTTGGGGGAGAGCCAGCTTGCAGAGAAAGCTGGCTTTTTTTCTTTTGAGCAGCCGTGTCGGCCGCCCAGGAGTAAAAAAAAAAGTCTTGTGGGGGGAGAGGGTGAGCCGGTAAACGAAGAAGCGGCCACTATATAACTGCAGTCGGCGTCCCTCATGATGTACAGATGCCCCTTCGAGCGTGGACAACTTTTCAAAATGTGGCGTGCTTGTTCGTTGTCAAATTCATTAAAACTTCTATAGAGAATTGCCCGCTATATCAAAGTGGTAGACGGTTTTTTGAGAGTTTTATATAGTCAGGTTTGACTGTATTATGTTGCCCACAGGTAGGCGAAATCAGATAGAACGTAGGAGGCCGGGCCGAGTGATAAATTGACTGATTATCAGGCTCGACACGACATAACCTCTTGTTCACTGTTGTAGTTGTGATTTTATTATTTTAAGGGTTTTTTTATGAATAACTGCTCGTGTATTTCTTTTTATGCACTGCAGGTTTTATCACGCAATACCGACTTGCCGAAGTCATCATCTTAGCCATCCAGACGTGCTGGCAAAAGTGGCATGGAAGAAAAGAGCCATGGACAGCCCAGTCTGCATGAGAATGTTTGCGAGTGGTGCATGTTGGGAAAAAAATAAAATAGTAAGTTCCATTCTCTTTGTAGTTTTGTTTCATGGCAGAATGAACACCTAAACCTGCAAAAAATTAGCAGTCTTTTTGCACAATTTGCTAGCTGTTGTCATCAGCAGTCCTTTCTGCATCTAAATTATATTGTGCATGCATGACCAGGTCACCCCAGAAGACACTAGGTCGGCCGGATCACATCAGAACACGCCAAGACACTAGAACACGTCAGGATACTAGAACACGTCAGCACACTAGAACACACCAGGGCACCAGAACACGCCAAGACCCGTGTCTGAATTTCCGCTCTGATGTAAACGTCAGAAACACACCAGACCCGGGCTGGTGGATTTTTCAATAGGGTATATATATAGAGAGAGAGAGAGAATATAGTACGTTTCAATGACAGATCAGAGCGGGACAGGCCAGCAAACGCAAGAGCATATCAATGAGAGCTTGACCAGGTTACAAATGTGGTATTTCTGGAATGCAAAGGATTGTGAGGGAAATGGATTACAACTTATGCGTCTAAATAACAAAATAAAAAACACACACTTTATATATATATATATATATATATATATATATATATATATATATTAGAAAGAGGGAGAAGCGGTTGCTCGCAGCTCGAATTGATGACGAAACTGAACTGAACTAAATTCAACGATGCCTTTCGATATATTTAAAGAATGGGATAGTGGTACCGAAAAAGTACCAGCTGAAGGAGAAAGAAACGAAGATCGAATCCCACATATTGTTCAAATATATGTTAAAAGCCTAGGAAGCGCAGTGATGAACTAAATCTTTACATAGCAGCAGTGGCGTACCAACTTGTTGTTGAGGAAGGGTGCAAACCAGCCCCCCCCCCCCCCCCCCCCCAGGGCGGGGGGGGGGGGGGGAAGGGGGGCGGTGCTCTTGGTATTTTTTGGGCGCCGCCGGCCAGTGTTTGCCCTGCCCAGTGTCGGCTGTTTCAGGGGGGGGGGGGGGGGGGGCAAAACACATGCCTTGCCCCCCCCCCCCCTCTGAAAACTGGGGGGGCAAGCGCCCCTCTTGCCCACCCGGTTGGTACGCCCATGCATAGCAGATTCACTGGTAGATATAGATGTGCTTATACTTACCGAAATAAATATTGAGATAAAACAAAAGACGTTTACAAATCTCTGTAACGCGAAACTGAAGCGCAGCTCTTGGGGAGGGAAGGAGGAGGAGGGGAGAGTCTCTTCCTTCCTCCGAGGAGGAGGGGAGGAAAAAAGAGGAGAGGGAGGAGAAGTTAGTCTTTCCTCCTCCTCCTTCTTCCCTCCTCTTCTCCTGTAGCTGAATTTGTTCATGGGTGACGTGACACAAAGTCGTGACGTCATTTTCCCCGCTACATTTAGCGGAGAAACTGAATTGGTATTGAGGTCACGAAACGTCGATTTCCCCGCTAAATTTAGCGGGGAAACTTAACCCGCTAAATTTAGCGGGGAAGCTAAACCCGCCAAATTTAGCGGGAAATTTTCCCGCTGAAGGGGGTTCTTGCATACTTTAACATCCTCGTACTGAGTTGCGGTGAGCGGACGTGTTTCCTGGTTCTCCTCGAGCATCCGAAGCTAAGTGCCAGTTTTTCTTCTTTTCTCTCTCTTTTTTGGAGAGTTGATTGGAAGTGACTATGCGGTAGCAGTATTAGGTTTGAACAGCAGCAGTTAACGTTAGTTTCGCAAAGTAGGCTCTGTTTGAATTTTTGGCGGGAAGGGACGGTTTGTTCCCGGTCTAGACATGGGTCTAGATTTGGGTCGGCATGACAAGGGTGCACTCTAAAAAAAAAAGGTGTCGATTTAACTCTTTTTGGAGTGTAACTGTCTTGTCACAGAATCCACTCTTTTAAAGAGTAACTATAACTCTTCGGAGGCAAGTGTATGTTTAACTCTTCCATACAAGTGTTCATTTAACTCTTCTATAGAGAGTCACGCCAATACCTTTGAGAGAGTCAGGGCTACTCTTTTGATGTGTAAGTGTAAGTGTTACCTTCACTCCTTTGTGTAGAGTAACTATAACTCCATGAGAAGTGTTGCCTAAACTCTTTGATGAGGGTAAATTTCACTTTTTTGTGTAGAGTGACTATAACTCTATCAGAAGTGTTGCCGAAACTCCTTGTTGACGAGTGAAGGATACTCTCCAGGAAGAGTTACCTTCATTCCTTCGTGTAGGGTAACTACAACTCTATTACAATGTTGCCTGAACTCTGTATTCAAGAGTTACGCGTACTCGCCAGGAAAAGTTACCCTCACTCCATCGTGTAGAGTAGCCACAACTCTATTAGAAGTGTTGCCTAAACTCTGTATGCAAGAGTTAAACATGTTCTCCGGGAAAGGGGGATCGGTGGCCGAGTGGGCTGAAGCGCACACCCAGCTCGACGCGCGTGGAGCGAAAGCTCGCGCTGCAGAACCCAGGGATCCTGGGTTCGAGCCCCACCCCTGCCCGTTTCGATCTGGATGAGCATCGTACCGGCGTGCGGTCGTGTATCACTACTGCGTGGTGCACGTTAAAGACCCCAGGCTAGCGGTTGTACTGCACTGGCTAAATTGCTCATCTGCAGTGTAAACCAGTGTCGCCCCTACTGGCAGACCAACCTTACGCTGTATAAATCACTCAAACGTCCAATTTGACTTTTGACTTTGTTCTCCGGGAAGAGTTGAATCCACTCGTTTGTGGAGAGTAATGACAACTCCATTAGAAGTGTTGCCTGAACTCTATATTTAAGAGTTAAGCACGCTCTCCAGGAAGGGTAGTTTTAACCTTATTGTGGAGTAAATACAACTCCATTTGAATTGTACCTTGAGTCCATATTAAAGAGTTAACTCTGCTCTCTACCAAGAGTTAATGTCACATAGCAGCACACTTCAGCAGTTTGTATGACCCATCCTTAGATAGTACTTAACTTTTAATACAGAGTTTAGGCAACACTTGAATGGGACTGTAATTATACAGAAATAATTGTGTACAGTAAGTACAGACCCATCTGATGTGTTGCCTAAACTCTGTATAAAAGAATTAGCACCCTCTTCAGGAAGCCCTAAAATCTAAAAGCAGCTATGTACATGTTCACAAGGAGATGGGTGCAAAGGAAATGTGGAACTGCAGCTGAAAAATGACAAAATATAAAGCATGAGCCTGCACAGAGGCTATAGGTTCTCATAAAAAGTCAGCACTGAAATAAAACAGTAGAATCGAGTTTAATAAACCAAAATTTTAATTTCAGCACATGGCAAAAAAGGCAAAACCCGCACACAAATTTCCTCTGGCTAGCAAGTTTTTTTTTTAAACTTCGTAATCAAGTCTAAAGCCAAGACGGACTTCATTTGTACTTCAAACTAATGAAGTGCCCAATCACTGCGAGTGACTGGCTTGCTTTTTGACGGTAAGAAATGTCGTCGACTCCGTGCGATGCAATAACGAGCGCTGCACCAGCCCGTCACCTCAAAGGAGTGGTCCTCCAACACCACAGTTATGGCGCTTGAGTCCTCTTCGTCAATTCTCGTCACCGGATAGGTCGATCGGCCGTGTCCCTCCTCCTGTGAAGAATGAATGCTTCAATGCAGAGTCAGCAATATTAAAAAAGAGGAAACAGCTCGCGAAGTGCTTTTAGTTAATACCAGTGCACTGATTTGCGAGACAATAGACCATATTCGAAAATCCCAGGAGCCATTCATAGAATGCGCTCCAATAATTGGCTGGGGCTCGCTTTCTTGCCGATTGAATAAGAGTCCCAACCGAACACTAAGGCAGCACTGATTGCTAGCTCGCTCAGCCGCAAAAATCCAAAACCGTTCGTATCCCCTGCTATGAACACCTAAGAGAAAGATAAACCACATCCCTCGCTCTCTCTCTATTTGTTTCCTTTGTATGCAATAGCAGCCATAAGCGGTTGCATTCATTTATGGTACCCTCAAGTTTGCACCGCATCAGAAAAAGGGGGCAAGGAGAGGGGGCAGTTCCCCTCCCCCTTCTCCCTGACTTTTGGAACAATTATAACAGGCAATATGGGAGTGAGGGACAGTGTTTAGCTTCCTTGCACATCACCCCTCCGCCTTCCAAACAGTAGCAAATCAGCTGGCCTCTGCCCATAGCGGTGCAAGACATAGCTTTATTATATAGACAGTAGACGGAGGGGTAGGACAAATGCAATTTCTTAACATCTGCATTTGTCCAAGTTGCATACAATATGTTAGGAACATTTTTATAGATGAATTAGTGTAAACAACGTATTGCGTTTCAGGGCTGACTGCCATATATTATAGTTTATTTCACAACTTTAGAAATGAAGCTTACGAATGCAAGTAACATCTAAGTTTGGGGAGACCAATCATTAAATATTGTAACTACAGGGGATAATTCGCCATAAAGTACCATTGAACCTTAATAAAAAAAAAGTTCTACCTACTAAAATTCACGAATTCTAAACAAAACAAAACAAGAAGAAAAAGAAATTTAAAAGTAGGCCATACCGAGAACATACAAATTAAGATTGGCGAGTATTAAAATAACTGATAAATATGCTACATGTCAAAACAGAACATGCATCGCGGCGAGCTTAAGTTCTACCACAACCGACACTACTAGAAAGTCAGCGAGCTGCTCATGTGTGCCAATTCATCGTGCTGCTGCGCAATAGATGTGGGCTCTATGTTTTTTATTGCATGCGGATGAACTGGTTGCACCACTCTGAATGCAGGGGCAGGCACATGCATTGAAAGGTCGAATTTAGAGCTCTTTTTTTTCCACATAGTAGAAAGGTTAATCTATAAATTGCTTAGCCCTACTCTGGCAGCATCACAGCGTCTCTCAATCCTTCATCTAAACTTAAAACATGTTTATTGCAATCTCGACGTTTAAGTTCACACCTATATTTCTACGTTGATTTGAAAGAAAAAAAGAAACAGTTTTAAGGAATCGCGGTGTTTGCGACGTAGAAATATGTAGTTATAAATATACGCATATTGGGGGGGGGGGGGGGGGCCCTCTATATTATTTACAAGTTATAAATCAAATCGCTGGCCTCCCCTTCAGCTCACCAGTGTCAAATATACTTTTAAATTATCAGTCCAATAAATACCCTGTTATACAAACAAAATATGACAGTTCAACGGAACATGATGCTTAAATCAATAAATCACTCACGTAAAAAAAAAAAAAAAAAAAAAAAAAAAAAACTTGTCGAGTAAAGACGATTACTGGCAAATACGCTCGCATAGCGCAGTGACATAGCTGACACTCCACAACCACCCGACTAGCTGAATCTTGGCAAAGGAGGACTACTCAACGCCCCGTGCAATTCGGCTTTGGACATACTGGGAGGACTTTACTACAGCACACATCTACCTTCAAGAAGACTGCCATATTTTAACAGAAAAAATGAACTAAATGACTTCAATCACGAAAATACCCAATCAGAACGTCTCTCACAGACTATCGGAATAAAAAGCACTTACAAATAACGCTGTACAGGACCTTTCAGGCCGATCGCTGTGGACTACACGCGGGACTCGTCGGAGACTCCCGGCCCAGAGTTAGACGCGGTTCAAACGCATCGGATCATGACAAAACGTACATTACGTAGCAAGAACACATGTCTCCAATGGTCAAGAAGAAGGAGAGGATCCTCTCATTGTCACTCACGTGCAAAAGAAAGTGGTCCGTCGTGTCTTCGGTCCGTCGAAGCTGGCGGTGACATGTATGGCCACAACAAAGGAAGATCACGGGTGTGTAGGCGCTGCCGAGAGAATATTCAAGGTCTTGACATTCCGCATGTTGAAGATCGCACTTGGCAATAAATTATCGTTCTTACCGGTTCCAGTTGGGGAAGCGTGGATAAAGGAGATGCCGAGCCGGTTCACCCGATAAAAAAATAAAATAAATGTCCGCTAAGCAATCAAATGAACCTAAGAAACTGACACCACGGTGTCCTGATATGAGCATGTTGATCTTGCCATTCTTGAAAAGAGCTATCTCTGCCGGAAAAAAAAAAAAAACTCCATAAATTGCGAAGCGCCTCTGCCCCTTTTCAGTTCGCGGATGCGCGTGTTGGACATTGAGGGGACCGTCCCCACCGTCGTCCAGTCCCTCCTTATCGTTAGGCCTTGGTTCACGCGACTCCACTTTCTGTGTGTGTGTGTGCGCGCGCTTCGCGGGCTGGACTCCGTCACTCCTAAGCTGAAAGTGAAGAGGAAGCTAAGGTGTTCGGTGAGCCAATCGTACATTTGGCTTTAATCACATGATCACGCTCCCTCCCGTAACCACGCGCAGAGAGCGGAGCACGCGATAACTGTCATGGCGGGCTCGACGGTCCTCCGACACTGTCAGCTTAGGAATCAAGGGAACCCTCCTCCTTCAAGGACGCGGACGCCGAGTCCCCTAGGCTCACAAGAGATTTGGAGGGATTAGTGATGGTGGGTGGGGAAAACGGGAGGGAAATTATTTTCTCAGCACCTTCTCTCGCCCTTTTGGAGGGAGAGATAGAGCTCTTGCGCCAGGCCGAGGGACCTTCGTAAGCAACCCGTTTCGAGGCCATCGGCGCGCCCCTCCACTACGCTCTTCCCTCTCTCGAATTCGTCGGTTTGTCTCAGCTGGTATTTGCTATCCGGGTATCCAAAAAAAACAATATAGTAGAGATTGCTTACACATGATAACTCTAGAACAAGGGGACAATAAGGAATTGACGGACACGAAGCACTGAACTCAGCTTGAAGCCTCGTCAAAAAAAAAAAAAGATAATGATAAATCAAATGTCTCCCAACGAAAAGAAAAGGGGTGATATAAATTGCAAGAAGATTGTCGGCCACTTGGCGTTCCCTCAGAGCACCAGTGAAGCTAACTAGCTTATGCGTCAAAATACACAAAACAGGAGAGCATGCGCTCAAAGAGACATGCACACAAACATGAGGAATGCGCCACATCGGTAGTCTAAAATATCAACGACATGTGGGCGATCGTACGGGTGTAGTATTATAGCCCCACGTGCAGAATCCTTGTACACGCTTGAACCGCCGTTGTTTCATGTCAGAACCTAATATCTTGAGGGTCTACAAATGACGGCATGATTACCTTCCACGCGCTCGCGTGCACACTATCTGTCTCTTAATTAAAAGCAGAATGCTCCGCCGTCACAGTGAGGACCAGGCCACATGATCTGGGAATTCGCGTCATGGGCTTCTGATAAAACTAGCCCTTTGAAGGCAGGGCAAAAGGGCGGGTGTCAGTCGTGGGGCATTTGATATCGGGTGCTTTCGTGCACCACCCGATCGCACATAGGGCATGAACTTTCCGTAAAGCGGTCTTCTTTAGGGAACTTGGCAGTCCACTGTGATAAATGTTCGTACGACCCTTTGCTGGATAAAACACAGATTCCGGGCAAGTAGGAACAGAAAACAGAGGGAAAAAATTTCGAGGTGTTCAAAATCAGTGTAAAGGAAGATGACAGTTGCATCAGTGCGTCGTCGCTCGTTTCATCAAATAAGAAATTCAGATTTATTTGGCTTGAGGTATAATAAAGTGTGTATCAGTGGCGTAGCCAGGGAATTTTTTTCATGGGTGTTTTTCTTTGCTTAAGCTGTTTGAAAGACACAAAGAAAAGAAGAGACCGGGAAAAGAAACTGCCCAAACACAATTTTGTTTGCTATTTTCCTGTTTCTTAGACGACAAAAGTCCAACCTTCTTTTCCACCATCTCGTTCGTCCAGTATTTAAAAAAAGGAGAATTTAATGTTAAACGACGAAAAAACGCAGTCAGAAAATATTATAATTGACTTCGAGCAAAAAAGTCTAAACAGGCTCACAAAAAGATACGGTGCGTGGAATTCAGTGCGGAACACTCGGGTATCCAATGACTGAAAACTATGGAAAAATTGCCAGAGAATAGCGAAGTTTAGAACACGGTTAAACACAAAAACTGCAATGCGCAAAGGGGCTATGAGTGAAGTGAATAGTGAAGCGTCACGCTCATTGCTCCTGCGCGGATCACATTTTTTCAGAAAATATTGTTGTATAGTCATGTTTTAGGCTATTTCCGTTCTTCGTTGTTGTTTTACAAGAAAGTGTGAGAAAAATACCAGTTTCTATCATTTTGTGGGGTCTAAACATTTAGTGGAAGCCGCCGTCTGTCGATTGGAAGAAGTGAGGCCTGGTTCACACTTACAGCTAATCCGCTGCCGCTGAAGCGGAATTGGCCGCGGCCATGCACAGGGGACGCTACGCACGGCGGCCGAATTCTTGCAGATTCGCCCACCGATTCGCAAGTGTGAACCAGGCCTGAGAGTACTCTTTCGGTGCTGATTTGCATATTTCAGTGAATGTTCAAAAGCGCAGCCCCTATTAGAGGCGAGATGTTTTGGTGGCGTCCTCCTATGGTTTCCTCTCGTGACGTCATTACCTTACGGACAACAAGTTCGACGGTGTTTATAATTAGCATGGTGGAAGCTATTGCGCTAAGCAGGCGGGTTAAGCTAAGCAGGCGGGTTACATTAGGATACAAAGCCTCTAGGCAAATGCAAGTTGCCTGTACCGCCGAGACGAGTTACGCGGTGCGGTCCCTCCACATCTCTGTCAAAACCAGTACTTCCCCAGGAAGTGTATTTAACAAAACAAATGCTCCGCACAGGCCGCCGATTTGATCGAAGTCGAGGCTTGCGACATAGAGACCGACGTCGTTGGCCACAACATCGCTCTCGCCTAGGGCGAACGATGCTGCCTGACGTGAATGTGCCGACTCTAGCTGCTGGAGACGGTGATGACACGCTTGAAGTTGTAGGTCAATAATTATTCTTAAAAAAAAAAGAAAAAAAAAAAAAAGAACGTCAAGAACGGCTTGGCTTTTGAACTCATTTTTGAAAAAAGTTCCACGACTCAAGTGCTGAACGCAAGCATGTAAACATTACCCACTTCGGCGATTAAAGAAGTCAACTAGATACGCTTTGAAACCAAGTGATTATGAGCATTACAAATATGCTTCAACAGTGCATATGCTGTCGCATTTCTCTGTTGCTTCTTTTCTTTCTTTTTTTTAACGATGGGGATGTTTGTGTGTGTGTGTTTTTTTGCATTTTTGTGCCATACTGAAGCTAAATAAGCGCAAGCGAGTAAACCCCCCCCCCCCCCCAAAAAAAAAAAAAAAAAAAAGACGGAGCAAAAAAAAAAATAAAAAACGCTAAGCTGTTTGTTATTTTGTCGTAGGGTTTTCTCCGCATTGTAGGGTTTGTAAAGTCAAATCATTGCTATTTTGGAATTTTGTTGTGCTGCCCTGAAATTGTCGTCGAGTCCTTGACACTCAAAGGGTAGGGGAACTTTAGTTAAGCCGCCTGCATTCCCCGAAGCGAGGCCAGCGTCTTTCGAGGTCAGGATTTCGCGGCTTTTATGACGTCGGGAGCTAAGCCATTCGCACCTGCGAGCCTGAAGAAAGGCTTCGGCTACAAACGTGGCCGAGTTTGGAGAGGGCTGTTCGAAGAGCCGGAGCCGGAGATGTGTTTTTCACGCAGTCCACGGACAGCGTCGTCTTTTTCGTTTTGCTTCGGTATGTTGTGGGCATGCACCGCCCCTCGCCGTAGTGGATTGTCGAAACGAGACACACACACAAAAAAATACTGACATTGGAAAAGCGGAAGGGGTAAAGGTAACAATGAAACTTCGGCGGTGTTCCGACCCTTCAACACCCAACACCCCGTACCCTGGCTACGCCGCTGGTGTGCAAATATGTTCGTGTTTCCCAAATAAAATTGAGCTGCCGGTAGCCGCTCTGAGTTTGCACTACTACTTCTTTCAGTTCGGTTGTTTGTTTTTTCTGGCGCTTCTAAGTATAGAGTCTATTCACATGACCTCAGACCGCCTTTTAATGTCGAGTCACTACACACAAGCATGGCCGCCGAAGGCCATAGCGGTTTGCCGATAGGCGAGTTTGCTTTGCCTTCTTTTATTTTTCACCAAACTCACGAATAAAAGTTCCGCTTTATCGCTCGGCGGCCATGTGTGTGGGTGATGACAAGTGAATAGACCCTATAGGTTTGTTGCAGCTGACGTCACTTACGGCTAAACTGTAGGTCAAAACCAACATTGTCGTCTACTATCAGTTCCTTGTCACCATGTTGGAGGCAAAAAATGTTCTTCTCCTGACACGAAGTGCAGTCCATAAACCCGTAGTTAGGGTACGAAGCTTTTCTATCAAGATCATAAGTCAACATAATAATCTAAAGCGAAAGTCCCATGCGTTTGGCCGCGACGGGAGGGGGATGCATAGACGCGGACATCGGCGGCCTCATTTGGTGGTCCCTATAAGCTCATATCGCTGGCGACGCATATGCACAAAGGAGCAGCAAAAAACCACCTGTAGATTCTGCACTTTTTTTTTTAATTAGCAGAAAAAACATTTGAATTGCGCGTTGCCAAATTTAATATAAAGGTAGGCTGTATCAACTCACTTATTAAAATATCCTTGCCCATCTTCCCCCCCCCTCCCCCCCCCCCCCCCCAAAAAAAAAGAAGCGGCTAGGGAAAAAAAAAACCTTCCCCGGAAAAAGAAAAACACAACAACAAAAATCTGCGCCGAGCAGCGTCGAAAATGCGCCGACCCCATAGCGGCGCCATCTGTGTACAGCCCGTGATATCGCGAGGAGAAACTAACTCTAGCTACAGTTACTCTAGAGTTCGAGTGAGGGTTAAGGGAGAGTATCATCGAAAGAAGCGGTCGCGAAAGAGTAACTTTGATGAAGAGAGGGTTAAAGTGGGGTAACTAAGGGCAGTTACTCTCCTTTGACACCTTTTTTTTTTAGAGTGTGGGGACGAGTTGGTGCAGTGCGAGGGGTGTGGGAGGTGGTGTTACCTGGGGGAGACGGGTTTCGGGAGCCTGGAGGTGGCGGCGGAGGTGAGTTTCGAGTGTCGGCTTTGTGTGAAGCTTCAGCAGGTAACTGGGGAATGGGAGGGTAGAGTTCGGGAGATTGAGGCCCAGCTTAAGGCAGAAGGAGAGAAGCGGGTGGGTCTCGAGGCCCAGGTAGAGGAGCTGACTAGGCAGCTTAATCATGAGAGGGAGCAGCGGGTCGGCCTCGAGAAGCAGGCGGAAGAGCTGGGGGAAGTATGGAAGGCGGGTTTAGAGAAGCGTAAGAGGGAGTGTGACAGTAGGGTAGAGCGCCTGGAAGGGGTAATTCGAGCGAGTGAGAGTAGCGAGGCAAGAAAGGAGGAAGTGTCAGTTCTAGCGGGACGAACCACCAGTCTGCAGGCTGGGGTCCCTGGTGGTCGGGAGTCCGGCCTGTTGGCAGGCGGGCTCGACGACGCTGGAGAGCTGATTGAACCTCAGCTCAATGGCGCCTTCGAGCAGCAGGCGTCGGGCAGTCAGGTGACAGGAGATAAGTCGCAGGACAAAGGCGCGCAGGCACCAGGGGGATCTAGGGTACTGGTAGTGGGGAGCTCTAACGTAGCACGGGTTAGGAGGGGTGTACATAACAGGGTGAAGGGAGACCAGAGGGTAACCGTAGAGGTCCAGCCAGCGAAGTGTATGCTATGACCGCAGCACGTGAGGGGGTGTGGGATAACCGGGAGGGAAGGAACCTAGTAATAGTTCATGCGGGGCTTAATGATGTGCTGAAGGGTAGGAGCCAGAACCTCGGAAAGCAGCTAAACGTGGGAATACGTAAGCTGAGGGACGTGTCTGAGAATGTGCATGTGGCTGTGTGCACCATTCCAGAAGTTCGGGGGCAGTCCGGGTTAACGGAGAGGAGGGTTGTCGAAGCCAATGGAGTAATTAAGGGTACGAGTCGACAGCTTCGGTACGACGTAATGGAAGTAAACAGAGAGGTGTACGAGGCTGGCTCCCGCCCTTTTGCAGATGGCATTCACTACAGTGAGGCCACGGGTTACAGGGTGGGGGATAGGATGGGCCGCACGGTGACTGCTTTTTTGGGGGGACCGAGGGCCCTGGGGGCACTGAAGTAATTGAAAACCCAACGAAGTCAGGAGAGGCACCCAGGGTTAAAAAGAGGAGAAAACGTAAGAACAGGTATAAAAAAACAGCACAATCAGACATTGGATATATTAACATGCAGGGTGGTAGAAATAGGTTAAAATGGGAAGAGGTAGAGGAGCAACTAAGAAAGGAGGATTTAATGGTGTATGGGTTTGTGGAAACACATCTCAGAGACATGGAGCAGCCACCTTGCAACCCTGACTATGTGTGGGAAGAATGCAACAGAATGGAGGGAACGAGGAAGGGAGGTGGAATTGGAGCATTTATTAAGAAGAATATGAACTTTCAAAGGATCAGAAAGGAGTGCGCCGAACATTTGTGGCTGAAAGGAAAAGTCGCTGGGGAATCAACAGTCCTTGGAGTGGTTTACTTATGGACAGGGACAGGTGCTAAAGAGGAAAACAGAAAAATGATTGATTGCATATCAAGAGACATTAGTGAACTAGGGGAAGGCTCCGAAATAATTATTATGGGAGACATGAATGCCCATATTGAGGGTCTGGATGGGTATACGGACTCAACTGGAAGCATATTACTAGAACTGGTGGAAAAACATGACTTAGTTTTATGTAATACCAGTCAGAAGTGTGACGGGCACATAACTTGGGAAACTGGCAATCTGCATTCAACTATAGATTACATACTCATGTCACACAAAATATATGGTAAGTTACAAGTAATGAAAATAGATGAAGAAGGTTCCAAAAGTCTTGGTAGTGATCACAAACGTATTAAGCTGAATTTTGCCAGAGAAGTAAATGCTGAAACTAGACAACATAATTCAAAGCAAACTTTCTGCAGCGACAAAGAGTTGGAAATAGTTGTTGAAAGAATAGAGGCAGCAGTTTCAGGGCAACGGCATAGAGATTGGACCTATGAGAGCCTAACTAGGCTTTCTGCTCTAGAACTAGACAAAGTGAAGAGTAAACGAAAGGGGAAGCGAGGACATAGACCAAAAAGCTGGTGGGACAAAGAAGTGAAGCAAGCGATACAAAAACGTCAGGAAGCCTCTAGAGAACACAGGTATTCCAAGCGTAGTGGGGAGTCCGAAACGGAAGTAAAAAGAAAATGGGACAATTTTATAACATGTCGCCGAGAGGCATCCAGTTTGATCAATGCGAAAATTCAGAGAAAGGGTGAGGAATGGATGAGTATAATGTAGTAAGAAAGATAGAAACGCTGCCAAGAAGTTTTGAGAGCACTTGAACTCACTCGGTGAAACAACGCAAGCTAGACAGAGGTTCATACTCTCGCATCAGGGAGATCAATTAGAGGGAGATGATGCGATACAATATATAGGAGCAGTGACGGAGGAGAAATTTCGGGAACGGTTACATGTGGAAGATAGGAGAACCGAAGGAAGTAGCAGTCCAGTTTGTGACATCGCGGATTTTGGACAAAGAGAATGGGAAAAGGCGGAACGAAGAGTCCCTAGTGGCACGTCGACAGGCACAGATGGTATCCCTATCAACCTGGTGAAGAGTTTGGGCCCTAAATCTAAGGCAAAACTAAGGGAGGTAGTGAGTACCATGATAACAAAAGGAAATATTCCAGATGAATGGAGGCTTAGTAGGATGAGTATGATATATAAGGGAAAGGGAGATAAGTCTGATATTAGGAATTATCGTCCTATAACTGTGACACCGGTTATTTACAGGTTGGTAATGCAGATTATAAAGAACAGACTGGAGGAATGGGTAGATTGCGAGGGCATACTGGGCGAATTACAGAACGGGTTTCGAAAACAAAGAAGGTTGGAGGACAATTTATTTTCCCTAACACAGTGTATAGAAATAGCGCAAAAAGAAAACAGACAGCTCTGGCTGGCATTTCTGGATATCAAGGGTGCCTATGACAATGTGAACCAAAGAAACCTGTGGGACATAATGGAGAACTTAAACCTAGATGAAGGACTAACAGCACTATTAAGGAACATTTACAAAGATAACAAGGTGATTATAACATGGGAAGGAAAGGCGACAGGGAAAATAGACATAAGACGAGGCCTTAGGCAGGGGTGCCCGTTATCGCCTTTGCTGTTTATGTTGTATCTGAGAGGATTGGAGGATAGACTAGAGAAGAGTGGGCTTGGGTTCAACCTTTCTTACAGTAAGCTAGGCCAAAAAATTCAGCAATCCTTACCGGGATTGATGTATGCGGATGATATTGTACTAATGGCTAACAACAGGACAGAGTTGCAGGAATTAATGAGCATCTGTGGTAGGGAAGGAGAGGAATTAGGTTTAGAATTCAGTAGCGAAAAATCGGCAGTCATGATTTTTAACGAGGATGAAGTTGAGAGGCTGAAGGTACAGAATATTACAGTTGAGAGAGCTAGTAAATACAAGTATCTAGGAGTATGGATATGTGATGGTGCAGAATATCTCAGAGACCATGAAAAGTATATAATAGGTAAGGGCAACAGAAATGCAGCTGTAATGAAAAATAGAGCACTTTGGAATTACAACAGGTATGAGGTGGTGAGAGAGATTTGGAAAGGGGTCATGGTGCCTGGCTTGACTTTTGGAAACGCAGTGCTATGCATGAAATCCGAAGTGCATGCGAGACTAGAAATAAAACAGCGCGGAGTAGGTAGACTGGCTTTGGGGGCACATTGCAAAACGCCAAACCAGGGAGTACAAGGAGACATGGGATGGGCATCATTTGAGAGCAGGGAAGCGGTGAGCAAGGTAGAATTTGAGGATAGGTTGAGGCAAATGGACGGGGAGCAATGGGCACGAAAGGTTTTCAGCTATTTATACATGAGGAGTGTAGACACAAAGTGGAGACAGCGCACTAGGAAATTAAGAGGAAAGTTTTTGGGCTATAGCGAAGATACGGAAGAGCAAGTCTCAGTTAAGAAGAAAGTTAAGGCCACAGAAAGAGATTGGTGGCTAGAGGGAATGCAGACAAAGACGGCTCTGGAAAGCTATAGATTAAACAAAAGAGTTATTGCCAAAGAAAGCATTTATGACAATTCTAGGGGAAGCTCATTGCTGTTTGAGGCAAGAACGGGTGTTCTGCGAACCAGAACATACAGAGTGAAGTACCAGGAAATTGATACAGTGTGCACTGCTTGTGGAGAGGAGGACGAGACGGCTGAGCACTTGATACTCTACTGTAAAGGGCTTCACCCTATGCCTACCGAAGACAACATAGATTTAATAAAGTCATTGGGTTTTAGAGACAGCGAAGGGAGAGTGGATTTCAAGACTGTAGAGATTACCAAGCAAAGATTAAGTGAATGGTGGCAGAAATCGAGAGAAAACTAGGTATTTTCTTATCCACTGATGGCAAGGGGGTTTCATAGCCTCACTTTCTTTGCACTGCGGAGTGAATATAGATTTCACATTTAAATATTCTAAGCTTAAATGGTAAAACAAAATGGCTAGGTGGCGTAAGCTACCGCCCGATCCAAAGGGCTCAGCCGTATTCATCCATCCATCCATCCACTGTGACAACGTGGCCGTTTGAGATGTGCAAGGGCTGCACGCACGCTGCACCACGGGACCACGGCAAGTCGGCAACCACGGCAGCACTCACAAAACCAGCTCTGAGGCCGGATTCTCAAAGCGAATTCACGACGAAAAAAGTGCGTACGACAAATTTGAGAGAAAACCCGTGCTCTCGAAACGAAATTGTCGTAACCTTTGCGCAGGTTATGACAGAATCCTACGACAGCTCCGAAGCTGTCTTACGCACTTTTTACGATCAAATCAACAAGGCCGACAGCGTCGCTCAGTTACTTGGTATCGGCCACTAACGGACATTTATTTTTCTTCGTGCTCTTCTCGCGCGTCCCGACTTCAACCAGCAAGAAAAAAGGAAGGAGTACTTAAAACAGACCACGGTCAAGAACGCAGGATCCACAAACACACGAGAAGAGCTACAACAGCCACGATTCTGCCGACCGAGCGAGCTCGGCAGAATATAGTAGGCCTAGCAGCAACATCGACTCGGCGCACCATTGCTCCGGCGGTCCTTGGCCAAGACCGTCTGTCCATGACCGGCTGGCCTGCTGAATGTAATATGCCCGCGCGACCCTTGTGGACCCTTACCGGATGAGTAGTTTGATCCCTGAACTAAATTTCAGAGGTCAATATTTCCCCCTTGTCATCTCGATCTCCTTGTTTTCCGAGACAGCGGTGACGAACGCTGTCGTCGAAAAGGGACTCTCATTGATTATATCTCCTTGTTTTGTGTGATATAGAGCTCAAATAAACGCCATACGGATTACCTTGGCAACTCGGTATGTACACTCTGTTATTAGTATGCCATTTTTATTCTGACTCGACGCTACGTCAGTGTCGAGCTATAGCAGTTCGTGGGAGCTACGCGATGTCGGTCTAACCTTTCTTTGCCGAGTGTCATGTCAGTATCGAGTTGCAATCGTAAAAGATCGGTCCAGAAGCGCTTACCGAAACGCGGTCTAACAGAGCGAATCCACCACTTCGATCAAACGCGCGTGTCCGCTCCGAGTGTGAACAGGTATTTGGCATTTGCGTGGCTCTTGCTGACACCCTCGTAGTTCAAACATATCCTTTTTAACGTCGGCTTGCAGCTCGCGACTCGCCAGAAGCATGCTCAGGCCGTGTCGTGCAAAGAGCCGCAACGAGAACGAGCTCACTGTGGCCAACTACGCTTTGGCTGCTTTGGCTTTCTCCGCCAAGGCTTTGCGAACGCGTTCAGGCCTAGGCGAATTCTGCCGGCACGCCGTATTGCCGCAGAACGGCGCTGCTATTGTGGCACAAGTGATGTCACGAGAACTTCCCTCCATCCACCAGATGAGAATTTGAAATCGTTTAATTATGTTTAAAATTAGTTCTCCTGTGTTTTACAGCGCAATATTTATATTTCCGAGGTGGTGCCTGTCCCTAGCCCATATTTATGCAACAAGATCGGCGCTAAAATTTCGTTTCACTACCCCTTTAATACAAGCATGTCTAGGTTTGGCAAATTTTCTTTTTATGCAAAGGGTTATTTTATATTGAGAACACCTGCAATTAAAAGAAACTAATTCTAATCAATGAAGAAGTTAATAACTTTATTTTTAGTACTGTATTAACTAAAATAGCCAATCAGCGCTGCAGTTAATTCATCTCTTAGCCATTATCATCCAATCCGAAGCCGACTGGCCAGCCTGTCGGCTTCGGACGAGAGCCAAATGAGTGACCGGATTGTGTCCCCCTCGGTTTTCTCTTTTTCTGTGGCGCCATCTATGTGGAGCACTGCGAACTCTCACTCCGGGTGGGCGACCGGTGGCGACGGAGATGGTTTCTCGTAGATTTTCAATGGAGGACTGCCGTGCTCGGTTTATTTTGCGCACTCTCCCATAGAGTTCCATGCAAATCCGATTCCGGTGGTGGTTAAACGTTTTTTTATTGATGAAAGGGTTATGTCAAGGCTTCTTGATAAATATCATCTAGCCTTGATGGGTTAGGGAATAGGGTGATGAGGGTAGGGGAATGGGAGGAAGTTAAATGTTGTTGGGCTCTGTTGGGCTACGTATGCTCGGCGGGCCTTCCTCAAATCCGATTCCGATTTTTTTCTTCTCGCCGCAGCGCCATCTGTCGCAAATCGGCGGTACCCGCGAGCAGACGAGTACACAATCCGGTCACGGCGCCGCGGTAGGCTTCTATGGGCCGTTTCCCCACCTGCCTATCTTACACCCTGGTCGAACCACTAAAGGTTCGAAAAATTCGAACCTGGTCGAACTCGAAACGCGGCCGGTTCGCGACACCCCTAGCAACCAGTCTCTGCTGCATTCACTGATCTCAATGACAATTGCTGGATCGCGTTTGCCCGCTCTGCGAATGCGGTCACTGGCGGCCATCTTTAGGTAGAGTTATATTACCTCTAGCCAAGGTACAGCTCCTGCAGCCACTGTCATCCATTCATGGCAGGCAGCGTTTTGGCAGGTGTGGTGGCAGGCTGCCGTCAAAATAGGGTGGATGATATTTCGTGCTTGATTGAAATTGTTTGACGAAACATGTTTTTGAAACCAAGCGTGAACGGTAGCCCGATCTTTGAGGACCCGGTGAAAGTTTCACTAAATCGCAGCACCGGGGGAAAAGCAGTACAGCTCGCATCGAAAGTCGCATCAAAATTAGCATTGAAAGCAGACGCCGGTACGGAGTCTGCTTTCGATGCGAGATGCGCTGCTTTCCCCCGGTGCTGCGCTTTCGTTGAACTTTCTCCGGGCCCTCAAAGATGAGGCTACCGTTCACGCCGGGTTTCAAGAATCTGCGTCGCCGAACAACTTCAATCAAGCACGAAATATCTACCACGGTACAGTGTACTAGATCCACGGCTATTTTATGCATAGAGATCATACATACTAACTCTAGAGGAAAAGGTCCGCCATTTTCCCATACATTCTGGCTGCCGCAAGCGGCGGATCATGCTGGCAGACCCTCGGGGTCCCAAACACGGTTACATCTAGAGCACTATATAGCTCCTACGGAGCAGAGTAGCGCAATCCTTTGAACCCCGTGTTTCGCCGACAACATGGCCGACAGAGCAGCTAGGCGCGAGTCACGTGGTACTCAGGGTTCCAAGAGCGGCCCGCCCTATGGGAGAATACATGGAGATCGACATAACACGGCTGATTAAAAAAATAACGGCCAGTTCACACTTTTCAAAACTAGCCTGTCGTGAAATTAGTAAGGCGCTAAACACTTTATCAAAGTTTTAATAATATCGGATGCGTGTGCAAATTTTGAGAAGGCAATTTCCAAGGCAATGGCGTTTGAAGCAGACGATTTTTGCTCGCAGCGGAGATGGGCTTTTCGGGTTGGCCGGAGCGGGTCACGTGAATGGTGTGACGTCGCCGTGTCGTCTGCTGCATGATGCCGCTCAGGCAATTTTTAAAAAAAAGTTACGTCCTTGCATGGCACAAAACTTATCGCAAATTATTCTAAAATGTTTCATTATTATGTCAAAAATGATTGCCATTCCGTACATCCCCACAAAACTGAAGAAACAACGATTTTCTCACGTTCTCGATGCATTTCTGACCGCAGTTGGAACCTCCGGGCGTTCGCCGCTAGTCGCCGAGAGACGGCGTTCTAGATTGCGCTACTCTGCTCCGTAGGAGCTATATAGTACTCTAGTTACATCATCAGAGCAGTTACGTGAACTTCAACAATCCACGAACTTACCGGTGGAAAGATATTCGCGTTCCTTTCGAAGCTTTCTTTTTGCATAGCGCGCAGATGTACGGCCTCGCGTTAATGCTAAACTAAACCATATACCCGGCCAACCCGGTGTAGGACGCCGATCTCACTACCCCTCCGCTCCGACTACGGTAGTGGTTTTGGCGTACGCCAAAATCAATACCGTAGTCATTTCGGCGTACGCCATAGTCAATACCGTAGTCTTTTTCGCATACCCCAAACACACTACCCTTACGCCAAATTCAATACCTTGAATAACGTCGGCGGAGCAGGGGTTGAGCTCCGCATTTCGCTAAAACTGGCGGAAGTAACTTTCTGCAGCATAACACCCTGATTGTTTGTTGTTGTTTGTATGAGCGCCGGAACGCGCGCGGCAGGCGTTAATTAATTGTGATTGGCGTTGATACGGCTGACGGCGCGCAGAGCTGAAGGGCACAAGCAAGGAAGCTTGGAGTGATTCTGTGTTGATGTGATTTGACATCGTTTCTTTCTGGTTCTTCGATCATGGTGCAAATGCAGGTGCCCGACTCCCGAGCGATTCGAAGGCAAGAGTGGTAGCCTGTCCGCTGGTCTTTCAATCGCATGCACTGTCGTCATTTTGGGCACAGCGGAAGAAAATAAGACGTTCACTATTTTAAATAGCGTGCGATCGGCCTGTCTAGGTTCTGGCGACACCGTTTCAGGCTGTAGATGAGAAAATTTAGCCACTACAGTACGACTGCTAGTCTGGGGTCTGTGCCTCACAACAGATCGAAACGGGTAGGGGTGGGGATCCCTGGCAGTGGGACCTTTCGCCGTACGAGCTGCGGTGCGCTAACACACTCGACTTCCGATACCCCCTTGGGTCACAGCGCTTGCTGAAAGAAGTTTGGATCGTTTTACGCAGATTTTGCAGTGCGTACGAGACGCGCAACAGCTACGTACTACGTCCTAGATGCCCAAACTGAGGCTCGCTACTTGTGCGCGGCTGTCGTGATCTGCAGCTGGGAACAGTATGCTCGCCATGAAAACGTTGCAGTGAGAAGTACGGAAAAGTAATACTATAAAAGTATAGTATCTAAAACTGGCTTACATTGTCACTGAACATATGGAAATAAAACTGATTAGGAATGCCGATCAGATGGGTGGGAATGTTATATAATGTGCTCAAGTTATGTGTGGCGTCACGTCGGCACAGGAATTCAAACTGGTTGCCCCCACCCCCGCTCCTAAATTCTTCCAATATATATATATATATATATATATATATTTATTTATTGTAACTTTAAAGGCCCCAACAGGAGCATTACATAAGGAGTGTGTGTGTGTGTGTGGGGGGGGGGGGGGGAGTACATGAAAAATACAAAAGGTCAACATATGAACAGACAGGTGGCTGATACCTACAGGGCTGGTGAGTAATATAAACAGTGAGAACAAGTGTGTGTGAAATAAAACTGGTACATAAATACACTTGCTAAAAGAGTAATCGAAGCATTGCGGAACAAGACGGGGTTACCTATTGCCGGGCAAAACCAGGGTAATCACCGACTCACACCAAGCATACCGGAGCTTCCAGTCGGGCTCGGTGCCCTGAAAAGCGCTGCAGGTGCTCAAAAACAAAAGACCCCCAAAGGAGCCCATAGAATTTAAATGGGTACCTGCCCACTCCGTGGTAGAGGGCAACAAACTTGCTCACCAGCAGGCCTGCGCGCTGACTTACCGGGCCACAGCCATGGAAGAGGTGCAGGACCAACCCATGGTGACCTAAAAGGAAATACTAGTCGCACCCTACTGCAAGACCCTAGATGACACGTTGCTGACACATGAGGAAGTTCTTCACCCAGGGATGAGCAGGCACAAAGAACCCTCGGTGAACCTGGATCTGAAAAAAGATGCAGCACTGCGTTTTTTGAAGGCTAGCCCTGTTCCGTTTGCAATGTGTACCGCAGTGGAGGCAGAACTCTGGATGCTCCAAAGCTAAGGCATAATCGAGCCAACACAACACTGAACGCTGTTGAAAAACTGGCGGTAAATCTGATGCGGGCTGTAACAAATTTTGTGGTGAGCGTGCTTGGAGGCACTATTTTTTCAACAGTGTACCTCACTAATAATAATAATAATAATAATTTTTATTTGCACGAGAAAGTTTGCCCACTCAGCGGCGTGCGAGGCTAGACAGAAAGGTTAATACCCTTACGCATGTGCGCCTGCTAGCCCGCCGCTGAGTAGGTATAAACATAAACAAACTGTAGTCGTAAGTACAAGATAACACATACACGTATGGAAACAATGAATAATCAGAGGGGAAGATAAGAAAACTCGCTGTGCCCCAACCCACCCCCACGCAGACCACGGCAGAGGCCCCAGCCACAAGGCATTCCACTAGCTCTGTGTGACAGTGGAGACAGCAGATATGCTCACCATAAACACCATCAAAGAACGACACAGAGTGAAAAGGATGCTCTTGAAAATTTCGGCTGCCGCGGCAATTTTTCAGCTCTGCAAGGAGACAGTCCTAGCAGGAAAACCCATCATGGAATTCTACCTGGGTAATGTTGTTGTGACGATCTGGATCGGTCATCAAGATAAATGGGCACCGTGCTCAGGAAAGACATGTCAACGTCATCAACTACCATGCCAAAACTACTTCTTTTATTTCGATCATGAGCGCTCGCACGAGCTGCCTCAGAGCGATGTCTCTTGCAGCTTGTCACGTGCCAAGGGTTTTAAGTGTCGACCTGATATCACGCTGCCATGCAACAAACATTAAACAAATATTGCATTGAGCAATCTGCACATGATTAAATAATGATATACATACGACGTGATAAATGAGAAAAAAAACTTATAAAGTTTACAAAATTCAGTTCCCAGGTAGAGGCTGCACAAATTTGACGACCGGCTTAAGTTTCTCCACATGCACTACATTGCGGCCAGTACCGTCCAGGAGTTCAAGCTCGTAGTTCACGGGAGAGAGCCGGCTCACGATTTGGCGAGGGCCAGTAAATCATAGTGTTACCTTGACTCTGATGAGTGGGCTCTCCTACAACTCGAGCTAGTCCTTAAAAAGAACATACATGTGCCACTGTCAAAGTCGCTTTCTTGCTTTTCTTGAGCAAGCTTGATTTGTCTGGAGGTCACCTTCCGAGCTGCGTACCGCTATCAAATGTGACACCAACGTTGGTGCTGAGGGTTGACAACTTTCCAAGGTTCTGAGACAGAAGTCCCCTGGCAAAAAAAGGCTTAATCAACGGAAAATGTGGTCAGTGTTCGCATTGCTGAGTTTAATTGTCTTGATGCCCACTGCAGCACCAGAGGTGATGTAACAAACTACTAATGACACCTTCCAGGCGGTAGGGGCATCAGGTTTTCACTTTTCTCCGTCAACAATGCAACAGACTCAAAGTGCCGTTGCCATTCCAGAAATTCTTGGGTCAGCTCTTGCCGGCATCACGTGACAAAGTGGCCGCGTCTCTTACAAATGAGACGGAGCGGACGAACTTCAGGGTATTGGGACGAAGAACATTGAAAGTCCCGCAAAGTTTTTGACACATGCTGAAGCGACACATGCTGCTTCTTTTGCTTCCCAGTTGCAGAAGTGTGCTGGTGACGATTGCTGTCGTCAGCGTTCCGATGAGGCGGTGGCCGGCCCTGCTTCAAGAGCAGGAAGGAGTGCGCTTTCTTTGTCCCTGCGTAGCTTGCACTCGCTCTGCAGCGAGAGCCAAAACCGGTGTCTTTGGTTGGCTGAAGACAACCTGGTCAAAGCAAAGGAAAGAGTCCAACAACTCATTCAACGAAGCGAAGCGCCTGTCGAAGCATGCTTTCGTGCTTTGTGGAAGAGTGTGGCCAGGATAACCTTGCATTTCTCCGCCTTCGTCTCTGGGTAGCTGCACTCATGGATGAGCTCCAGTAAATAGAAGGCGGAGTTGGTGCAGGACTCTCCCGAGTGCTGACTTGTGCTGAACATCTTTTGTTTTGCCTCAGCTTCGTTGTCCAGGTTGTAACGACGACGGAAAGCTTTCTTCATTTGCTCCTACATTGTTAGCTTGGCCGTCTTGAGGTGGTACATAATCTACATGGAGTCCTTAGATGGTAGCTTGGATACAATCAATGGGATGGCCTCACCTGGTGCAACTTTAAACGTCTGGAACCTGAAATTTATCTGGTGAAACCAGGCGATGATGTCCGTGCGCAGCCGAGAAACCGAGCTGACAGTCACGTTGGTCAGCGACTGCAGTGTCTGCGGCTGACTCAGCTTGAACAGGAACCCTCTTCCTAGGTGCTTTGGACCTTTTTTTCTTTGCGGACTCTTGGAACAGTGTTTGTCAGAGTTCATGCTGCACGAAAACTCCGAGGACGAGGTTTTCGGCATCCTTGCCTCGAGCTGATCAAGACGATCCATGATGCTGACAGGTGCCAGCAGGCAAATTCAGTGTTGCCTGTAGCTGTGCGTTGAAGAATCTGAACGCAGACATTTTGAGCAGACTGCCTTTCCTGCGGGCAAGGATGAGCCCAACCCTCCCACAGTTCTGCTCATGTTGCAAGCGTTGACAAGGGCGCTATTGTCTGTTGCAGGTCAAGAATAGCATGAGAGTGGAGAAGAGGAAACCACCTCTACTTGCCATGATAGGTGGTTTGCTTCTCTCCAGTGTTCGCTCCGCCAATGTCGAGAGAGAGGGACAGAGACTTCTGCTATTCTTGACCTGCAGGAGACTCTAATTATGTTCCAGAAGCTGGCAGAAAAGACCACATAGAATTTCACCCTTTCGCACGTGTCTGAAGCAGTTCAGAGTAGAAATGTCGGAGGCCCCAGAGAGGATATTTTTGACCTATTCAAGGGTTTTGTTACGCTGCTGCTGCCGCTATTCATTCTGAGAACTGCAGTCCCCTGCACGCGCGATAACCCCGCTGTGGGCCTGTGCGTGCAGTACACGAAACGACACCACCTGTCTTGTGCACAGCCGTCTGTCCTCTGTGAGCAGTTATGACGTCACCAAGCATGTGCACAATAGCTGGTGAGATCAGTGTGTTGGTGACATGATGTTGTTTAATGCAGGGATCATGTGTTGTGATACCAATGGATCCACGGTCTGGGTCGCTGACTCTGGTGCACTCCGTATACCTCAGAATCATCGCCATGAAAGCCTGTGCCAGAAGCTATATATCTAATGGCCAGGAATTGGGGAAAATAGCATATATGGGTGTAGCACAATATGGTCCCAGACAATATGGTCCCAGACAAAATGGTGCCGGACAATATGGTCCCAGACAAAATGGTCCCGGACAATATCATCCCGGACGATATGATCCCAAACAATATGGTCCCAAGCGCAAACCTGGACAAAATGGTCCCGAGTAAAATTTCCGACACATTTGACGCACTGTCTAAAATGTCACTGATATCTGCAGCGATTACTTTTAACGGTCTATTCGTCACATGTCGATTCGTCATAGGGGGAATAAAGGCAATCTACCATGCAGATACCGCATGTTTTGATGCAGTGTCAGAAAATATGAATGGAAAATAATAAACATGCTTCTGAACACATGACATGTCTTGTTACGTTCTTACAAAAAGTCTACCCTTCTTTGATGCTGTTTGGCCTCAGCAGCCCTTGCGCCATAAAAACCCAATCCAGTCCAAAAGGTCTACGATCTTGAAACGGCACTTGGCCCACGCCTTTCAGAGGGTCATTCATGATACGGCTCAATTGTTTGTACTGTATGCAGATTGTTTGAAGTTTCTGTTGCATTTCTCAGTAGACTGGTAGAAACTCAAGTTGAACACACGAAAAGTAGAACAAATGGCGAAAATTATGCGTGAAAAATATAAACTCTAGATTGACAAACGGCTCGCAATATAAGTATTTTGCGAATACATTTAATAACATAAACCTGTGAAGACCAAGCAATTAAAAAAGTAACTTTAAAATAACCAATGGCTCATGTCACAAATGTTTACCAAGAATAAATACATGCAATCTACAAACCTGTGAAAAGCAAGAAAAAAAAAAGAAAAGTGCAGTGAAACCAACATGGGACCATTTTGTGCGGCCTGGCACTTGGGAACCATTTTGTCCGGGGCCATATTGTCTGGGATCATAAGGTCCGGGACCATTATGTCTGGATCCCATACTCAATGCCAAACAACCAGAAAGCCAAGCTAAAAACACTGACATTGAGAATGGCCAACGTCCTGGAATGAAATTCACATAGGCTTTACTGGTTCAGTGATGAAAAGCATTTCAGGTTGTTATACACCTAATGGCTGGGATAGCAGCATGTCGTCGAGCGTAGTAATCAAGGATTTATGGTCTTTGTTAGACACAATTGAAGTGTTAATAAAGGTTTGTTTGGGCAACGGAGCTGCTTTAAGTTACCATGATTTATTGCATGAATATCATCTTAGTCACCAGCGCACCTCATCATCGGCAACTCACAGGCTGAGCAGATGCTACAGGAGCTCAAGCAATTGCAAGGGCAACTACAGTAGATCAAAAAATTTCAGGTTTATGATTGGTTGAACGTCATGTAGGTACAACAGCGCAAAACAAAGAGGACTAAGGAAAGAAACACCACAGGACGAACGATGCACTAGTCCTGTGGAGCTAGTTCTCGTTGTTTTGCGCTGTTTTATGTTTAGCCTTCAATAAAGTGACCAGATGTCTCCATTTAGGCGGGGACAGATAACGCTTTTCCGACCAAGGTCGCTGTCCCGCCAGCGGGCTTGTGGGACAGCGCGCTTTTTCTTTTTTTTACGGGCGAAGCTTCTTAGGGGCTAGCCATGTCCGTATGTCCATCCGATGTCCGGCGTCGGGTGCTCGTGCTCACGAGCACGTGAGCACATGCTCCCGTGCTCGTGTAGGGCAAGAAACAACCGCATCTCCACGTGGTGAATGATGTTGATGGGGCGAAGCTCTGGTGGTGCTTGTCTGCGTAGACGCTGAGCCGCAGCATGCCGAGCCTTTCGTTCGTTTTCATCCATGTCAGAAAGAGAATGTGTGGTATGGAACGTGGTTATATCATTTGAGCATTTGACCGCAGCGTGACATGGATGAAAACTAACGAAAGGCTCGGCATGCTGCGGCTCAGTGTCTACGCAGACAAGCACCGCCAGAGCTTCGCCCCAATCAACATCATTCACCACGTGGAGATGCGGTTGTTTTGGGTAGCGAACATTTCATCGAACGCGCCGTTTCATCGAACGCCGTTTCATCGAATGAATGGACATTTCATCGAACGCCATTTCATTGAACGCCGTTTCATCGCGCTAAGGGCCGTTTCATCGAATTTCTCTGTATCGAGTTTTGGGGCATAACAGTGCTTTATAGATGTTTTACCTTACATTTGTTAAGACAAAAGTAGTCACTTGTGAAACTGTGTTTAAGGTGGAGTCAAACTACTAGAAATAAAAACCATTGGTGTAAAAAAAAATTAAAAAAAATGGGTATGCGACTTACTGAAAAGTTTTACTCGTGTACACGACAGAAAACATGACACTGGAGGTAAAGGACCGACACTTCAAACACTTTTAGGTTTCTGTGTCATTTTTTTACCGGCAGTCTGGGGGTTTCAGTAATGTGCAATTCACACCAGCTCGTTTGCACATTTACGTTTAGTTGAAGGTTTATTCACGGAAAGCATTTAACTGCCAGGGCAGCACGCTTATAACATAACGATACTCTGCCAGGAGAGCACACAAAATAAAACATAACGATACTCTGATTATCAGCTTTATGCTCAAATTGAACGTTAATTCTGCTTTTTTTTTTTTTTTTAGTTTTCAAACTATACAGAGACAAAAGCTGCACAAAGTTTCAGCCAACATTGTTCCGGGCTACACCTGGACTGGAATCACCTCCCCTTCACTGTTAACTTTATCACCGGCCCTTTGGCCTATGAATGATATTCAGGGCGCTTTCTTATGAAGGCCAACCGCACCAGACAATAGTAAAGCCCTGGCTGTACTCTGTCACCAAAGAAGACAAGAACCCTTTCGGATCCTCACATAACCCAAGGTACACGCTGTCAGACAATAAAACACTACCCGCTTCCCAGAAAGCACATCGTGCTTTCTGTTGTTTTTTTTTTTGTCTCATTTTTAATTGTTTTATGTGACATGGAGTGGGGTCATTGTTTTATGGAGGCTTTCTTCTCAAAGCAGGATATGTTCACAATGGAACTTACTGTAATATCCCGAGTCATCGCCCACCCCCCAACCGCCTGAAATTCTTTAAAAAAGTGGGGTGGGCCATGTCTCGGTGGGTGAGCACAAACACTTGAAAAAAAACGGAAAAAACCGCCTATTTTTCTCTGCGTATCTAGCGCTGATACACAAGAGATACATCAAACTCTAAACTCGATTTAGTTTCATTGTTTTATAGAAAAAAAAAAAGGCTCACGAAAGAATATTTTACTATAGCGAAGTCCGATGCTTGCATACGCGCTAGAAACACCGCCGATCTGCATATAGCACGAACGTTTGTTCCGTGAAAGAATGTGACCATTATGTTCTCCTAGTTAGTAAAAAAAAAGAAAAGTCTACAAGAAAATAGAAAAACCGACCAGGCGCAACGAGCGAGCGAGTAAGCGAGCGGACCAAAGAAGCGACCAAGAGCAATGCTGGGAAAGCGGGAAAGCCGGCGGTCGGGTTGGCAAATACTTTGGCGTCGGGCCAAGTCGGGCGCCTTGTCAATTGCAAGCTCTTGCGCAACTTTCTTGTTTGGTGCGTACATACGTGCGTCCGTGCACGGCGGGGTATCAATGCACGGTTGGGACGCTCTGCAAACGTCTGTGTAGGACGTTCCAGCAAAGCTTTATTTACGCTTTGGCTTGGCCTAAAATATTGCACAACCGCGGTCGCGACGGGCGGAAAGAAGGAGCGGGTTCGCGGTGACCTTACTTCGGCGGAGACAGACTTTGACCTATCACTCCGCGGTTACGTTAACAAACTCTTATTTTGTCATCTCCATCGTTTTCTTTTCGCACGGATACACGACCACTTTGGGGTCGCTCACGGAGGAAATGCGTAAACAAAAAGAAGTGTCTTTCCCTCCTTCGTTTTACTTTGTCACGAACGTCCTCCAACTGTAAGGTCCGCGGCCGCGTCATTCGGGTAGGATGAGTGTTCGCGAATCGCAGAGTCCGCGCTGGAGTATTTGAAGGGGTGGGCGATGACTCGGTGTTTTTTCGGAAATCGATATTGGCCCAAAAAATGGGGTGGGCGATGGCTCGGGGATGGGCGATGACTCGGGATATTACGGTATCTCGTCACTGCACCCTGTGATTTAAAAAAGGGAGAATTAGATGACGTTGTGTATAAAAATTAAAATAAATTACAAAAATATTACCGGCTGTAACGGCGCTCGATGAAAGGGCGTTCGATGAAACGGCTTCGATGAAACGGTGTTCGAGGAAACGGCGTTCAATGAAACGGTGTTCGATGAAACGGCTTCAATGAAACGGCGTTCAATGAAACGGCTTCAATGAAACGGCGTTCAATGAAACGGCGTTCGACGAAATGTCCGGACCCAGGTTGTTTTCACTTCGGCTGCCCCGAACCCAGAATAGATGAAAGACACGGTTAAACAAAACTATCGCACCAGTAGGTTGCTTTCCCTGATGAAGGGACAAAATATGCTTGGCAAAGAAGATGCATGGTGCTGAAGGTTAATTTGCATATGACATCCCAATTCCCATTAGATTCCAATTGGAATTTAAAATTGGTACCAGTTGGGTTTTCAGACAACCAATTTATCCGTGCCAAATGGCAGCTGAATTCGCTAAGGGGAAGCTCATTGCCATCTTCTCTAAACTGGGTTCTCAAGGGATTCAATAAACCGGGGTCGGTAAAACGGCGTTCGCTAAAACGAGCTTCTCTAAACCGGATGCCTCCGAATTATTAAATTACAATTGATGAGACCCATTGGCCAATGTGCTGATTGGAACCCACTAAAACCAATCGATTCCGGTTAAAACCAGTTAAAATTCGAATTGGATCTAATGGGAATTTTAGCTGGGGATCTACTATACTAAGAAATATTCTAACCAAATGTATTAGATGTATACCAAACAGTATGCAAATGGCAATTAAGGAAATGTTTTCATAGTGTATACGGAATAATAAAAAGGAGTGATTTGTATACCAAATTTAAACTTCTCAAGTCTCGCAACACAATAATACCCCCTCCCCCCTGCAGCACTAGGATTTACTCATGTATACACCGTGGCACGTAGCCAGGAGAGAGACCCATGGCGCCCGGGCTCCCCCCGAAATCTTCCATTTTGCTGGGACCTCCTCTCCACCCTCCCCCTTATACAGAATTTAGTCATGGGCGGGCGCCCCCCGAAACAAAATCCTGGCTATGTGCCTGCGCCGTGCAATGGCTTAAATGTCGGCTAAATATTGCTTTGCGGCGCTTTTGGAATATGTGCCTAATAACATGCCCTAACCGATCTGTACCCACGCACAATAATCTCCATAATACCTCACCCCTTCCTCCTCATGCCTTCCACATCTGTCAGTTGGAAGAGCTGGACCGCCCCACCCCGGGAAGCACAACTGACATGGCCCCAATTAGTGTCACACATTCTCAACGTCGCAGGGACCATGCTGCCGCTCTCACTACCAGCATCTTTTTGACCGCTAATGATCGAGATGCAGATAATGCGGACGAAGCATCATTGTAAATAAAATTTGTCTCCCTCTCCCTCCTAGCTGTTAGCCAAACGTCTCCAATTAGATAAAAAGTAATTGGTTTTTCGGCTAAATGGATACAAGCTCCCAGCATGTTAGATTTCCTCACACTTAGCATGGACTAACCACTAGGGCTGCATGTGACCCCCCCCCCCCCCCCCCGAGGTCATGTGACCCCCTCCGAGACACTTCCCCCCCCCCCCAAGGTCACATAACCCCCCCTCCCCCCCCCCGGAGGAGATTCAAGAATGAGGAGAGGAGGAGGATAAGGAGGTAAGGGGGAGGAGGGGTATACCTTCCCTTCACTACTTCCCTCCTCCTCCTCAAGAGCTGCGCTCTAATTCGGCATTACAGGGAGTTGTAAACCTCTTTCACTTTTTAACTCGAGATTAAAGAAAGAATATTTTATATGGCAAGATTTGTAAATTCACTCAATTAGGTATGATTGGCTGTCTCTATAGGATTCATTTTATATCAGATCCGTCGTTTACCTGCCATCCCATGACATCAGACCTTCTGAGGTCACAGTTCATAAATATTTGATAGTTAAACTTACCTTATAAATGAATAAGTAGAACAACCTTCACGATTTTAGCTGGGTTTTCGTCTAAGCATATAATGCAGTGAAAGGCATGGGAAAACTTTTCAATGTTCAAATTGAAAATATTTGGCCAAAATTTTTCGCTTCAAACTCAAAATCCACTATTTGCATGACTATAACTTAGAATATAAACTGTTTTTCAAAATTGTCATCGGCCCACATCAGTTAATGTTTTTGTTTATTTTTGACCCCGAAACGACTGAGGACACGGATGATAGCATAATTACCTCACGGGATATAGTCGGAAGCAGGCCTGAACGTAGCGGGTCAAACAGTTTCGAAAGAATATACAGGAAAGGAGACAAAGTGAGGCCTTCTGGTGCTCAACGAGAATGTACGACGACCACTGCGGGGTCTCTGTCCAAAAAGTCATCTGTGGTTCCACAGCAAAGTGTCCAACCATTGAGGTGTTTCTTGAGGTTATCAACGAAAAAGGAAATTTCATTTGAACCTGCCTTCGTGTTTACTCGAGCGGCTCTGAAGAGAACAAATAAGTGAAACAAGCGCCGGCTTTCTGCACAATGTGGGGACGGCTTCCTTAAAAACTAATAGGGAAGAGGAGACGGTGACCCGCTGGGTGTAAGAATGACAGCGCACATCCTACAAAGGCGAAAAGAGAGGGAGAACACTCAGAGACATATTGCACGAGCACCGACACCTGCAAATGGTCCCCACATGAGAAGAGTGAGACAAAGTTGGTGAAACGGACATTGTTCGCCGCCCCTACCACTGTGGGTGCTGCTTCCTTTATCTCCCGGTTTCGTGCTGACTCGATTCTCAGTCGTGTGCTAAACCAGACAATTTTTTGTTTGTTTAATGCGTGGAGTTACAGTTACAGTTACCCAATACAAAAGAAACAGTGTTACAGTTACAAGTTACCAGCAGTAAAGAATAACTTGTTACCAAAAAGTAACTCTAGTTACCAGTAACGCATTACTAGTAGCAAGTTACTGCCCAAGACTGCTTGTCATGCACGGTCTGGATACGAGTGCTTCGCTTCGCTCTTACCAGCGCTTTGGTCGTATAAAAAGTGGCCTTTGGAGCGTCATCTTCGATGTCGCTCATCAAAAGCATTGGCTTATCAATTATTGCAAATAAATTATGCACATCAAAATGCTGAAATGGCGAATCACACAAAAAAAAGAAACACCCTTTGGGTTTAAATTTTTCTAATTTCTCAGTTTACCTTTCTTCTTACTGTATAGTGTAACAAATAAAATATTGTTTTGGTTTGTGATTTCTTAAGTCCAATTTTTGTACTGTGACGAGAAAGTAACGGCGTTACTCTTTTTGCAGTAACTGTAACATTTTACTTTTTGAAGCCGGTGACTGTCACTGTAACAGTGTTACTTTTCCCCCCTAGGTAACTGTAACTGTAACACTGTTACTTTTTGCTGTTAACGTGCCCACGACTGATGACTAGGTTCAATTTCTTTGTTACGCTCCGGTAGTAAACACCGGGCTATGGGGACAAGTTCAAATAAAGTACCCCTTATAGTTTGATCTCCTGCCCATCATATTATCGGGCACCGAACAATGGTTCTGAGCACTGCGACACTTTGCGCACCATACTGCTCGACATTTAGAGTCTTTACCCAAAAGGAGACTTTGCTATCTTTGACGACTTAAATTTTCCAAACATTGACTGGGTTCATCTTACCACGAGCAGCTCGAATGCTGCGCGAGAGTTTTTCATGTTTGAATTTTAACCTCACCCCAGTTGTTGAACAACCCACCTGTGGTGACAATATCCTTGACCGTACCCTTACAAGCACACCAGAAATAATAAAAACTGTCAACTGTGTTGCTGGCTTAAGTGACCACGGCATCTTGATCATCGAGTTATCTATCCCTGTGCCGACGCTGAGCCCAACTGTTCAAACAATTCGTGAGCTATAACAAAGGTGATTACTACGTCACCATAAATCGGAACGTGTCATCGTTCTATCAGTTGTATGTCGAAAACCTTTGTTCAAGATCGGTGGAAGAAAACTGGTTACTATTTAAAAACAAACTTAATAATCTAACTCAGCAGTTTGTTCCGAATGTTATTGTAGACAGCGACGGGCATAACCCCTGGTACAATAAAACTTCACGATTATTATAAATAACAAAAAGAAGCGCATGTATAAAAGAGCTAAAAGAGTAAATAATAACAAAGTCTGGGACGATTATTTTTCATGTCTCAAATCTCGTACAGAGCGTAAAGTTGACGAAAAAGAAGTTATTTTCTTTGAACCTAAAAAAATTCTGCTAAGTAACCCCCAGAAGTTCTGGAAGGTATTTTCACCCATAGATAATACTGACTCTATCCGACTAAAGAATGAAAATGTAAACGCCGTGTGAGCCACATTGCACTACCGCTTTAAATAAGTATTTCTCTTCCATACTATCAAACGAAAGCATTGATCATATATTAAGTTTGCCTTGCTCTGGTTTTGAGCCCATGGCCCCCATTGACACTAACATTTCTGCTTCCAGAATGCTTTGACTTATAGAAGGGTTAAAACTCTCATCATCATCTGGTCCAGGCAATATTAGCCCCGAAGTTCTTAGCAACACCAAAGTAATATCTGTGAATTCCTCAGATTCATATTTTCTCAGTCATCACAGCAGGATTGCCTATACTCCGTTTCACCTTCAGTCCGAGCGCAGCAAACGCTAGGAGCTATCCCAGCCAATTCAGCGTTGAGAGAGTGTCATGTGACCTTGAGCTCCCTGCGTCGCTCCGGCCAACCGAAAGGTCACGCGATTTTTTCCCGACGTCCAGTCGGACTGAAGGTGGAACGGAGTACACCATTGGACTGGAAGCTAGGGAAGGTCATTCCGGTCTTTAAAAGCGGTAATCGTGTGCTGGACTCAAACTACCATCTCATATCATATTTAGAAGCCAATCATATTTTTTACAATCATCAACATGGATTTCAAAGAGGTTTTTCATGCGAGACGCAACTCTTTGAACTCAAACACAAGTTAATCACTAACCTTGACTCGCAGGGCCAAACCGATGCTGTATTCCTTGACTTCTCGAAGGCATTCGAAAGAGTTCCCCATCGTCATCTAATTTCGAAACTTTCTATCCTGGGTATTGACCCTTTGGTCCTTTCTTGGATTCGTGACTTTCTCTTTTCTCGCATTCAGTTCACTGTGGCTAACAACCATATGTCAGATATTACTAACGTTATATCTGGGGTTCCACAGGGGGCATTACTACGTCCACTGATGTTTCTTATTTTTATTAACGACTTATCGATTGTAGTCTGTCTCTTCGCTTACGATTGTGTCCTATATTGCAAAATTAATTTGTCTGATGACCATTTGAATCTTCCGAGTGACCTTGACCTGATTCATGCCTGGTGCTCCAAATGGCTAATGTCAATAAACATGTCAAAATGTAAATTACTTTGCTTTACTTGGAAACATGTAACATCATATTTTTCGTATTCCATTGGCTCTGGACTAATCATCTCTGCCTGCCTCCATCTATAAATATTTTGGTGCAACACTACCTAATCACTTAACCTGGAATAACCACATTGAAACAGACTCAGCAGAGGCTTTGCGCACTCTCGGGTACATTAAAAGAAATCTGAAGGTGCCACCATCTCATCTCCGGAAAATGGCATACGAGACTTACGTTGGACCAAAGTTGGAGTATGCAGCAGCAATTCGGAATGCTCATCAAATTTATCCCATTAACCATCTTGAGTCAGTTCAAAATCGCACGGCCAGGTCGATTCTTAATGACCATTACCGAAGAACTAGTGTCTCTGCACTGAAATGCCCGCTATATAAGTCGCGCCACAGGATATATCATGCTTAACCCCATTTCATAAAATTTTCTATTATAATCCAATGCTTCATAACTCACTCGTACTTCTTCCTTGAAGAGCATCGTCTCGACTAAATCACCCATGTCACATATCTCGGATCACAAACTACTTCAACCAATCAGAGAGAGAGAGAGAATAAACTTTTATTCTGAGCATTTCAGCACGGTGGTCTGTGCCGGAAGGAAGGGCTTCCCTTTTCACGAGATACTATATGCTGCCTTATCTGCCTGGCCCCTGTTGACCAATTGAAGCTGATCCTCCAGGGCGGGGCTGGACAGCAAGTTCTCCCATCGCTCTACAGGGGAAAGGGTGTGGGTGGTGGGTGGTCTTGATTGAATTTACACTCACGTATGTTGTGGCGGACGGCTCCTATCTCTTGGCATACTGGGCAGTTCCCACTGTATTGAGTGAGGAACATATGCGACTGAGTAAAAGGGGGTGGGGGAAGGACCCCGACTGAATTTTCCTATACGCTACTTGTTCCTCCAGCGTTAACTTAGGATGCGGGGCTGGCAGTCTTCGCCTTTCTCTGCAGTAGAATGCGACTAGTATTTCCTATTAGGTGACCATGGGTTGGTCCTGCACCTCTTCCACGGCTGTGGCCCGGTAAGTCAGTGCACGGGCCTGCTGGTGAGGAAGTTTGTTGCCCTCTACCACGGAGGGGGCAGGTACCCATTCAAATTCTATGGGCTCCTTTGGGGGTCGTTTGTTTTTGAGCACCTGCAGCGCTTTTCAGGACACCAGGCTCGACTGGAAGCTCCGGTATGCTTGGTGTGAGTCGGTGATTACCCTGGTTCTGCCCGGCAATAGGTAACCCCGTCTTGTTCCGCAATGCTTCGATTACTCTTTTAGCAAGTGTATTTATGTACCAGTTTTATTTCACACACACTTGTTCTCACTGTTTATATTACTCACCAGCCCTGTAGGTATCAGCCACCTGTCTGTTCATATGTTGACGATGGGAAAAGACGACGACGATCCTATCTCTGGTAACCAATTTTGTGCTCTCCGAAGTAATCGTAAGAAACTACTGTTTTTCGTTTTGAGTAACCTCCAATTCTGTGACTACCACTAGAGAAAAGTACCTGACCTTTGTGTTCAAAGGGCCTCCTTTTGGGAGGCCGGAAAAATCTCGGAAATGACAACTGAGCCTCTGACCCCACCGAACCAACTCCACATGGAAGAGGACGAAGACCAGGCTGCGGGCCCCATAGGTGACCTTCCACCTACTGATTCCATAAATGACTCACACAGTAGTTCCTCATCAACAATTGTATCCCTACGTGACGACGACGACATGCTCTCCGATGACGCACAGTACGAACTAGTGCATGGAAAGAAAAGACGCAAGACAAGCCAGAGCCCTGCATCACCACCTACGAACGAAACCAACTTACAGGTCGGATACACAGTACTGTTCATCCCGACAGCAAACGACAAAGTGGGATCTCTCAGCAAATTAAAGCTCACGGACTTCCTCAACAACGTTGCTCCAGGCATGGTCAGTGTAGTTCGAGTGAACGCAGCACGTAACATCGTTGCAGTAGATGTGAAACGACCTCTCTACAAGGCCGAACTTCTAAAGATCACAAAACTCTGTGACGTGCCTGTAAGAGCTTTTATACCTCGAGAACGCTCCAACTGTTTCGGCGTACTTCGAGATATTGATCCCGACTATACCGAACAAGACGTCAAGGCGCAGCTACAGTCCTCCATTGGAGTAACAGAAGTGAAGCGACTAGGCAAAGCATCGCCTGTTGTGCGAGTTGCATTTGCAGGTAAAATGGCACCCCAGCATGTCAAAGTGGGCCTTGTGAGGACTACAGTAATTCCTTATCGAGCACGACCCCTGCAATGCTACAAATGCCATAAATTTGGTCACATTGCAGTTGCATGCGCTGCAGAGTTCCAAATTTGCTATCAGTGTGGGCAAAGTCATGAAGGCGCATGTGAGGCCACCCCGAGCTGCGTGAATTGTCGAGGAAATCACACCTCTAATGCAACAGAATGCCCGGTCAAGCAAAGGGAAACAGAAATTATGAGATACCAACACGAAAATAACACGACACTTCGTGAGGCAAGGGGTGCTGTGTACGCGAAACGTCAAACCAACAAGCAAGTGAATGAAAAACATACACAGAGACCTAACATAACCAGTACGGCAGTGCCACCTTTGACTGATGAGGCGTTCCCTCCTTTGAGCAGCTCGGGGAAAACGGCTGAAGATGACCCCACCACGGCATCCACATCATCAGACACACTAGGAAATTCTCAGAAACCATCCTTTTGGGAAAAACAACACATCAAAGACATTATCTCACACTCGTCTCCTCATACACATGCGTCGACTCCCAACCAGGCGAATGGAAGAGCACCTACCTCACTGATTAAAGTGATAGTGCCGTTAATTTTCTCCGTCCTTCGAAAAATATTGGACACAATACCACCATCATCAACGCTCCACCAAGTGATCACAGCAGTCCTTTCATTAGAGTCCATTATTTCAATGGCGTTCTGAACTATTCTCAAGCACGCCATACTCGCACTAAAAGGTCTATAACGCCTCCACGAAGCCCAGTGCTTTCACTTTTCTGCTCCAATAGCTAAACGACAATCAACGAAAAAGGCCAAGAGCATAAAACCTTTGCCAACTATACTACAATGGAATGTAAACAGCCTTCGTCCTCGCCTACCTGAACTTCGGCGCCGCCTCCTTACACTGCAAACAGATGTTCTCGCACTACAAGAGACTTACTTACCTAAAGGGCTTCACCGATTCTCCCCATATGTCCAGTACCACAGTGATACAATTCACCCCGATGGAAAATCTCGTGCATCCTTATTCATAAAAAAATCAATCTGTCAAAAAGAAATACCTTTGAAAGACTTCAACTCTACATATGACGAACACGTCGCGGCAATCATACGAATAGCCAAGCAGGAAGTTACTGTCATATCCACCTATGTTCGGCCAAATACACCTTGGAATCCTAACGCAATCCGGAAAATTCGTGCACGCTGTTCTGGACCCATCATCTGGTGTGGCGACTTCAACGCAAACCATCCAGCATGGGGAAGCGACAGCACTACGCGACGAGGCACCATACTTTTGGACACCATCGCTGATTTGAACCTCCGCTGCATAAACACCGGAGACCCTACACTAGTACGGCCCAACCTTGAAAAAGCAAGCGTCCTAGACCTCACTTTGGTATCACCTGAAATAGAGATAGTCTGGAGTCTCGAGCCCGACACATGGGGCTCAGATCATATTCCAATTCACCTCACTCCCCGCTACGGCCTCGCACCAAAACATCGTGTACATACAGTAACGAATTGGGATATGTATCGACAAATACTAGCAAAACTCTTTAAAAGCACTGGCACGGGTAGCATCCCACTGGAAGATGCAATATGTGTAGCTATCTCTAAAGCCACCTAAACAGTCACCCTACCCGCGAACAACCCAGTTCCTGACCTTATATATCTCGAAATCCGCGCTGCCTCTCGACGAGCTCAGCGGATTGCGAGACGCACAAATGCCCCCGCCGACTGGACAAAATCAAGGCGAATAGACGCAAAACTACGTCGTCATACCAGACGCCTAGGCAGACAACAATGGCAACTTCGAAGCGAATCGCTTAAAACTGATTCGGGGTCGAGGCTACCTTGGACCACTGTGAGATGCTTACTTGAGCCTGTATCTCAAGCATATCCTTTTGCTGAGATAGCGATAAAAGACAACCTTACTATGGCTAACCTCGCAGAAAAATTCGCTGACGAATTCTCAAGGCCTGTATCTCCACCGCAAGGAAAACCTCCAGCGCCGAAGCCTCCAGTCCCAAATTTCACCCTAGCCACTATAAACGACGACTTCACAAACCCAGAGCTAGACTATGCCCTGACTCGCTGTCGCCGCAAGGGTGCCCCAGGAGCCGACGGCATTACAAACCAAGCCCTCAAAAACATTGACGCTACGGATAGACCCCTTCTTCTAGAGTACCTCAACGTGATTTGGCGATCCGGCGAACTTCCTTCCTCCTGGCTACATTCTACTGTAGTAGCCGTCCCAAAAGCAGGCAAGTCGAAAGCCATCATAACATCTTACCGTCCAATCTCCTTAACCTCCTGTGTCTGCAAGCTTTTAGAGCGGATGATCCACCGACGGCTCAGCTGGCAACTTGAAGACGCACAAGCGCTACCACCACAGCTATCAGGGTTTCGCGCGGGCTGCTCAACAGCGGACTCGATTGGAAATCTGACATCATCACTAGAGCAAGCCAAGGCACAAAAACACGTTCTTCATGCTGTCTTTCTCGACATTCACCGAGCATTTGATGCACTTCCACACAACGTGATTATGGAGCGCCTTCGTCATATCGGTGTCAGAGGGAGAACGTACAAGTTTATTGCGTCGTTTTTACAACGAAGAACCTTCCATGTAAAAATAGCTGGGCATACAAGTTCGCCCCGCGACTCTTCCCAGGGAGTACCACAGGGAAGCGTCTTAAGTCCCTTGCTATTTAACATCGTGATGGCCGGCCTACCTTCTGCGCTTCCTAAAGGTGACACAATCGCAGTCAACTGCGCTATCTATGCAGACGATGTTGCGCTCTGGTGTACGGGGCCAACGCGCATCTCGACTACAATACAAGCCAAACTCCAACAGTCCTTGAACACAACAGCCGCATTTCTCTACCACGCGGGTCTCACGCTGTCAGTAACAAAGACATCGGCGTTGAGCTATCGGCCAAGAGCTAGACTTAAAGGAAAATTCAGCTCGCTACGCGTAGATGGCAAACGGATTCGCAGAAGCACTGAGGTGCGATATCTTGGTGCAATCATTGACGACCGAGGAAATTGGCGCCCAGCCGTCAAACATACACTAAATGAGGCCCGCAAATTACTTGGCGCTATCCGAAGAATAGGAGGCCGCAACTGGGGTGCCAGTCAACAAGTCATGCTTACGCTGTATCGCGGCCTTATCGTCAACCGAATATTATATTCCCTCCCCCTGCTGGAGATTCTGGATTCTCAATGGAAAACTCTCGAGACATTTCACCGCAACGCACTCAGGATTTGTCTCGGACTGCCACGCTCGTCACATAACGTCTCCACTATAGTCGAGGCAGGTGACTCACCACTAAAAACACAATCACAAGAGAGAACACTACTTCACGCAGCCAGACTGCTCAGAGTACCATCATACGAGACACTCATTGACAGCATACTACTACGCCATCACTCCTACCTCGGTAAGACCATGAAACGCTTCATTGACCACGTCGGCTACCCAGAGAACATCCCTCCCCTCCCCCCTCCACACCGGCAGAACGATCACCTCCACATAACAACAGAGATCATGGACCTCCCACGACGAGGCCACGTCGCCGATATCGTGGCACGCGACATCGCAAATGACGTCATCCAGTCCTATTGCAACATGAAGCACATATATACCGATGGAAGCAGGAAAGACTTATCCACCACAGCTGCTTACATCATACCAGAATCTAATCAATCTTCTACAGCCAAATTGAGCTACTGTACCGACACGACCACAGCAGAACTTGCTGCGATATGGCTCGCGCTCTCCGAGTTAATAACACTTTCGGAAAATGAAAAAGTGGCTATTTTCACGGACTCGAAAGGAGCCTTACGACAGCTCCAAAACTTGAGAAGGGGAACTCCTTTGGCAAGATCCATTGTTCAACTCGTACACCACATGGCTAAAGAAGGATCAATCATCTACTTTCAGTGGATCCCTTCGCATGTGGGTATACATGGAAATGAAAGAGCAGATGCCCTTGCAAATGAAGCCCACAATAATGTATCCCAAGTAATAGAAATACATCCATACAACAACTATCGAATCATAATCCATAATGAAGCACAAACTAATCACCCCCACCCAGGAACGGCTTCTGGACTACCTCCTCCAACCATTCCTAAAAACAAATTCCCGAGACCGCAACAATCGTTGCTACATAGACTACGAGTCAACTGTGCAAACACCTACTCTCGTCTACATCTCATGAGACAAGCGTCTAGCCCAAACTGTCCCGCATGTGATGAAAGAGAAGATCTGGACCACATCTTTTGGACATGCCCACAAAACGCCAATTCAAGAAACGTCCTGAAAAAATCTATTGCGAACGGCAGTAACCAGGATACCCGAACTCTTCTTTTTCCCGCAGGACCACAAGCACTAAGGGTGCAAACATTCAAAGTCATCCTTCTTTTCCTCCAAGAGACTGGCCTCTCAACACGCCTCTAGGCTGTACTGACGGGCGTCAGCCATCCTCCTCCTCTTAACCACTCTTGGTTTCCCTTTCCCCAAGCGGAACGAGAAAGCTGACCCCGCTATTGGGAGACTAACCTCTCGTTCCGCATTACCCCCTTTTTCTTTTGCTCAATAAACTCACTCACTCACTCATGTTGACCTTTTGTATTTTTCATGTACTCCCCCCCCCCCCCCCCCCCACACACACACTCCTTATGTAATGCTCCTGTTGGGGCCTTTAAAGTTACAATAAATATATATATATATATATATATATATATATATATATATATATATATATATATATATATATATATATATATATATATATATATATATATATATATATATATATATTGGAAGAATTTAGGAGCGGGGGTGGGGGCAACCAGTTTGAATTCCTGTGCCGACGTGACGCCACACATAACTTGAGCACATTATATAACATTCCCACCCATCTGATCGGCATTCCTAATCAGTTTTATTTCCATATGTTCAGTGACAATGTAAGCCAGTTTTAGATACTATACTTTTATAGTATTACTTTTCCGTACTTCTCACTGCAACGTTTTCATGGCGAGCATACTGTTCCCAGCTGCAGATCACGACAGCCGCGCACAAGTAGCGAGCCTCAGTTTGGGCATCTAGGACGTAGTACGTAGCTGTTGCGCGTCTCGTACGCACTGCAAAATCTGCGTAAAACGATCCAAACTTCTTTCAGCAAGCGCTGTGACCCAAGGGGGTATCGGAAGTCGAGTGTGTTAGCGCACCGCAGCTCGTACGGCGAAAGGTCCCGCTGCCAGGGATCCCCACCCCTACCCGTTTCGATCTGTTGTGAGGCACAGACCCCAGGCTAGCAGTCGTACTGTAGTGGCTAAATTTTCTCATCTACAGCCTGAAACGGTGTCGCCAGAACCTAGACAGGCCGATCGCACGCTATTTAAAATAGTGAACGTCTTATTTTCTTCCGCTGTGCCCAAAATGACGACAGTGCATGCGATTGAAAGACCAGCGGACAGGCTACCACTCTTGCCTTCGAATCGCTCGGGAGTCGGGCACCTGCATTTGCACCATGATCGAAGAACCAGAAAGAAACGATGTCAAATCACATCAACACAGAATCACTCCAAGCTTCCTTGCTTGTGCCCTTCAGCTCTGCGCGCCGTCAGCCGTATCAACGCCAATCACAATTAATTAACGCCTGCCGCGCGCGTTCCGCCGCTCATACAAACAACAACAAACAATCAGGGTGTTATGCTGCAGAAAGTTACTTCCGCCAGTTTTAGCGAAATGCGGAGCTCAACCCCTGCTCCGCCGACGTTATTCAAGGTATTGAATTTGGCGTAAGGGTAGTGTGTTTGGGGTATGCGAAAAAGACTACGGTATTGACTATGGCGTACGCCGAAATGACTACGGTATTGATTTTGGCGTACGCCAAAACCACTACCGTAGTCGGAGCGGAGGGGTAGTGAGATCGGCGTCCTACACCGGCTTCGCCGGTGCGGCGCGGGTGGGCGCGGTTGAGGAATACGAAACTGCGCAACCACCAGATTTCCGCGATTTCGACAGAAGGGAAGTTAATGCAGCGTAATGACTTTATTGCTTTTTATAAGCGTTAGAATAGCTCAGAATTTAGTTTACAACGTTAAATTATCACTGTTTATATTGCTGAGAGTTTTCACTCTTCGCGTTTACCATGGCAACGTTGCTTTCTTTCTCTCGTGTTCTGTCGCTCTCTTCTGCGATTGTTCACTCGGGACCCCGGGTGTCGGCGCACGGGATTTGCCACTCCTCCTCACCCACCTTTACCCCCCTGATTTTATGGCACCCTGCCGCCATTGCGCTATCCGCCATATTACTATGATGGCTAGAGATGATATAACCCTACCTAAAGACGGCCGCCAGTGACCGCATTCCGGTCCATAGGCGGAGCTGGTCAAACGCGATCCAGCAAATAGACATAGAGATCAGTGGCTGCACGAGGATAGCGCAGCAGAGGCTGGTTGCACGATTTCTCCACAGGGCGCGGTGCCGTCGGGGCCGAGATGCGCTCAGATGCAAACCGAAACTTAAAAACCCGTTGAATTTGTGCGATTTTTCAGAAAGCCGTAAAATAGTGCGCGTGCCTTCCAGAGGTCGGCATTTTAGGTCGCCCTCACGCGCCCTCACTCTCACTGCCACACTCGTAAGCCCCTCACTCACCCGTACGAAAATGTCAGATTCAGACCGGAATGAAAAATGCCGGTTCCGCCTAGACCCAAAATTGGGGCACCAGTTTGTATCCAGCCTGGAACCGCGCATTTCCAGCCCCAATTTTAAATCCAGGCGGTGCACCGCCGGAATTCCCTCTGCGCTCACCGCTGGACTCTACAAAAGAAAAACAGTTAGGGTGCAGGCGAGCTGGTGTAAGTTTACCATTTTTTAGATTACCTGAGACTGGTTGGAAGAAACACGACGACGTCTCAAACACAGCTAACCACTTTATTCAGTTCTCCCTCCTTTTAAATATCCTCAACCCAAAATCGTCACCATAAAAAACACTCCAAACAAAGGCACCAAGGGGACACGCCTTGACTTCGCAGCCACAATAATGCTAAAAAAAAATAAAAAAAATAAATAAAAAGAATCACTTTGAACTAGCAAACGCTACACACACATCAACACGTCGGCCGAAGGGAACAGTCTTTGACTTCGCAGCCACTCTTACCTTTACAAAAAACGAAGAAGCGAACCACACGGAACCGACTGCATTTCGAACCCATCAACCTGTTACACCTTTTTTTTTTTTCCTTTACGTACGCAAACAAAAGAATTTCGTGTTATGCCGTTAGAAGCGAGAGATCGTCGCGATTTCAGACCCAGGCGGACTGGGCCTGAAATTGCGACGATCTCGCTTGTAACGGCTAAGGGCATCGCACGAAAGACTTTTGTAGAGTTCAGTGGTGAGCGCAGCGGTAATTATGGCGGCACATGCACGGAACACACACACAGCACGCACAAGCACAGTATCCAGTGTTGAGTGCATCGGGAAGTTCCGGCGGGCAAGCGGTATCCGAGTTGTCCAAGTATTGTCACCAAGCGCACCAGCGCCAAGCGCATCCAGATGCCGAGCCAAAGTGCAAGGGATCGGCAGCTTCACACTAAAGGCGCGTTCACACTCTTGCAACCGAGTACGACCAAGAAAGACTTCTTGAGACCGGATGCGCTGAGCGGAGCTGGTCCTAAGAGATCGCAAGAGGCTTAAAAACCGGTTTGGTCTCTCTCGGTCGTACTCGGTTGCAAGAGTGTGAACGAGCCTTAAATAAAGATTCAAAGCCGAGGTCACTGGGTATCAGGGAACGATGGGCGCGTCAGTATCCGTGCGCCCGCAGCGCGAACGTCGCCGCCGGTCGAGTGCCGACCGACCGTCCGACGAGAGCGAAGAACAAACTACACTCGCAGAGACAAAGCCAGGTGCGCGCGCGGAGCCCGCGTAACGGATGCGCCTGTCCCTAAAGGGCTGTCCAAACAGGACACTACAAAACTCACCGGCAAATCGTGAAAATTGAAGCGGACGCTTCTATTTTTACGGTCTGTCGGAGTCGTGAAAATGTTTGCAGGAGTCGTGAAAATCTTTACGATCACGACTGCTCTCCTCTTCAGATTGACGTCACACGCCACCTGCGTCTGGCTCACCTCGCCAACGCCCTCGCGTACCGCCGTCGCCTCGGCTCGAAGGCCAAGGAGGTCCGGCTTCGGGTGGATTTGGGACATTAGGGAGTTTTCGTAGACCGCGTTGCCCCTTCCGCTAAGCGTTCCGCAACGAAGAAGTAGCTACTGCGCCTCCGCGCCGATAGCTTTGACTGTGGAGTTCCCGCTATCGTAGCGGGTTGCGGAGGGCCTTGCGGGACGGCGAAAACGATCTACGAAAACTCCCTAGTCCTGCGTCGAAGGGTGCGTTTCGCCCGCCTCGGATCTGCTTTCTTTGTCGAGATTCACTTTCGTCGTGATGGCGTCCGATGCGGTTCCGTATTGTGAGCGGAGGCCTTGAGCGATTGACCGACAGCCAACAGAGCGTGTGAGTGGCTCTCCGGACCCACGTGATGAGCAGAGCAAGGCCGCCGTGGAGGAAGCGAGGGGGAGATTTGACGGAGGGAAGTTTCCCCCCGGGAAGAATTGACGGAGGGAAATTTCCCTCCGACGGCCGGAAGCGGATCGCGGCAGAGCGCGGCACGATTTGCCGGAGTCGTGAGTTTTGTAGTGTCCTGTTTCGACACCCCTTAACACGTGACATGCGAGAGACCGCGGAAGTTCTCCCCTGACCCCCCCCCCCCCCCCTCCCACCCACCCACCCCTCCCTCCCTTTCTCCAGTCACGCATGTGCGCGCCCGCTGGCTGGGAGTAGACCCTACTGGAACAAGGGGAGCGGATCGGATTCACCGATCACCTGTGATTCCAGTGCGTTGCGTCTCACTGGATCCGACTGGTTACACCCGAATCGCGCTGATTCGGGTGTAACCAGTCGTCCGTCCATCGTCCACAAGTTTAGAACCTCGCGGATCTGAACTGGAACCGCTCCGATCTGACATTTTCGTACGGGCACCCTCACAGCTACACTCACCCTCAGCACCTCACTCACCCTCATTCTCACAGTCACACTCGCCTTCAGACCCTCACTGAACCTCACGCCGCTCACGCACTCGCCGCCCTCACGGCCCTCACGACCCTCACCGCCCTCACGCACTCATGGCCCTCACACCCATCCTCACGCCCCTCACTCACTCATGGCCCTCGCGCAACACCTCTTAGAAGACCAGGCCATAGCGCTCTTCTCGTGACGTCGCAAAGGAAGGCCATCGGGGGCGCGCGTCGAAGCGAAGGCAACGCGCGCGGATCGACCGTCGTAACGCGTTTTTAGTCACATACGCGTGTCATATTAGCTAAAATGAAAGCTGCACATAGCAACGGGTATAGAAAACATTTTATTACACGCGCAAAATATTACACCGCTAAATAATCGGTACGAAATTGCACGAGGTATGAAGTCGAAAACATTGAGTCATGCAATTATTGTCGTAGGAATGAATATTTTATACAGAAATACTTCGACAAAATGGCGAGACACGCAGTCATTTGGAAACAACAAAACAGAACAGTTAAAAATCAGGTAGACGTAGTAAACGCGGACAAGGCAAGACAAGTGTTTCTCACGATCATGTAAGCGACGTTATCGCGTGCAGTCACTGAATTCTTGCATCATACCCCGGCCACATGGCAAAATTAATGTAATTTCGATCGAATGACATTATGTGGTCGACAAATCCGCTTGCGGCGCTCGTATAATCACTCAAGACCGCGAGCTGATTAAATCCTATATGAATGAATGAAAATATATTAACTTTTCCGTGTGGCAGGGGTACTAAGCGTACTACTTAGTCTACTAATTTACCTCTCCCTATGGGCTCGACCTGCCTTAGAACAAAACATAACTTATTTTGTATATAATAATACTATTACCTAAGATTCTAGTATAAACGCGGTAAAGGCAATACAATAACCTTAGTATAAATAAACACAGAACCACAAACAACGCACTTTTAATAATCACACACACTTGTTTTTCACCTTCCAATGAAAACTAGATTACCGCGCATATTTACAAATGTCGACGCAACTGCATATTGATAACGATAAAGAACAAAATTGCAATCTATCATGCGATTTAAAAAAAAACGATTGCAGCATTTTACTTGCGTCCTACATGACCAAGAAAGCCCGTAAATAAGTTGTTTCTCACCTGTCGATCGTATTCATACGTCCCACAATATCCGTGACGAACACATTTGAACACGAACTCCAAGAAGCCTCTCTTTGTCGAGAGAAAAGTCTATCGATTAATCGACCAGAGTCTTCGTTGGCTAGTTGTCACACATGTCACTCAAACCGTAGCAGGACTTGTTTCACGAATCCACGTAAATGCCGTAGTATCAAGCGAACACAAAAAAAAAAACTACCCGAGAATACGGTGATGACAGAAATACGACGGGAAACAAGTCTCAAAAGTACCACACACGAGAGCAGCGGCGACGAAAGGCTTAACGTTGTCGACCCATCTCTTGCTGGTGTGCGCTCCCTGCGACAATGACTGGATTTCTTTTCGGTTTCCTTCCCTTCTGAGATGTCTCAGCATTCCTTTTCAGACAGTCAGCAGCTCACACACAACGTAAATTTACCAGAATCGGAGCCATGTGGCATCGGCAGCATCGCAGCCGGTCCTTTCGAAAAGTGTGGGGTGCTGCGGAACTGCACGTAGTCCAGCGGTTACGGGGATACTCGTAAATATAAATTTGGTACTCTCAACCTTGGTAGCGTGTTGTATATTACGTTTATATTATATATATAATAAATTGTACAAGACTGCGCCTTTAAAACGTATATTAATGTCGGATAAACGCGCATGAACGAACAGCACCGCGCCGCTTGTCAAGGAACATTTTTTTCACGTCGATAGCATATTCTCACGTAGTTGCGCCATGGACTTCCTTCCTCCGCCATTGTGACGTAACCTCTCAGAGCGCTATGGCCTTGTCTTCTAGGAGGTGTTGCCTCGCGCCCCTCACCACCCTCATACCCCTCACGCACTCATGGCCCTCACGCCACTCACCGCCCTCACGCCCCTCACTCTCTCATGGCCCTCACACCTCTCACTGCCCTCACGGCCCTCACGCACTCATACCCCTCACGTCCCTCATGCACCCATGGCCCTCAAGCCACTGAGGCCCGCTGCAGATGGGGCAATTTTGTCCAGAAACTTAACGTCGCAACACCAGCAACACGGGCCGCCCGCGTTCACACGCAGCAATCAATTGCTGCAAGTTGCCATCATCATCATGAAATTATATTTTTCTTGCACTATTTAGACACACAATTACGCGCTATAACATGTTTTCATGCATCTAAATCTCGTTGAGAATACTAATGCATCTTTCTGAAACAGTTTACTTACAAAAACGATCAATTTCAAACCAGAACCAAGTTTTTTGTTGTCATCATCACCGACATCAGGTATCACGTGAAAATATCGCATCCCTGATTGGATGCAGCCGCTTCAAACGTCTTCGAATTTTACCATTTGTTAGCCGGACCCGATCGCAGCATTTGGTGTCGATCTAGGGAAAGCTAGGGAACAACCCGCCAGCAACACCAAAATTGCTGAGGAAGTTGCTCCGTCTGAAGGGGTCCTCACGCACTCACCGCACTCACGCCTCTCACGTACTCATGGCCCTCACACCCTCACACACTAATGCCACTCACACACTCGCCGCCCTCACGCCCCTCACGCACTCATGGCCCTCACACCCCTCACGAACTCACTGCTCTCATACCCCTCACGCACTCACGGCCCTCACGCCACTCACCTCCCTCACGCCCCTCGCGCACTCATACCCCTCACTCCCCTCACGCACTCACGGCCCTCATGCACTCACGGTCCTCACAGCCCTCACGGCCCTCACTCATCCTCACACTCATGAATTTTCCTGGCTCAGACTCACTCACCCTCACCTCACCTGTGAAGATGAGGGTGAGTGAGGGCCCTCATGAGTGAGGTTTGCCGAGGTATGGTGCCTTCTATCGTTCTGCAATTTGTTGATTTAGTGTTTTTCGATGATGCTGAGCAATTTTCTACTTAAAATCATGCCCTGAAACGCAATATTAAAATAAAAGTTAATTACGCAAAAATAGTTAACGACTTAATTACCCTGGACTTCAATAATTTTCCTCAATGGGCCCCTGGCCCAGGACCGAAACGACACAAGCCTTTTTTCGTTGCGATGAGTAGTTTTCGCAGGAGCGTTTTGGCCTGCGTTCTCTGAAAAAATTTACAGGGTTTTTTTTTTACCGCAAAAATAAACTAGGTATCGCCGAACGCTCATTCTCCACCCAATGGTAGCGCTAGAGGTCATAACCAGATGCCAAAGTTTCAGCTCGATCCGATACCTTATTCAAAAGTTATAAGTGATTTTCTGAAAATTTCAATGGGAAAATGGCGGTCGACAGAGTTTCGAATACATGGGGCTCTAAGCACCAGAAACCGAAAACGGGCAAAAACAGACTCCATTTTACCATTGAAAGTTTCAGAAAATCACTTATAACTTTTGATTAAGTTATCGGATCGGGCTGAAACTTTGGCATCTGGTTGTGACCTCTAGCGCTACTTTTGGGCGAAGAATGAGCGTTCGGCAATGCCTAGTTTATTTTTGCGGTGAAAAAACCCTGTAATATTTCAGGGTGATTCAAGGAGAGGCTAGGCTGTTTATATCGACCGCAAAATTCGGTTTCTTAACCTATCGCGCCACGACTTTGTGCAGCATTGCCCACAGATGGTGCATTTTTTTTTTTTTGTAAAATTTGCAAAGAGCGAACTTATTTGAGGAAAAAGTAAAGAAAGAAAAAGGCTTAGCTCCTATGGAAACGCAGCGACGCCATCAGTTTCAAACAACACGGCGCCCTTTCGCACGGAAGACAACAGATGGCGCAATGAACGCTGTAAACGAACGAGCATACGGCGCTGAGAGCCGGCGTCTTTAGCAGACGATCGATCTTTTTGACTCAAAAGCGGAGCGCGTTCCGCAGGCTGCGACAGTCGCAGAAACGAAAACAGGCGCAGTAACAAAGGAACTGCAGGTCCTTGTCTGCTAAAGACGCTGGCTCTCGGCGTCGTCTGCTGGTTTCGAAGGCGGCAGTTGGCGTCGCGACCGCTTGCGCCATCTCTTGTCTCCCGTAGGAAACGGCGCCGTGTTGTTTGAAGACCGGTGGCGTCGCTGCGTTTCCATAGGAGCTAAGCCTTTTTCTTTCTTTAATTTTTCCTCAGGTAAGTTCGCTCCTTGCAAATTTTACAAAGAAAAAAAAAAGCACCATCTGTGGGCAACGCTGCACAAAGTCATAGCGCGATATGTTAAAGGGATTGTCCGGTCGAAACCGGAAGTACTTAAGTTTTTGCACTCGTTACGTCGAGGGAGCCTTCATGTAGACAAGCAACATTTTTATTTTGATATATGACCTCCCGTTATTAAACCTTTCATGAGCGTATGTACGAAACTGCACCCCGAATTTCGCCAGTGTCAATGGCTGACACCCGTAGCTGCTGCGTGACGCCACAAAACGCAAAGGCAGCCACACCCGAAGTCCTCGCGATGATGATAGTGCCACACCCATGGTCGGTGGCGATGATGATAATAGTCCTGCAGCGCCGACACATCACTAGTTTGTTATTGTGAAGTGTTGTTGCAAAAAAGCATAACAGTTCAGTTTTCCCTGCATACCCGCACTGCGTACAATCGAGGTACGACATAATCCACTTGAATGACTAGCAACATGTTTGCTGATATTTTATTGTGTAACAAAAATCTACACTAATTGTGATAAAAGTGGTGAATAAGTAATCTCGCACTTAGGGCTCCACTTACATGCAAGGCACTGGGAACTTTGAACAAACGAGTTTAAAAGGTCTGGCATGCCACGTGACCTACGTCGCGGGAGGCATGAGGAAGGTCACTGCCCGCTCGCTCGCACATAGTATTGTCGACCCAAGCTGGTGAACTGACTGGGAATTCAGTGGTATGCTCCTTGCTCAATGCTACCACCGTACTCCGTTCCCCCCTAAGCTGAGTGCGGTGGAAACTACACACTTCCCAGACAAATCAACCGACTAGTTTTTATCACCCGGCGTATCACGTGTCTGTCTTTTGCCACGTGATTGCCACTGAGCGATTGAATATGAACACTGCACCACAGTTCGGAAAGGAGCTCGACATTCAAGCTCGAGATCGGGTCCAATTGTTGCGACTGCATGCCATCTTAGAGTTGAAAAAAGTACCCATAAGATGGCGCCACCTGTTAAACCAAACTTCACTGCCCGGTGGGTATACCGGCCAACCAGGCACGTAGTCAGGGGGGAGGCCCGTGGGGCCCGGCCCCCCCCCCCCCCCCCCCCGAACTCTTCCATTTTGCATGGGTCCTCCTCTCCCCCTCCCCCTCATACAGCATTTTGTCATGGGTGGGCCCCTCCGAAACAAAATCCTGGCTACGTGTCTGCGGCCAACACTTCCCAGTTAAGAAGGCAGTAGTAGTGAATTTACGGCATCCCCTGCATCACGGTCGTCACTGCATGCACTGCAGTCAGCGCCGTTGATGACTTGCCAAAACTCCCTAGTGTCAGTGGCGCTTAACGCGGCTTCGTCTCTTGGGTGTCTCCAGATTTTGCTACTGCGGAACAAACGCGCTAACAACTGTCAACGTTTTAATGCGAAAGCATTAAAGGGATTGTCCGGTCGAAACCGGAAGTACTTAAGTTGTTGCGCCCGTTACATCGAGGGAGCCTTCATATAGACAAACGTCATTTTTATTTTGGTATATGATCTCCCGTTATTAATTAAACCTTTCATGAGTCTATGTACGAAACTGCACCCCAAATTTCGCCAGTGTCAATGGCTGACATCCGCAGGTGCTGCGTGACGTCACAAAACACAAAGGTTTGTCGGAGGAATTGGTCGACGGGTGTCTTGTATTTTGTTTCAAATTATATAGTCTCCTAGGTGGTACCCTACTGAAACACGATTCTTTTAATGCAGTTCCCAAGCACGTGCAGAAAAAGTCCCGCCTTTTAGCAGGATATTACTCGCAGACAGCCATAAGCTTCGAGCAAGCGTATGCCGTTTCGCGTAAACACAACTGCGACGGACGCCGATCGAACTAGGGGCGCTTGCAAAGCAAAGGATGCAGATTTCGCCTCTGAAGTGGCACAGCTAGGTTCACGAAGCGGCATCTGGGCACATATTTCGGCGGATCTACTGGATCGGTGATGAGGCTGCGGGTCGTTCCCCCAGAGGCGATGTCCGCGGGCCGAAGGCAAACGGCGAACCGTTCAAATGCATGTCGTCACTTGACTTGGACGAGCTTGGTGAATCGCAGTCACGCTCCATTTTCACGCGCGGGTCAAACAGATATCGGGCTGCACGCGTGCTAAATACAACTTCTGGTATCATTTCGAGATGGCCTAGCTGTTGGTTTCGGTTTCGCTGCATAATCAAGGTCTGTTCGATTCGGCCAGGAAGTTCTGGTAGCGGCAAAAGCCCCTCGAAGGGAATCTTTGCATTTCGACGATAGGTTCGCGGCATCAGGATGATTTTACGTCGGGAGTCGCTGGCGGCTGCGCGCGGTCGGTATACCGGTCACCTCGAAGAGGAAGGCCTGACGGTAGCGTCTTGTTATCGACCGTAACTTCGGCGTCAAGTTGAAGTGAGAATCGGCAAAAATGCCGATTCTCGGCGTTTTTCCCAGGCCCGTTAGTGGGCGTCCACAGATACCAGCGGACAAAGCATGCAGTATTATGCTCAGCTACGGGGACATGCGAGTGTCAACGCACTAAATCCCAGACCTCTGAAATGTATCGGATCTTCAGTATGCATCCAAGAGCAACTGAAGGCGGGGACTATCATGAGGGCAATACCTTCCCTGCGTCTGTAACTAAGAATATAAACACTGTGGATCTCCGCATAGCATCAAAATGAAACAATTTACGTGAGCCAATATTTCAACACTCACCACAGGGAGCCAAACCTACGCGAGCAGGTGACCAAAACGCTTTCAGAATATCATAATCAAGCAAATGCCTACCCTCGGTTATGATCTCAATTCCGCATCCACCGCGGGTACGTTATTATCATAAATGAGAGGAAATGCAACCTCCGTATCGGCGTTATTGTTTAACATTGCAGACATTTGAACAAGAGCTGCGAAAAATAGTACCGCGAGCAGAGGCGGACGAGGAGTGTCGTCTGCTATTGCCGTCTGCTCTTGTCGTCTGCCTCTGCACGGACGCTGAACTAGTTCAGCCAGTTCAGGGGAATCGAACAGACCTAAATTGACTGGCCCGATTTGGGCGAGGAGTGGGTGGACGTAGTTCAATATCGTTGGCACAGCATCACACCTCAGCTTACAACCCTTCTGTCCGCTTAGAGCTCAGCTCGTAGCTTTCTTCTGTGAGATGATTGCTGCATAAGCGAGATCTCGATCTTGACGGGAACCCAGTCCCTACGCACGACGACGATCTACTTTGCTCGTCACTGCACGTCTCGCGGAAAAGTGTGGAACGTCATATCTTGGCTCGCATGTGCTGCCCGGTGGATATGGCACCCAACCGCGCAACAAAAATCTCACCCAACCACGAAACAAGTCGAGCACAACAACAAAAACGAAGCGCGCTGAGGCGTTCACTCACAGGCAGTCGACGAGACAGAAATGCTCGCTTTGTGTTTTGTGACGTCAGAGCTCCAATGTTGCCAACGAAAACCGCGTTTACGCTAGAATGCGATTGGAGCAGTATAAATTTAATTACTCACGCAGGGGGCCATATAAAATTCAGATATTGCAATTACGATGCGTCTCGAGGCAATAACAATGATATCCAATTGTTTTCTCGAATACAAAATTTGACCGGACAATCCCTTTAACTGGTCTCATGGAGCGAACCGACATCAGTTTGAAGCGTGAAATGGCACCTTAAGTTCTTTCTCCAAGTAATACCAGCTCCCAGCTATGAAACCACGCGAAAAGCCTAGACACGGCACCTAGTTTCCCCGATCCCAAAGGAGCGAAGTAAAGCTGATGGATTTCGGCTTCGGTCCCATTGGCTGGCGTGCGCCGACGAGGCTCCCATTGGCCGCTTCACGTCAGTTTCAACGATCGTTCACCCGATGGCGCTGCGTGTCCGCGAGGCAGCGGCTCCACCGCTCCACGCCCAAGGTCGGCGCGCCGAACCCCGCAGACAAAAGGGAGCGAAGAGCGGTGAGCGTGCTTTCACATTCACAACTCATAAAAGTGCTTAGGTGTACCTCGAGCCTTCTCTTTTGATGTTTTTCTTAAAAGTATTGTTTATAAGCAAGAAAAAAAACCAACACAACACACAAAAAATAGCTCTTTAGCCTCTTGGCAAAGTCGGATATAATCAGTTTCACCTTTAGATTGCTTTAGATGTTCCACGACCACGGTGGACGAAACACATTTAGGTGATGACTCTTGCCGCTCTTCCCGCGGGGAGCGAGCGACCAGATCGTGTTCAGAGCTAGCCTCAAACCAGGAGTAGTTAGTTCCGCACTGCCACTGAGGGCGCTGAGGTATGAGGTCCCTTCTTGGCAGCCACGGTGTCGGCGGCGTAGCGTGCTCGCCTTTTTCGCGGTATGACGTGGTGGTGTGCTGCCAGTGGCTGGCCTCATGTTTGGCTTTGGTGCAGTGTCGATCACAGGCGCCACCATCATGCACTAAAGTGAGCCTAAACCCGAAGAACAGAACTCAGATTTACGGACTCTGGCAACTTGGGGGCAGCGTGGCGGCGGTGAGGTACAACAAGAAGCGGTGAGCGAAGGAATGCGGGACCACCGCTGGGAGCAACAACCGGAGTTTGCAAGGGATTCCATACTTGGGCGCCATCCATCCCCATGCAAGTGAAGCGCGCTCGGTGCGCCAAACATAATGTTGCCGTCGCATCGGACAGATAGTCATCACCTAAATATGTTTCTTCCACTGTGGGTCAACAAGCGGTGAGCGAGGGAATGCACGACCACCGCTGGGAGCAACAACCGGGGGAGCGGTCGGTTTGCAAGGGATTCCATACCTGGGCGCCATCTATCCCCATGCAAGTGAAGCGCGCTCGGTGCGCCAAACATAATGTCGTCGTCGCATCGGACAGAGAGTCGTCACCTAAATGTGTTTCTTCCACTCTGGGTCAAAAAGTGGTGAGCGAGGGAATGCAGGACCACCGCTGGGAGCAACAACCGGAGGGAGCGGTCGGTTTGCAAGGGATTCCATATTTGGGCGCCATCTATTCCCATGCAAGTGAAGCGCGCTCGGTGCGCCAAACATAATGTTGCCGTCGCGTCGGACAGAGAGTCATCACCTAAATATGTTTCTTCCACTCTGGGTCAACAAGTGGTGAGCGAAGGAATGCACGACCACCGCTGGGAGCAACAACCGGAGGGAGCGGTCGGTTTGCAAGGGATTCCATATTTGGGCGCCATCTATTCCCATGCAAGTGAAGCGCGCTCGGTGCGCCAAACATAATGTTGCCGTCGCGTCGGACAGAGAGTCATCACCTAAATATGGTTCTTCCACTCTGGGTCAACAAGTGGTGAGCGAGGGAATGCAGGACCACCGCTGGGAGCAACAACCGGAGGGAGCGGTCAGTTTGCAAGGGATTCCATACTTGGGCGCCATCTATCCCCATGCAAGTGAAGCGCGCTCGGTGCGCCAAACATAATGTTGCCGTCGCATCGGACAGAGAGTCATCACCTAAATATGTTTCTTCCACTCTGGGTCAACAAGTGGTGAGCGAGGGAATGCAGGACCACCGCTGGGAGCAACAACCGGAGGGAGCGGTCGGTTTGCAAGGGATTCCATACTTGGGCGCCATCTATCCCCATGCAAGTGAAGCGCGCTCGGTGCGCCAAACATAATGTTGCCGTCGCGTCGGACAGAGAGTCATCACCTAAATATGTTTCTTCCACTCTGGGTCAACAAGTGGTGAGCGAGGGAATGCAGGACCACCGCTGGGAGCAACAACCGGAGGGAGCGGTCAGTTTGCAAGGGATTCCATACTTGGGCGCCATCTATCCCCATGCAAGTGAAGCGCGCTCGGTGCGCCAAACATAATGTTGCCGTCGCATCGGACAGAGAGTCATCACCTAAATATGTTTCTTCCACTCTGGGTCAACAAGTGGTGAGCGAGGGAATGCAGGACCACCGCTGGGAGCAACAACCGGAGGGAGCGGTCGGTTTGCAAGGGATTCCATACTTGGGCGCCATCTATTCCCATGCAAGTGAAGCGCGCTCGGTGCGCCAAACATAATGTTGCCGTCGCGTCGGACAGAGAGTCATCACCTAAATATGTTTTTTCCACTCTGTGTCAACAAGTGGTGAGCGAAGGAATGCAGGACCACCGCTGGGAGCAACAACCGGAGGGAGCGGTCAGTTTGCAAGGGATTCCATACTTGGGCGCCATCTATCCCCATGCAAGTGAAGCGCGCTCGGTGCGCCAAACATAATGTTGCCGTCGCGTCGGACAGAGAGTCATCACCTAAATATGTTTCTTCCACTCTGGGTCAACAAGTGGTGAGCGAGGGAATGCAGGACCACCGCTGGGAGCAACAACCGGAGGGAGCGGTCGGTTTGCAAGGGATTCCATACTTGGGCGCCATCTATCCCCATGCAAGTGAAGCGCGCTCGGTGCGCCAAACATAATGTTGTCGTCGCATCGGACAGAGAGTCATCACCTAAATATGTTTCTTCCACTGTGGGTCAACAAGCGGTGAGCGAGGGAATGCAGGACCACCGCTGGGAGCAACAACCGGGGGAGCGGTCGGTTTGCAAGGGATTCCATACCTGGGCGCCATCTATCCCCATGCAAGTGAAGCGCGCTCGGTGCGCCAAACATAATGTTGTCGTCGCATCGGACAGAGAGTCATCACCTAAATATGTTTCTTCCACTCTGGGTCAACAAGTGGTGAGCGAGGGAATGCAGGACCACCGCTGGGAGCAACAACCGGAGGGAGCGGTCGGTTTGCAAGGGATTCCATATTTGGGTGCCATCTATTCCCATGCAAGTGAAGCGCGCTCGGTGCGCCAAACATAATGTTGCCGTCGCGTCGGACAGAGAGTCATCACCTAAATATGTTTCTTCCACTCTGGGTCAACAAGTGGTGAGCGAGGGAATGCAGGACCACCGCTGGGAGCAACAACCGGGGGAGCGGTCGGTTTGCAAGGGATTCCATACCTGGGCGCCATCTATCCCCATGCAAGTGAAGCGCGCTCGGTGCGCCAAACATAATGTTGCCGTCGCGTCGGACAGAGAGTCATCACCTAAATATGTTTCTTCCACTCTGGGTCAACAAGTGGTGAGCGAGGGAATGCAGGACCACCGCTGGGAGCAACAACCGGAGGGAGCGGTCAGTTTGCAAGGGATTCCATACTTGGGCGCCATCTATCCCCATGCAAGTGAAGCGCGCTCGGTGCGCCAAACATAATGTTGCCGTCGCATCGGACAGAGAGTCATCACCTAAATATGTTTCTTCCACTCTGGGTCAACAAGTGGTGAGCGAGGGAATGCAGGACCACCGCTGGGAGCAACAACCGGAGGGAGCGGTCGGTTTGCAAGGGATTCCATACTTGGGCGCCATCTATCCCCATGCAAGTGAAGCGCGCTCGCTGCGCCAAACATAATGTTGTCGTCGCATCGGACAGAGAGTAGTCACCTAAATGTGTTTCTTCCACTGTGGGTCAACAAGTGGTGAGCGAGGGAATGCAGGACTACCGCTGGGAGCAACAACCGGAGGGAGCGGTCGGTTTGCAAGGGATTCCATATTTGGGCGCCATCTATTCCCATGCAAGTGAAGCGCGCTCGGTGCGCCAAACATAATGTTGCCGTCGCATCGGACAGAGAGTCATCACCTAAATATCTTTCTTCCACTCTGGGTCAACAAGTGGTGAGCGAGGGAATGCAGGACCACCGCTGGGAGCAACAACCGGAGGGAGCGGTCAGTTTGCAAGGGATTCCATACTTGGGCGCCATCTATCCCCATGCAAGTGAAGCGCGCTCGGTGCGCCAAACATAATGTTGCCGTCGCATCGGACAGAGAGTCATCACCTAAATATGTTTCTTCCACTCTGGGTCAACAAGTGGTGAGCGAGGGAATGCAGGACCACCGCTGGGAGCAACAACCGGAGGGAGCGGTCGGTTTGCAAGGGATTCCATACTTGGGCGCCATCTATCCCCATGCAAGTGAAGCGTGCTCGGTGCGCCAAACATAATGTTGCCGTCGCGTCGGACAGAGTCATCACCTAAATATGTTTCTTCCACTCTGGGTCAACAAGTGGTGAGCGAGGGAATGCAGGACCACCGCTGGGAGCAACAACCGGAGGGAGCGGTCAGTTTGCAAGGGATTCCATACTTGGGCGCCATCTATCCCCATGCAAGTGAAGCGCGCTCGGTGCGCCAAACATAATGTTGCCGTCGCATCGGACAGAGAGTCATCACCTAAATATCTTTCTTCCACTCTGGGTCAACAAGTGGTGAGCGAGGGAATGCAGGACCACCGCTGGGAGCAACAACCGGAGGGAGCGGTCAGTTTCCTAGGGATTCCATACTTGGGCGCCATCTATCCCCATGCAAGTGAAGCGCGCTCGGTGCGCCAAACATAATGTTGCCGTCGCATCCGACAGAGAGTCATCACCTAAATATGTTTCTTCCACTCTGGGTCAACAAGTGGTGAGCGAGGGAATGCAGGACCACCGCTGGGAGCAACAACCGGAGGGAGCGGTCGGTTTGCAAGGGATTCCATACTTGAGCGCCATCTATCCCCATGCAAGTGAAGCGCGCTCGGTGCGCCAAACATAATGTTGTCGTCGCATCGGACAGAGAGTCATCACCTAAATATGTTTCTTCCACTCTGGGTCAACAAGTGGTGAGCGAGGGAATGCAGGACCACCGCTGGGAGCAACAACCGGAGGGAGCGGTCGGTTTGCAAGGGATTCCATACTTGGGCGCCATCTATCCCCATGCAAGTGAAGCGCGCTCGGTGCGCCAAACATAATGTTGCCGTCGCATCGGACAGAGAGTCATCACCTAAATATGTTTCTTCCACTCTGGGTCAACAAGTGGTGAGCGAGGGAATGCAGGACCACCGCTGAGAGCAACAACCGGAGGGAGCGGTCGGTTTGCAAGGGATTCCATACTTGGGCGCCATCTATCCCCATGCAAGTGAAGCGCGCTCGGTGCGCCAAACATAATGTTGTCGTCGCATCGGACAGAGAGTCATCACCTAAATATGTTTCTTCCACTGTGGGTCAACAAGTGGTGAGCGAGGGAATGCAGGACCACCGCTGGGAGCAACAACCGGGGGAGCGGTCGGTTTGCAAGGGATTCCATACTTGGGCGCCATCTATCCCCATGCAAGTGAAGCGCGCTCGGTGCGCCAAACATAATGTTGTCGTCGCATCGGACGCAATAACACCAAATGAATATATGCAGCTTTCCACACACTTCAAAAGTTCCTTCTGAGGTACGGAATAGTAGAGGTCTTTACCTCAGAAGGAGGAGGAGGAGAGAGATGCAAGGCAGACGTTTGTCCGGAGCAATAAAAACTCGAACTATTAATGTATCGATCAAAAGCAGTTCAACTGTACATAAGGAAGTAGTAGCGCAAGACTACCATACCGCAGCCTGTTTTTTTTTATTTAAAACGCGTTCCATTTTTCTTTTTGGGGAAGTGCTCGTGTGACCGGGAAGGAGGCGGAGAAGTGGAAAGGGGGAAGGGGGTGGATGTAGAGAGGGAGCCGCGAGCCGCACTTTAGCACGGAAAGAGCTGCATGCGACTCGCGAGCCGCAGCTTGGCCACCCCTGTCCTATATATTCTCTACTACAAGACATTTTGAGGAAAGTACACCGTCTCCACGCTTGCGCGCGAGACGATGTATTTTCCTGCGTTTATTTTCTCGCATAGTGCCAGTGGGAAAGCTATTTTAGCCGACGATGGTGCGGTACTGTCCGGTGCATCAGTGAAGACAGAATTCTGTTATCAGCGTAGGGCCTAAATTTAAATAATCGCTTCTGTGGATGCGTCGTCTGCTCTAAGGAGAGGTTGGTAAGCATGGATCACCACAACGGGTGCCTGTTTCTGGTGAATTAGACTACTTATGTTAAATATTTGTTTATTTGAAAAGAGAACGTATCGGTTCACCCGCGAAAAAAAAATTCAACTAAACAAGAGATTCCAACCCAGATACTTATACAATACTTGTACTCTTGGTTGTAGAATCGCAGGTTCTATGCATTTGTTTTTTTTGTAACTTTTAGTTTTTGCAGTAATATCAATATTTTGCGAAGTTAGTACTGTATTGGGATTTACCGTGCTAATCAATTCTACTGCATCCAATCTTTCCCTTTATTGTGCCATGGTGTGGGTAAGTTTTTCGGAGTCTGAACACTTCAACTTGGCTACGAATCCCCCAACTTTTTCGTTGGCAGAACAACTAAAACAAGTCAAACAATTAACACACACTACAGCGCTCTACTGCAAAAGTACACTCATACCGTACACTCACTTCTTACACACGAAAAGAAAGAAAAAATCAAAGGAACCGGGCTTACTCACAACTCATTTTTAAATACTTTGTTTTCTTCTACGTCTGGAACAACCCAATTTCCCGATTCACGCGGTTCGTTTGATTTTTCTTTCTTTTCGAGAGTAAGAATTGAATGCACGGATTGGGTGTACTTTTGAGGTAGAGCGCAGTACTTCGTGTTAATATGAGCAACCAACTCGCCAAAGCCGCTACTTTAACAAGTAAAACAGACTGTTCTAATATATCTTACACGAGTGCAATAAACGAATGCAACCGTGCAACGCAGCAGCGTGCGTGTAATGAGATGCTCTTCTCGATAGTCGGGGCTCACCCGCTTCAGTTTTCTCAGGGACGGCCGCGGAAGTCAAAAGTTCAATATTATAAATTTCTAGCTAAATAATCTGAAATTCAAACATAGTAAACTCTGCAACTCAAACAAACGAACCGGACCACGACACAGACAGCATCGACCGCAGCGCCACTCTTTTACTGTTGAGGGCTGAAAGGACTCTCTCGAGACTTTCCGATCATCCTCTGCCCTAACCTAACGCATATCGGGACTAGGCAGTTCATCGTTTAATCTTGCGATTATACGAGTGATGTTTTAATTGCGAAATTTTATTTCCCGTTTCATCGGAATCTTGAGGGGAAAAAAGCAAAACAAAAAAATGCCTGCTTTAATATTTTTGACGTCTTTGTACCTTTAGGACACAGGCTTGCACCGTAAACACGTAGGGTGCTTGTGATTTTGTGATTGCCATCGAGGGTGATTATCTGGTTTATACAATAATTTAAAATTAGTTTACTTTAAGATGCTTCCCGTGTTCCTATTTCTGTAGGCGTCACACCGTGAATTTTAAGAAGAGGACTGCAATATGCCATTTACGACATGGTGAAAAGAGTAAGAAAATATGTGTAGTTTTGACTTCTTTCGTGCAATATGACTCGATAAAGATCAACCAACGAATTTACCAATGAATTCGTCTATTAAAGGGTGGTGATCAGTCGTGTTAATGTTTTAATCAACCCACAGCTCTTAACAAGGTTTTATGAAAACTATGAATTGTACGAGCGTAGCCTCCTACATACCGACAAAGCCAGGCAGATCGCCACGACAAGCGGCCGCCGAAATGCAAAAAGGTGCAGCTGCTGACAACGGATGAGAGGAGAGCCACGCGACTGGCGCCACGCTGCGGCGAGACGCCGAAACACAATTCTTCCGAGTGAACAAGTGTTTTTCGGGTCCTCGCCGCTGCAAAAGCTGTGCGTTGACGTCCAGGTTCCCCGAGAAATGGCTCTTTGATGCTCTGTGCTACCAGGGCCGGTTTTCTCGAAGCGATGGTAAAGCCATTTTGGTAAACCACGGTGCCTAGGAAGGAAAAAGTACCTAGGTACAGTAATAAACGGCTGAATATAGAACAACAATAATTATTTTTGAGTGGGCAGTAAGATGCGCCATCTATCGGTGAAACAAGCCAGTCATTTTGTTTATCCTCTTTTTCCGGTGGTTGTTATCGATCTAGTATGGTATTTTAAGTCAATATATAGTAATTTTGTACTTAAAGACAAGTTTATTTGCTTTAGATGGTACGAAGAAATTTTAGCTACTGTGCTAGAGTTTGTCGACGAATATTCGAAAATGTAAGAAACATTTCCTTCAATATGTTTCGCCATAAACAACCCATAACTTTCCCGTGTGCCTTCCAGTCTGGCAACGCCAATGCTGTAGTCTCGTTTTTGTTCCTTGCGACGCACGTTTTTGCGATTCCTGCTGATCTCAACTGTTTGCCCTCTCTTCCGTTTGCCCAACCGATCCACCGGTGACGAGAAGCTAAGCTTCTCGTCACCGTTGAATTGCTGGCCGCCGGGGATATGTAGAAACCTCGATGCTGTCGGCATACTGTCGGCGCACTGCGAACAACAAAAAAAAAAAAAACAACAACAACAAAAAAAAAACAGTACAATGTCCCAGCTCTTCACCCGGAACGAAGACTTTATCGAGAATAACCCCCTTTCTCCGCAAAGTAATCGCTGCTCACGAGTTGGCGTGCATAGTGTAACATATTAAACGTGTTAGTGTAAATATATACCAACCCTCGTTCGCAAAACATTTTTTTACTCACCGTAAAAACACTTGTAACGCTTATGTACCGTCATATGTCTTGGATCCCGGACTGCTGAAGAGTGATGCGTTCAAAGAATGCTGCCGTCGGTTAGTTTAGTAGCCTCTCTAAACTACCCCTTTGCTTGACGTGCTAATAGGTTGATGGTGAGTCATTAATATAACAGCTGGATCGAAATTAATGTTCAGCAGAAGCAAGCAGAACAATTAGCCCTCATTAAGCGACGTCGCGGCCATTTTTCCTGTAGGTACTGCTCCTCTCTCGGCGCCCCTGCTCTCCCAGTCACGTGACCTAGAATTCACCCTTCTAGGGACAATAGTTAACTTTAACCCACGGTTCGCGTTCGAGAAAACGGGCCCAGGTCCTCGCGCTCCAAGTCTGCGACGGGGCACTCTATTACTTCTGGGTCTTAACTCACTCTTCGAGCTATGCAAAGGTGCAAGCGAGCTGGACAAGACGGACCTTTTTGATCGCGCACCAGTCACCTTGCTGTTTTTGGAGATTTATGTTTGTCCTTTGTCCCTCTTGTTCCCCTTCTCCAGCTAAGCATCCTAAAAACCCGAAATTATATTCATGCGCGGATCATTTGCATATAAAAAAAAAGTGATCAAAGATTGCGATATTCATCATTGTTGCTGAACGACAGATGGCGCTACCGAACTTTGCTGAATATGGTCGAACGACGGACGGCGCTTGTCAGCCACTCGCGAGCGATGGGTTTCCTGCGTGAAAGAGCGGCTGATCAGTCCCGCTCTTCCATGCGGAAACCCATCGGTCGCGAGTGGCTGACAAGCGCCGTCGATCGACAGTGTTCAGCAAGGTTCGGTAGCGCCACCTGTCGTTCAGCAACAATGATGAATATCGCAATCCTCGATCATTTCTTTTAATATGCAAATGGGCCGCGCATGAATGTAAATTCGTTTTAGAGCGCAGCTCTTAGGGGCCCGTTCCCGGCTTGAGCGGCGTCGCCGTCGCCGTCGGCGTAACCAAGGTCATCCCAAGGTCACGTGACCCTTCCAGGTCACGTGACCCCTCCCAAGGTCATCTCAAGGTCACGTGACCCCAAGACCCCACGTGACCCTTTGAAGGTCACGTGACCCCAAGACCCCACGTGACCCTTTGAAGGTCACGTGACCCCCAAGTCACGTGACCCCTCTGAGGTCACGTGGTCTCCTCCCCAAGGTCACGTGACCCCTCCCAAGGTCACGTGACCCCCGAGGTCACGTGACTCCCCCTCCCCGAAGTCACGTGACACCCCCCCCCCCCCCCCGAGGTCACGTGACCGCCCCCCGGAGCATATTAAAGAATGAGGGGAGGAGGAGGGGTCTACCCTCCCCTCAGTACCCTTCACTCCTCTTCATCAAGAGCTGCGCTCCAATTCGGCGTTACAGGGATTTGTAAACGGCTTTCACTTTTTTTAGGATGCTTAGAGCTCGTACATTGAGTTATGACCGTAAAACGAAGATTTCAAAGAGCAATCTGATGGCCCTTTAACCGCTCATTCACACTGGAAGTGGATCCGCGTTCGCAAAGCGGTTACGAACGCGGTTGTATGAAGATCCAGTACAATTGCACGCGCACGTGATGTCATCGAGTGCGCGTGCAATTGTATTAGAGACGTTATACAACCGCGTTCGTAACCACTTTCCGAACGCGGATCCGCTTCCAGTGAGAATGAGCGGCAAGAGTGCAATGGTCAGCTTGAAGAGCCAGCGACAGCGGCGCCCTATACCAAATTACCAAATGTACAAGTTCCAGGGTTTGGGTCGCTTCAGTACTCCACCAAACAAAGCGATAGAAAACGAAACACTGAGGTTTATGGTTTATTCTGTCGTCGCAGTGCGCAGGGGGAACGAGCGGTAGGTGAAATGTCCTGTTCACTCACTATCGTACACATTGTATACATTCTCTACAACTATTACATTGATGGTCAAAACAAACTGTTTTAAACCAAGTAAGTTGCAGTGCTTCATATATATGGCGACATACAGCAGGGAAAAAACTGTCCTCCTATTGTCTCTGGGAAACGGCCTTTCATGCATGTAAATGGACAGCTATCGGTTAGTGTTAATAAGCAATCTAATTAGCACCGCAATTGCCGTCATCTTGATTCGATGAACTGGCGTCGGAATCGCTGAGGGAATCCTCCGAGAACCTGAGGCTTGTCGCATCCGGGAGCAGAGAACTGTTGGAGCTGCTTTCCTCGAATGAGAAAAAAGCAGACAGTTCACCTTCGTCAACCGTCATAACGTCCATTTTCCGATGTCCGAGAGACGACATCGAGGTCTTTGAGCTGTTTTGCAGACATAGTTCTGATTTAGTCTGCAGGCCCAACTGTGCCACCTGGGCACTGTCCAGAGTGGACTCCGGTGTGGATGACGTGTCTTCGCGGTCTTGCGTCGGCCTTGGATATAGTGCTTTATTCACCAGAACGGCCGGGCTGGCTTCCCGTCGCCTTTCTGCGTCTTCCCTGGGTGCGATAGCTTCATTCGTCTACGAGCGAAGCCCACTCCTCAGAGTAAGCTTTGAACTTGACACCGAAGTGGCACCATCCGGAAGAGCTTCGGTTCTGCAAGTCGTCACTAACTTCATCTGAGTCTGAGCCGTCACTATGGCCGCCGTCTTCCTTTCATCCCAGCCGACTGTTTTGTGAGAAGAGGCGACCAGAGAGTGATATACCTCGAGTACCCCTCGGAGGATTTACGACACCGCCGGCGCCTATGTCGGTAGCGGGATCAGTAGAAATTTGAGGCTGCAGGATTGAATTATATATCGATTCAAAGGAAGGGCCTTCGGGGATCCTTGTCGACAGTCGTCTGCCACTGCTTCTAACAGTACCGACTTTCGCGCTGCCTGTCTGCACACTGTCCTTCCAACTGGGTTCGATGGCAATGCTGCTGCAATCCGCAGCGACGGGGGAACTGCCAGCTACGCTGACTGCAGTCGAACTGTCCGATATGAGAATAAGGCCTTCCGTAGGAGGCCAGCTTATCTCCTCTAAAATGTCTGACGTTTCCTTCGGTGCATATTTACGCAAAGACGACGATATCAAATCAAGCCCCGTGGCAGCTATATTCATTAGGGATGGTGTGGCGTCCCCCGAATGCCAATCTTTAGGCCTCGTAGCCTCCAAAGGACTAACGAAACCAACATTATCTAGGGGCGCCATTTTGGCTGCCGCTAGAAGATCACCGAGATTCTTATCGTCTACGGCGGACGCTATTCCAGTTGTGTCGGCGGAAAGGTGTAGGGAAAGTGTTGACGTGTCCAGATAAATCTCTCGGAGCGTTTTCACAACTGCATCCACGTGCGATGGTGGTGGAGTATTTCGACTGGAGTTTTCAGACGTAGCAAACTGAGACTCTCGCTGCGATCCCTGCACGCCTGCATCTGTATACTGTTCTGACTGTACCGTTAGCCAGCGAAACTGGGGGTACCGCAGGACGACCAGGTCCCTAAGTCGAAGCGGCTGAAGGAAGAGATCGTTCCTGGATGAGTTGTTAGAATCTTGGAAGCACGGCGAGCTCCTGTACAACCCGGTTGTGCTCCTTGTCAGGAACACTTCGGATTTCACCGTGGAGGGTCTCATGGCCCTTGAAGGATCTTCAAGAGTTGCGTCTGCAGACGATGAGGCCAAAGAAGACTTCTTCTGCTGAAAGCCGTATTCCGTTTGGTTCGGGGCTGTCGCTGAATCCAGAGTTGGGGCTCTAGGAAAGGCATATCTTTCACGGAAGTAGTGTTGGGTGCCGATCGCGGCGGCCCAGGAGGGTCCTCTGGGCGACATCGGACAAGCGCTTGTCGCGCTCCAGTCCTGGGCCAAACCGAAGATCCCCTTCGTCTATCACCAACTGATGACTGCTGGGTTCGACCAAAGGCTTGCTGCGAAGTCCTGGTTGCCGCCTCCTCAGTGTGCGTGCCTGCCGACAGCGCCCTTGAAAGTTGGCCAGTTCGCGACCTCCCGTCCCCGGTCTCGTACTTTGGCCTGCGGCAAGGCAGCAGTCCCCGAAGAAGCGCCAGGTCGGTCAATGGATGCATCACGTTGTGGCCCGACTCGGAGGACACGAATGACAGAGACGTGCACGGCGATGGGGCTAGGGGTCCTTCGTCAGAGCCGCAAAATGGTTGGTGATGCACAAGGGAGAGCTTGTATCCTCGGTTGACTGGTTGAGACGTCGTCAAGGAGGGACTGTGGTCTGACTGGCCGCTTCTGGTGACGGCTACCATCTGAGTTTTGAAGACATTCGTTTCCGCTTGGTACACGACAAAGGCATCATCAGGGTGTCGTTCGGTTCCCTCGAGATTCGTTTGCTTGGGGCTCGATTCGAGAATTTTCAAAACGGCGCTGCCCGACGTCGAGAGTTTCTCGTTACCTGCAAGAATTTAAAACACTGCGAGTGAGCCGGTCATGTTCAAAGAGCCCATATAGCTGCTGGACTTGTGAAACAGCTATAGTGAACATGATTCAACCGTTAACTCTTAAGAAGTTTTCGGTGATTAGCTGTCAAGGAACGTCTCCACTCGGTAGAGAGCGGATGATGTTTTTCATTGGCAAAGAAAGGAACATTTTCAATGGCGAAGACACCTAAAAGTAGAGCTCATACCGAATTTCATGTATGGATTGTCGTACAAAACCATAAATGCCGAAAAAGACGCTTTTTCAAAGGCACAGGGAATAAGCAGAAAGCACGATTACTAGAATACATTAATACTAGATTTCCGGGTTACTATCTAAACATTTATTTCAGTCGAGAGAAACGGGCGTCGCAGACTCAAACGGCGATATAACAATCTTATACTCCGTTTCATATGGAGCCCGAGCGCAGCCGATGCTGCGACTCGATGGATCCGATCGAGCCACGCCCAGGGGGCATCGTCGCAACAGTCGTCGTCTTTGTCTGTTATATATATATATATATATATAGCAGTGATTATTTTTATAAAAAAAAAACAATCACGAAAAAGAAAGCGCACGACGACGGCGCGTTTACTTAGCGTGATTTGTTTCAGCCGCTGATAATAGACGCACAAAGACCTGGGACTTGCGCCACTTGTCCTAAGTCTAAAAGAACAAACATTTATGGTTCCTCCCGCCCTTCTAAGCCAACTTTCTTATCCTATATTCTTTGAAAAGCGAGATGGCTATGATTCGAGTGCAAAGCTGCCCACGAAGTGTAACGAGAAACGCCCACCCTATATATAAACCGCTCTTTAGTTTGCACTCCTATATACGCTTTACAGCAGTTGTGCATGGGCGCCGCCATAACTGACCTTCAGTTTTTGTTTCCGCTTATTCCATTTTCTTCACTTCGTCATTACCATAGCAGTCCAGGTTTTTGCCATCTTTGATACCATTGTGTCTTTGTCAGCAGTGGCCTTTCTGGAGGCCCGTCAACACCCGTTCCAGTGCCTCTCCATAAGACAAGAGAAGGTCAGCAATGGCGGCTCTATTCTGGCGAGTGTGTAAAGCCTCTATATACATTATGTTTCGCCAGACTCTGAGCTCGTCCAACCCCATTCTCCTCATTAGGCTCGTTACATTAATCGAAGGCATAGACTCTATAACCGGAATTATGGTTAAGTGTGTGGGTGCGAGCCCCTTCCATGTTTTGTTGAAAAACGGTGAGCGTTTTCCGTGTAAAAGTCTCTGTTCAGCAACAGCTTAGACAACTCATTTCTTTCTTCATTTTAACGACCATTTCGGATACGCTCCGTAATTTTGCGCGCAGATACATGCATACGAACCACGTAGAACGGTTCTACTTGGTTCGTATGCATACTGCGCACAAAAGCACGGAGTGCATCTGAAGTGCATGGTGGCTGAAATGAAGCGAGATATTTTTGTGTAAATGCTCCCAAACTCACACACACGGACATGCGTGCTTCCTAAAGAAGTGATTTAAACACCCAATGCACAATATTCCGTTTTCTTTTTTAGTAGAGTTTTTGAGCAACCCTCCCTTTATATGCAGCTCAACCACAATGAAGTAGCGCACGAAACACAAACTGGCGTAGTAGATAAAATTGCTTACTTTTACTCGCCGAGCTTCCTTTCCTTTCATCCGAAGAGTCCTCCTCCTCTTTAATGATATGCAGCACTTCTGCAAACGGCTTCTCCAGAAAGCTGACGCGACGCTGTCCTTCTGTCGGCGTGTCAGAAGTCGACTTCGCCTTTCGAAAGATACCTCGAGACATGACGCTCGAAGACGTGGGTTCTGGCGTCTGGAACTGATGTTCAAGTTCATCGAGGACGGAGTCAGACACATCCTCGTCAAATACTTGTTCGGCCTCAACCGATTTCTGACCATTTTTTGCTGTAGTTCTGACGTCAAGTATTAAGTGTACGAAAGCATCAGTCGTATCGTGGCATGAACTGGCTGTCGAAGTCGGCTTCACATCTCGGACTATGGCGACTTCTATGTCCTTGCCTGCGGCACTCTTGCGCGATATTTCTTCGCCGTCCGATGTTGCATTACAACTGGAAGAAAGCTCAGTCATTTCGTTCAAACTAGGGCATTGCATCTGGAGATAGAAATCGTCAAAGTTTTGCCCCGAAGCTCCTAGTGATATCTTGGAATGGTTCGTGAAAAGTCCCGCTGTTGTACTGGTCGGTACAACTGCTGGGTGATCGCTGGAGGGTGGCTCTTGACTTGAGGAAAACTTCGACGACCCCGCAGATTTTGTGGACGTGTTCAGCAGCAACGAAGGTTCGGAAATTGTGTCGTGACAAATGGTCGCTACAGCTAAATCACGATCCTTGTGACGCTGTGCCTCTCTGAGGACCAGCTCAGAATTTTCCGTGTTTGTGCCACTCCGTGATGAGGTGCGACTTGACCTTTGAGCCTCTCCGTCCAAAAGCATTGGGACGAAATTTTCAACCATTCGTTTTCTTTTGGGTGTAGCAGTGGTTTCAGTACACTGCCCCATAGTTACCTCGGCGTCCAGTTTCGAAAGATGAACGGATGCGGTATCGAACCAGCCACCTGCGACAAAACAATCGGCGGTAATTTGGGCGTTTATCGTTCTCCATCTTCAACGATGAGAGCGTAATAACCCTGAAGGGTGTAGTAGACTATGTGTTAAACAAAGGATATGCGGGGAAAATATTTTTGCGAGAAAACATGCATGTAAATTTTTTTGTTTTTTAATCTTGAATGACGAAATTTGTTTTGTTTTCAGAAAATGTTATAACAAGATGCATGAGGGCGGTGAAAAAGCAATTAAACCACGAAGAATTGACGTTTGACTTTCTCAAACTCTGTTCCAAGCTGAAATAAAGAGCTGGGTTTGGTTAGGCATCGTTCCAGATTATCTTACACCGTGGCCCGTGTTTATGTATGCCTACTGCCCACAAAGTGCAGCCTAATTAATTTCTTAACATTTGATTGTCTGTGCTCAGTAAGATTAAGATACATTATACAATAAACTCCGTGAAACTATATAAATATATATATATATATATAAATCTGCACACCATTCATGTTAGCTACGTATGTGACACATTCGTAATAAGAGTGCCAGTCAATTTATATGTATTTCTTTCTGTCCGCAATATTGTGTCTGTTTTCGACATTGTGGCCAGGATTCTATATTTGACTCCCGGCGGATAGATGGTAAATATTATCAATATTTTATTTTATTTTAAGTGCAGGTTTATCTCGAAATGGCCACTGCTGGAGCCTTCATGCAAAGACTCCCACAATACGAAGACCCATTCGGCGGTTCAAGTTCTCGCAGTGGCTCAATTTGGCTGGAGGTTCTAATTGTTTCGAAAGGTAGAATAGAAGAAACGTTTATTTATTTCCTTACACAAATACAGTGAACATGCCCAAAGCGAATATAGCACAGCCTCCTCACACTGTCTTGTCGAATGGGTTTTTCATATTGTCGGAGGCTATACTAGACCAAACGTGGTTACCTCGAAAACACAAATAGATGCCACCCTGTTAATATCATCGAATATCTTGCTGGGTCTTGCAGAACGCAAGATCATGTACTGCAAATGCCTCATATGTGGCACTTGCAGTACATGAATGGCCACTGTGCATTGCCGCTAACATTGTTCATTATGGCGCCTACATTACCAACTTTGGGCACCCATTTTAGGGCACCTAAGACAAATCTTCAAGTGCTACACAGACGTGACCAGAAGAGTGACAAAACGGATGTGCCCAAGTTTGGTAAGACGGAGGTGCCTCACCAGTCACGGGAGCCTCAGACACCTGCTGCGAGTCGTCCACCATGGCGGGCTTTTCTAGCTGCACCGCTGCATCCGTGGTGATGATCATTTCCGTCGACGTCGTGCGCTGTCGCCGTAAGCTACGGCGGGGAAACTTTCCCTTTCCCCGGTCGAAGAACCCCTGGAACGGCATCACGCCACTGATCATCTTTAGCCAGAATGACTTGAGAGGTTCGGTGTCCTCTTGGACCCTCGGTGGCTGTCTGGGTTTCTGGCGACTGCTTCGCAGCCTGAAGAGGGAGACAGCAAGAGCATTAGTGTGACGAAATTGCAGTGATATAGTATATGGGGTGTTTCACAAAAGATTGGCCATTAATTATGTGTAAAGACAACGCATTGCACAAAAACGAAAATCTGTACCCTATTAGTGACTGTCCAGGGACCTACTTATTTAAGTGAATACACTTTAGGATAATCGGGTTTCTTATTTGTTTCCATAAGGATATTTTAGTTATAAAAATAAACATATTACTTCAATTAGAAACTTCCTAGGCACATTCAAAAGTCACTGAGTCCCTCAGTTTTGGGAATTTTTAAATCCGTACTTCGTTCTTCTGCATTCCCAACTGTACCTACAATAAACGCGCCCACTCTTTTTTTTTATAACTCACATTTTTATTTTACCAGTTTTGTGCCTGTATCACAATGCCAACTTTCGAACACCGCCACAGATCTCACGCGCTCAAAGTCTTTCAAAATGTTAACCGGTTCAATGTTTCTTGACGACGCTCAATACGTTTTACACTGGAAGGACATATTTTTGTAGTAATTAAACAATTTATTGGAAAACATTAATTATTTGCGGCACTATGTACCTACCCACTAAACTGATCCCTCGGCAGTGAATAATACGGCATCAATTGAGTTCTTTTCTTTTTCCTTTCCATGCGTAGTCATCGCAAGAAATGTTTGGGCGATGTTCGGTAAAACATTCGGTACACGTGAAGTAAAACGGTCTATAAAATTCTGACACAACGCTACACACTCCTTAGATAACGAGTCGGTCCTACGCCGACACAATATCGTCATAGACAATGCGACGCTCTGCTTGAAACACAGCATCCAGAGCAAGCGTTCGGAAGTGTATTGCCGTTTTAGGGTAGTTGAGGGAGACTGTACGGGCCTTGCGTGGAGCTGCACATTGGCCTACAATTTCCGGGCTTTGCTCACCCGGCTGGCGATGGCGCAGAAGACAGTCTCTGTGCCTTCCGGCCGTCGTGGTTAGGCTTATGGGCCTCGATGTAGATTTCGACCTGATCTGACGAGGGTCGAGGGGGTGATTCAGTCTTCTGCTGTGGCAATTGAGTTTGAACAGTCGCGGTTTGTGCCTATTCATCGGGCTTGGCGTGATGCGGCCGTCCGTCTGGAAGAAATAAACGAGCAAAGCCAACAGTCACTGATGAAGTCTTCCTACCTAGGCAGTGCTAAATAAAAGGGGGGAGGCGTGCTAAGGAGGCTGCAGCTTAGGGCCACATCCCTGGCTGTCGGAAAAGTTTTCTGGCTGGGGAAGAGGAAGCAGACGGAAGCTGAAGAGAGAAGCCGGTTTTCCCCTCTCCAGCATTCCGTCTGCTGCCTCTTCCCCTGTCCCCCTTTCCCTCGAAAACTTTCTTAACCTGTATGTCAATAAAAAAAAAGAAAAGCTCTGCTATTGAAACGTAAAGCGACGCGTACGCGCTGCGAGGCCTCGACTTTGGATGCCGCCTATAATTTATATAGTTAACGCAACAGCGTTAAGAAGCTCGGGTCGCAGAAAAGCCGGCGTCGGCGGCGTTGTGACGGGAAAGTCCTCATCGGTCGAAAAGGTCATGGCGTCACAGCCTCATGACCTCGTCCGGGAATTTCAAAGAACCCACAGCGCTCACGTGACATCACGCATGGAATGAAAGGGATTAAAAAGATGAAAGACGTTTACCAATCTCTGGATCAAGAAATTAGAGTGCATTTCTCGAAGAGGAGGAGGGGAGGGGGAGACGGGAGGGTATGCCCCTCCTCCTCTTTTGTACCCTCCCGTCCTCCTCCCTCCTTTCCTCCTAATCCTCCTCTCCTTTTTTCTTTTTTTCATTGCGGCATGCAATTTACTGGAGACTCGACACGATCTTCGAGAAACATAAGCAGATGTGGGTGTTTGCGTTCGTAGTTGTCACCCGCCTAGCATTGTTACTGCACAGACCTTTATGTGCGGTGCCGGCTCTTTACTTGGATGAACAAAATTCTTTACTGTGACCAGGGTGTCGCTCTGAAATTTTTGTCGGTTCGGTTCGGGTTCCGGTTCACGGCTCTCGGTTCAGCTCCGGGGAGCGAAAGAAACGGTTTGAAACGCTAAATTAAGAATATATTTTCCGCGTTGTTTTTGCAATATGCACTATTTCCGCCGTAAGACCAGTAACTAAAGTTTTTTTTTTTTTTTTTTTTATCACTCGTACAATTCATTTTTATTTTCAGGTAACAAAAATATGAAATTGCATTATTTAAGTTTGACGCAACAGTACAAGAAAATATAAAATAGCATACGAAACGTCGTGTTTATATGACTCAACATTCATTTGTTTACCTCACTCGCATGTATTTTACCTGAATCGAAAGGTTGTCAAGAAGTGGTATAGCTAGCCTAAAATACCAGTGATCGGTACAACTTTGCGTCGCAGTATTAAAAGTCAAATCTTAGTTGTGCCCTTGAAGGAATTAATTACAGTGCCTAAAATGATTTTAGGCATTGTAACTCCTTCAAAGGCACAACTCAAAAAAAAAGAAACGATATATGGCGACAAGGTGTCCATTCCATGATTTTAGTGAAATCATGGAATCAACACCTTGTCGCCATATACCGTTTTTTTTTTTAAACTTAACAGATTTGTTTAAGAGAAGCTGTGAAAGTTAAACTTATGCGGTTCGTGCAGGTGAGTTATACGGCCAGGGGGACAGAGTATAGGGGGCTAATCGTAACAATCAGTTGGGTAATTATTTAAAATTTTAGTCAATTAGAAGCTTGCTGAGCGTCATGGAAAACCACTATATCCATAATTTTCAGAAAGACTGAGCGCATGAGAAGCGTAAAGTGCACTAAAGTTATCACTCGTGGAACAGGTACAAGGCTAGCGGTTTCGGTAAGGCACCCGCGCGACTTTTCCGTCTCTTATCTAGCCCCAGGCTTCTACCTGCTCCACGAGCGGAAACTTTAGTACAGTACTACGCTTCTCACGCGCTCATATTCTTTCCAAAAAATACTGATTTAGTGGTTTTTAATGACACTGAGCTAGTTTCTAATTAGAATCATATATCTATTTTCATTAATTAAAAAGTTAATTAACGAATTTTACTTAATTATCCGACTGACCGTTACGATTAGGCCCCTATACTATGTCCCCCTGGCCTTATAACTCACCTGCGCACACCGCATAAGTGTAACTTTCACAGATTTCTTTAAACAAATCTGTTACGTTAAAAAAATCTTATATAATGTGGTATATACTTTACAAAATACGTTGCGCAATATATATGATGACGACGCAACTCAGCTAAATGCAATAATATTTTCAAAATGGCACGGAAGTTTTAAGACAAGCCCTTTTAGTCTACCTTCGATAGAAACACTGCGCGGCAAGCACAACGCTTGTGCTTCTAAACAACAGTTTTTACACTTAGCACCGTGATGTAGGCGAAGAATCACGCAAAAAAGAGTGTTCAAAATTGTTCGCTCTAATCTATACGCACCTTCATACTCCGATCGAATCTTGCTTAAAAATAGCCCGTACCCAAGTGAACATTTTCTCATGCAGGATAAACTGGCATAGCCTGGGTGTTGAGAATTGCTCTTGACAAGATGCCAGTAAATTTAATTTACAAATAGGCATCACCCTTGCTAATTAATGATTTTTTGTTAAAAATAACAAAGAAGTATTTCATGCTCTACTCGACACAGCAGCTACTTAATTCGGCACTTTCTGACGGCCTGTGTGCGCAATCGTCATAGTTCCACCACGCGCCCCTGTGATACTTTGTTTTTGTCCCGCCCGCGGACACATAAACTTGCTCTTCATCACATAAAAGAGGAGGCAATAACAGACTTCAACATGTTTGAGAAGATATATATGTGTCAGGAACACAAAGTTATATAAATCAGCTCTAAGGCTTTCCCAAATCACCTACACACGTGCCTATCGAGGATAAAAACACCGGATGAAATTTGCAGAGCATTTTTTCAGATAATTTAGGAGTGCATTTACTTATGATGTATATTAAGACTATCGGCCCTTTATTTATGTTGCCAAATCTTCAGTCAGTAATTAAATATATTTTAGAGCGCAGCTCTTAGGCGCCCGTTTCCGGCTCGAGCGGCGTCGGCGTAACCGCGCGGTGCATTATGGCTAAATTTACCCTCTAAATTTAGCGGAAAAGTTTCCCTGCTAAATCTAGCGGAAAACATTTCCCCGCTAAATCTAGCGGAAATATTTCTCAGCTAAATCTAGCGGAAAAATTTCCCCGCCAAATCTAGGGGTAAAATTTTCCCGTTAAATTTAGCGGAAAATTTTCCCCTAAAAGGGAGGCGAGCAGGAGTGGAGGAGGGGCATAGCCTCCTCTCCGTACCTTCCCCTCCTCCTCCTCAAAAGCTGCGCTCTGATTCGGCGTTACAGGGAGATGTAAACGATTTTAATTTTTTTTATTATCCTTAATAAATTTTACTCTAAGTTCACATGACCGCTTTAGACCGGCTCGAGAATACGCCCTGTTGAGCCCATATGCGGAAACGTGATTTTTTGTTCGCTGTTTGGCAGTGTGCAACAACGGGTCGCAGGGTATGCCAAAAAGAACTTTGTGCTCGCATGACATATCGGAAGGCAAGTGCACGAAATGCGGAGAAAGATAATATATTAAATGGAGTTCTTCAGAAGAATCTGGTACACGATGCAATACTGCAAGAGGAAACACATAGAGATGCAATCATATTCCTAATTACAAATAAATAGCGCGAGGGACGGACGAATACTTTTTTAATCCTAACATAAATAAATCAGGTTTGGACATCGGCTTGCATGAAGTACTGTCCCGGGAGGCAGTGTTTGGATTTACGTGCACTTGCCTTGGGCTCTCACTTCAAAGCTCTGCTTTATCAGTCATGCGCTCTAACATTGTGTTGTTTGTTGTTGTTTTGTTCTGTTTTGTAACATTGTTTTTTCGAGAGGAAGCATACTAAAGTTGCTAGATCTATAGGGACTTTAGCTAGACCTCTATAGACTTTACAAGAATCGCCTTCTGCGCGCTGACATCTTTGCCTGCTGGGCTGTGGAACGCCTTCTGAGAATGCGCTGTAGCTCTGTTGTGCTGTATATCAGACGCTGCGCATGTGTCCCCAACTCAGTGACTCATCGTTTTCGCCCGGGTGGTAAGCGAAGGGGTTTATAGTAATTGGTGAGAACGGCAGGGGAGAACTTGAGTTCTCCCGTCTCCAGCGCCAGCTTCCTATACTTGGGCAACGCTTCGGCATCTGGTGCACGCACCTCGAATGCGTTCACGCTGCCAAAGCACTGCGGAAGGCATGAAGCGCGTGCTGTAGGCCGAGCGTTTGCGCCTCCTGCCGCTCCCATTCCGATCGGAGGAGGGTACAATGTGATTACTTTGGAATGTTCAACACGCTTCTGGAACGCGAGTTCTGACGTCATCGAGTAAGCGAGGTTTTGAGACGCCACGAAACATTTACTCCGGAGTCGGACCGAGTTTGGAACAAAGCCATTGTTAGTGACTAGTGGAAAAGCGGCAGACGCGCATATATCTCGACGTCGCCAAGCGGGCCGGTATATACTGCAATCCTTGTGACAAGCTACGAACCCGTCGGGGACGCAAACTCTGCATTGCCCTCATTGGCTAAAGCCCCTTGATAAAGTTCAAGCTTGGAACGTGCGAACGTGCAAGACACGTACCACGAACAGGTGCTGCGACGCGCTTCCGAGGGCCGCTCATTTCAGTGCGCCACTTAGGGGGTATTCACTGGGCGCCATATTTAAAGGCCATGTTTAGGGCGCACTCTCAGAACGAGCTTACATTAATAACCTGCTATGGTCGGCAATCTTGATGGCGTGGAATGCACGTGTCTAAAAAACTGTGGAAGCTCGCCGTCAGCACGCGCTCAGCAACCACGCACACAGATATGGCCGCCAGTGAATACTCCCTATTTGCTTCCAAGGGCTGCGCGAGGAGCGGGCATCATGCTTTGGCGCATTTGACGCTATACTTGGAAGGCAAGGACAAACACATCGAGGGGTTTTACTATTGGCGATGTCGGAGAAGTGCTGAGACGGAAGGTGGTATTAGGTGAAAGGAGCAAGTTAATGGTAGATTCGTGGAAGAAAAGCAGAGTAACCGCACGGACGATGCATTGTTTCAGCAGACGACCGCCATTTCTGAATGTATAGACCGACACGCTGCTTACAAACAAGCCCGCGTTTGCCCACACCAGCTGTGGGCACTGCGCGTGCGCACAAACCGAATTCGGGAGTAGTGAAGCGTCTGCGCACGCGCAGTGCCGTCGACAGCGCCACCGCAGCTGCGTGACGTCGGGGCCGCGTGTTGGTCTATTGGGAGTTGAAGAATGTCATCTTGGTTTTAAAAGCGCACAAAAGACGTTGAAGAATGTCCCGATATTTAGGTCTCTGAGAGCCCAATATACACAGGAAGAAACCAATCACCTCAACTTACCTTCGTGCCCCATCTTGCAGTTGTTATTAACGAATGATAAAACGTTTTCAAGTTTTCTTTCGTGTCTCTTAAAGAAGGTTCGGAGAAAGAGAAGATGACTCAACTGGATCCTTTGCCAGAGCCGGCGGCTTCGGCGTCGCGGACGACTTTGACGGGAGCGTCCTCAGCGTCGGGTTGCGGTCCCCTGATCAAACGTTGGCGGGGAGGCGGCACTGGAGAGACCGCTTTGGCCTTCACGTCCGGCACAATGTGCTTTGACGTAGAACTGTCCGAAGTCTGGGGCAAACAGAATTAGTACATGCATATTTATCTGAGGCATTTTCCAAATTCTCGCCGACTCTGACAGGAAGAAACCCGTAAAAACACCGAAGCAGCATGGTTGGCCTGATTCGCACTGTTACAGAGTCCCATAAGTAATTTATACAAATTCAAAACCACACGCACTTCACAGGAGATAAACGCTGAGCTGAGATTAATATAAAATGCATCTCTCCTTGCCTCTTTAGAGGGTTAGAGGCAAGGCGTAACGACACGCTTTCGTCAGTTCTTGCTGCTTCGAGCGGTGTTGCGGAACGAACGCCCCCCATTCTATTCCAACTCCATTCCAGGGAATTCGTTTTCCCGTTTTCCGATAATTCCATCTCCTAGCACTGGAAACACTGGGCTCATTCCCACCCCTGAATGGCTGTACCTTTCCATTCCTCTAAGTCCCCACCGCGAATAAATGGCTATTAACAACTACATTTAAGCGGTACTTAAGAGGATTCTGCGACCGTCTACCTTCTTGGTCATAATTTATTCTACGGACTCTAAGCATCCTAAAATTTTAAAAATTCCAGTCACACGACACCGATTTTCTCATTAGAAACGTGAGGAAAGCCGCGACACACCACTTTCTGAGCCGATTTTTCCGCTCAGGAAATCGCAAGCCGCCTCTGCGAAAAATTCCGCTCAAAACTGATGTGTCCCGACCCTTCATTACGTTTCTAATAAAGAAATCGACGTCGCGTGATTGTAATTTCTGGATTTTTAGGATGCTTAGGGCCCGTAGAATCAGTTGTGACCATGCCTGAACAGACGATCGCAGAATCCTCTTTCGTGCCCCTTTAAGCGGCCGGTAACTAACGTCAGTATAAAGCACAAGTTATCAAACGCAGAGACAACTGCAAAACTATGCAAAACACGTCACGAAACGATTTATTCTACTGGGCCGAGTGGTGGTCACAAATAGCGCTAGTGGCGATTGGTATGGTGGCACTGCAGATATCGATCGCGTGAACAAGCGTAACAAGGCTCGTAAAAGGTGGCAAACTTCAAGCCAAGCATTTTATTCACGAAAGGACCGTGTATATCTTTCCCTTCTAGGGGATACATGGTAAGTGCACGCATCCAAGAAACGCAAGCGGTGGGACATTGTCCTTGCCAGGCGGCCTACGACTGGTGCTGAATCACACATGGCCAAAACAGCCACATTGTCGCGTCTCGCGGCGCCAGGAGCAAGACCTTGCCCGCCTACAACTCTTCCGTTTTAGTTGCTTCACTGGGGCGCCACTTGCATCCCCGAATAACACGAGCCGGTCACATAACCAAGCCGTCAGTACATAAAGTACAATGTCGCTGTTTTAAAAACACCTTTGACCACATCGACACAGTTTACATAAAACAGGGCACATTCCACTGTCTTTTAGGCAAAATGCCACCCAACTCCATACCCCGTACCATTCCTCCCAGTGCTAATGCTATTCCATTCCCATTCCATTGAGGGAGTCGTGGAAGGGCGGAATGATTCTGGGGTCACTCCCAACTCCGGAGAGGCAACTCCCCAACAATGGCTTCTTGATTTGTTTTCGCCCCGGTATATCCGTACTGAAATCACGTGCTGACTACAGGTCATCGTTACAGAAAAAACAAATTGTTTACAACATCTACTTGATCACTGCGTTGTCACAGTCGCTTTATTGTTTTTGTAGAATTAATCTTCAAAATATCAAGAAGACGACGATGCAAAAAAAAATCCTTTAATTTTGTCTCGCTTTTTGACCAAACATACCGGTCTAAATATGTTCTTGAGAAGTACATCCGCAACATCGCAATAATTCGCACAATCATTAAGTGGCCCCACAAAATTATGTTTTTACCTTCCTTCAATACTGCTCAAGATAACTTATTAACGCTTAAAACCTCCCAGTGCATTGGTGTTTCTCTCTTCCCATTATCTGCAGTAGTAGAAAACATTGAAGAAGAACAAGCAGCGGTTGGCAATGCACAATGGCACATGCGGTGGTCAGAACAACGTAAGAGTTGGGCCCTTGTCGATGCTGCAGCGTTTGGACGCAAGAAACACGAACAGCCGCCAGTGCATTAATTGTAGTTGTAACAGAGACAATGCTCATGTCGGCATTACCCTAGGCCCTAGGGTAATTCCATGGACTATGTCATAAATGTTTGTAAAGGAGAGATTAGAAGAAATAGTCCGCTTCTACCCTAGAAATAACACCCTGACAAAAATGTTGAGGATGTCCGTGGCGTTGCGTGTGGGGGTATATTTGCGCCACACTAAACACCAACTCATGTTTACAAACAAACCGGAGCGCCCCGAGCGGACGCCACCGGCGCCGCGCATGCGCGATGGGGGTGTGGGCATAAAGCTCACCGTCGCCCATACACAAACCATTGGAACGCGATGTTGTCGGCGTCGGTGTGAGTCCCCCTGCCCTTTTTCACGTTCGAATTGTTGATTCTACGTCTTCCTGGCGATGTCTGACTACTTGAGTGGCGTCAGCAAAATTGCCGAGGCTCGTTACACCGCAAAACTTCGCGTGAATAATGTGACAGGTGGCGATTTATTCCGCGTGGACGCCGCAGTGTACGTACGCTAAAGCCTGATTTGCATGATGCGATTTCGCTCGCAATTTTCAGTCGCGACGCCGCTCGGGCTGCAAAAACGTGAGCCGTAGCTGAGATAGTCGACATTGATACTGAACATCGCAAGCAGGATCGGACCAAGTGAATTAGGCCTAACAAGTCGGTGATGGTTGCTGGTAACAATGATCAACATCTCCTTGTATCTACTGTTTTATCGAGCCTGCTTACCAACCTTCAAATTTAAGTCTTTCGAGGCCTGCACTCACTTCTTATCGCAAGCACCCCGGCGTCGTCTAAGAGAGCAGACGACAAGCAGAAACGTTTGAAAGAGCAGACGACAGTTCGAACGATAAGGCGGCCGTTTGAACTTGAAGGCGCACTAGAGGTAGTCCGCAGGTGGTCCGCACAACTTGGCGGTTTTCTTGCGTTCATGTTGGAACAAAACAAATAAATCTGGTGACCATAAGTATGCGTGAATTCAACCCAAAGTGCTTCCCGCCCAAGCAATCGTTGTCCGACGTCGTCTGCTTTTCCCTTTTCACGGCACTTATCCAGATTCTCGAACAAACCGAGCACGTAAAAACTGACCTTCAAACCTTTCTCGACACTTTTGGTACGGCCCCAGTCGCGGCGTTTTGACGAGAAGGCAGGTTTTTGTCTGGTTCCTTTCGAAACAACGCAGGAATACACGTCTGGTATGGGGACTTCTGCCCACAGTCCCCGACCGGAAGTGCGACCGATGCGCCACCACCGCGCCGTGACGTAACAGAGATGAGTTCGTGTATATACCTCTTGCGCAAATGCATAACATTCCAATTTCCAATTCAAGATCGCTTCGTGGTCCCTTATACAAGCAGCAATTACAAAATGCTTTCAATTTTCTTCACTATGCCTGTAACCTCGAAGCACACTGTCTTACCTGGAAGGTCGAGTCAAGCAGCTTCGGCCTGATGTAGCGCGGCGGACGTCTGGGACTCAGACCGCGACCCACGCGGGGGTCGTCCTCGAGTCGGCGACAGCGGCTCCTCGCCTCGGCCTTCTTGCTGATTCGGATGTCCGACGACGTCCGACGCGTCGTGGACGAGGACGCCGAGTCTTGGCGGTCCCCTTCGCTGGAACGTCGTCCGCCGCGACTGAACCCTTCGCGGTCTCGGAACGCCCTGGACGCGAAGAGGGAAGACAGTGGGTTTATGGGTCACAGTTGAAAACAGACATGTACAACAAGTCTGTTGTCAAAAATGAAAACAGCTGACAACAGACATAACAAATGTAATGCCAGAGTACTCAAACTATCCAGAGATATTCGTTATTCTTTGCTTACTTATTAACGCTGGGGCTGAACGGAGGAGAGCTTCTTGGTACACGTAGGCGCACGCGCACGCGTGCACATACACACGCACAAACAACTGGATTACGCAAGTGTCAGATTCAGAAACATAATACATTGTTTGCAGTGTTATATGTGAACAAATTTATACGCGTAGCATATAAAAATATTGACTTTCAAATACCTGAAGACTAGGCCAGGTGCTAAGAATATGTTGAACTATATGTCATTATGAAGAGTGTTCCGAAGGGTAAGATTTATTCAGTCTAATTGATAACGACAATAAAACGGATGCGACTCTTTTAGATGAGGCTCCCTAATAACAAGCAGTTAGGTTTGTGTGCTTAGGGTGCAAGGTTTTTAAGGCTTGGTGCATGTTAACTGAGAAATCTTGTATATGTGTTTTTAGTGTGTCCACACACAAAAAGACAATATTTAAGTATAGTAAAACTTGTGTTATGCGTGGTTATTTAAAAAACAAAAAAGAAAGAGCGAGAACACGGATATAGAAAAACCCGCAGGAAGTCATTTCCACGCGGTTGTTTGAGGAACTGTGCCTTGGTGGGGAAGTCGCAGGAATCGACTTGAAAGACTTACATTTAATGGAACATACTCCCCGTTAGCTGTACCACACGATGCCCGGAGAATGTTTTGAGGTACAATTTGATTGCTGAGATAAGGATATTTAAATAGGACATTGAAAAAATCTCCGGTAGACCGAGGTTCCCGCGCGTTTTTTAAGCAACTACGCCTTCCCGGAGAGGTCGTAACAAACGAATTAGAAGACGTACGTTTAATGGAGTATATACACATTTAGCTGCACTATACGGTTTCCGGAAGACGTTTTAAGGTGCAATCTGACTTCCGAGATCAAGATCATTAAATTTGGACAGTTTGACCAAATTTCTATCAGCTATACTCTGTTTCCTACTTAGCGTGCAACGCTGTCAAAGCAACTCGCGCGAGCGCGTGGCTTCATATCTGGTTTTGTTTGCGCAAGAACGCGTGCAAGTGATCAACGATATCAAGCCCCATGCTCGCGCCAGTAGCTTTGACAGCGTTGCACACTTCTGGTATATTCGCCTGGTCGTTTTTCGGCCTCTTGGAGCGCTCTGAAAAGCCGGTGTGCATTCAATGGTCGACGCCAGGCGCTCCAAATATATTCGCCTGGTTCTTTCGGAACGCTCTCGAAGCTCCGACTCTCGCCGGCCTCCGAATCGGAGCGGTTTGAGGCGCTCTGACTGGGAAGTGGGAGCGCGCGAGATCGGGCTGCCGACCGGTCACGTGACTCCAGCCATTCCGCCCTTTTTCTTTTGTGTCGGAAGCCAACGGCGAGAACGCAGCTACTCCGCAAAAAGAGGGATGCGAAAAACAGCCGTCAGTCTCGACGCCGTCACCGTTGTGTTGCGCTCCCCGAATTGAGGTGAAATGTCGTTCAAACGAAGACGTTTAATGTTAGTAGTGGCACCGCCAGTGCTGCTGGCGAAGCTAGCAGACAACGACAACACCAGCAGCTCGAACTACGACGACGAGGACCGTGTTTGCGAAGCGAAGTTTGCCGAGTTGTTTGACGTACCTTGTACCGGGTTTACTACGGTTGATAGAATGCCATTTCGCCGAAGCACGTTTTAGAGAACGGGCACGTTTTATCGAAGCACAGTTTAGAGAAAGCAGAGCCTCAGTTTAGAGAAATGCCGTTTATCGAAAAGGGGACGCTATTGGAAAAAGGGTTTTCTACTTCGCGCGTGTATCACTGGTGCGCGTGTTAACCCAAGCCCCCCGCTGCGCTCCCGCCGCTTCGCGGCGGCAGTCTGCGGCGGCTCATTACAAAAATGTTAACTCACCAGACTTATCCGCACACGCCGCTTCGCGGCGACCGAATTCGCTAAAAGGAGGCTCATCGCCATTTTCTCTAAACTTGGTTTCTCTATAAAGGCATTCGATAAACTGGGGTCGGTAAAACGACGTTCGCTAAAACGAGCTTCTCTAAACCGCATGACTCCGCCTTGTACCTAACGTTGCCTTGTACCAACGTTGCCTTGTACGGTGCCCAAGGTCAAGGCCTATGTTTTTATAGTGCGAACCTACTCGGACAAAGCGGTAAGTACAAAAAGTACGAGATTTTCAACTTGTAATGTTGTCTTTTTTTTATAGTTTCGCAAGAACTTCCGCTTGGCACGGCTGGCTTGCGATGACCTTATCAGCGTCCGCGTTGACGGTTGCCATTTTCAAGGATTTACGGATGGATGGATCACTGAATACTGCTCAACCCTTTGAATCCAAAGAGCAAACGTTCCGCTAGAGGGCGGCTCGCGCCGTCCTCTAGTGGCGCACGCCACCCTCTATCCGCTCAACTTGCCGCTCTGAAAAGTTGAAGAGCGCTCGGCTGGGCGCGCCGATTCTCTCGCTCCGATGCGGAGGCGCGCCGGGATCTGGTAGCTACGACTCGGATGATTGGAGTGCTCGAAAGTGACTAACCGAATATACCATAAGTATGAAACAGAGTATAGAATTATTTTAGCACCTGCGCCTTCGCGGGGAAGTCGTAGAAAGCGACTTAGAAGACTTAAATTAGGGAGTTTTAGTAGACCGCGTTTCCCCCTTCGCTAAAGGTCCATACGCACGTTCGCGTTTGAACGCGTTTGAGTGCGTGGCGGAGTCTTTGCGGCCAGGCGCGGTCACTTGCGGAGCGACGCGCGCCTTCCCGCAACGCTTGGTAGCGCGACGCAAGCGGGTAGAGACTCGCTCAACTTTCCGAAGCGTTGCGGTGCGTTTGGGTGCGTTCGACCAGTCAGAAGCCGAAAGAGGAGGGGGGGTGACGTGTTCGCTCGCCCCACCCGGCCGACTCGGCGAGACATATCCGGTTCGCCTGTCGCAGTGCTTGCTTTTTCGTTTTGGGAAGCGGTGGGGACTGTATTTTCCAAGGCTGCGATGGTTCAAGCTTGACGAAACGTCGGGGAAGCCGGCGAGATTGTCCCAAGATCGAACACTTCGACGCTGTCGCTGTGCGCCGCCATGTTGCCTTGGATTTCGCTTACTATTGGTGAGCCACTAGCGACGATAGTGCGTTCTTATTGGCTCTTGACTGCGGTTGACTGCGTGTCAACACAACTGCGTACAAGTTTGGCGCAAGCGGTCTTCGCAACGCAACGCGTCCGCTTGCCGCTACGGAACGCACCGCGATCAAAAATGTGCGTATGGGCCTTAACCCTCCGCCACAAAGAACGCGCCACTACGCCTGCGCGCCGATGGCCTTGGCTGGAGAGTTCCGAGTAGCAGAGGGGCTTAGCGGAGGGGGAAACACGGTCTCCTAAACTCGCTACTGAATGAAGCATATACCCAATTAGCTGTACTATACGATTTCCGGGGAACTTTTCAAGATGCAACCTGACTGCTGAGACAAGGGTCATTAAAGTAGGACACTGACAAAATTCCTTGCAGACCAAGGTATGTGCGCGTTTTTTTTTTTTTAGCAAATGGGCTTTTGCTGGGAAGCCAAAGCTAGCCACACAGTAGGCTATTACTGAACGTAGTATATACCCAACTAACTGTACTATATGATTACCGGGGAAGTTTGTGTGATAATTACTGAATGTTTCAATCCATAGTCCTTGCCTTCAGTGATGTGGTTGCTGCTTTAAAGGGAAACTACAACGAAGTTTCGGCACTAATTTTTTGGTCTATATGTGTTCAAAAGAGCAGTATCACAGGGAACATACCAATGTCTTGTTAAAAAAGTCTCGTAAAGGAACTTTAAAACAAATTAAACGATTAGCAAAGAGCACCTGGTGGATGTCGCTAGCGCCTCGTTTGTAATGCTCGTCTAGGAACCTTGACAGCTAGTGACGGAGGTTGTCTTGTCTCCGGCCACGACGAGAGAAGGGGGGAAGGAGGAACTCCCCTCTTCCCGAGAATCCCTTTTGTGTGTCGCAGAAGTCGCTGTTGTCCCCCTAGAAGATTTTAGAAGATTAATAACCCGTCACTCAAAATTCATACAAAAGCAGCTGCTTCGGTGGCTGGAACGACTAGGCCATCCTCTCGACGTCAGCCTCGCCGTAGCTTTGCTCGTCTTGAAACGACCTACGCCACGATTGCGTTGGATGTCACGTGCTCTAAGCTGGGCCTTCTCTGAGCGCTTACCAGAGTGGGCCGTTTATAACGAAAAATACAGCCACCAGGATCAAAATACAAACGTGCGATTGTCATTTACAGATATTGTGGATCATATTCAACCTATTTTTGAACACAACGGTAATATTTCAAATTTCGTTGAAGTATCCCTTTAAAGAGCCTTTTACCCTTGTACATTTTGCTAAAATGGGAGGAACTTGTGCCAACATTGTGCCAACGCTTATATTCACTTTATTAATACCGATAATATAATAAATGACGCACCACTACACGGCCAAATCCTTACGGTAGACTTGTGCGAATCTCCGAGACTTTCTATTATCACCTAAAATGACATGATATTCCATTTGATCTCTGTATCAAACATTGACAGTTTTGGAAGTTTGGCAATATTTCTCACGCCTGTCTGTTTTGGCTAGATAGCTAGCATTATTGAGTGCTCTTGTCATTGCGCAGTTGTGAACTGCAGTAAAGCGACAGCTGTTTAGTAGGCGTCGCAAGTATGTATACCATGCTTCGCCGCGGCGCACCCGTGTGCTGAGGGAAAAGCACTCCTCCAGAGTGGGACGTTATACACGGTGTCTCAGTAAAACTGCACATAGTATAGACATGTGATAGACTGCAATATTCTGATAATATATTTTCACATTGGAGGTTCATCGAGGATGCTCGAATCTTGCGAGAAGTTTTATTTTTCATGTCAACTCTAGTTTAGTGATTACCTTTATATAGGTTCCATCCTTTCGACGGCACAATGAATGCAGTAAATTTTAACTAAATTGGCTGAAGCAGCAAATGCAAGCCTGGAAAGACCCTGAACGAGTTTGGTGGGTTTTTTTTTTTTTTTTAATTGTATCGTTTACATGTTAATTTTTGTTATCATGAGAGTTTGCTTATGAAATGTAATAAACCCTTATCAAAAGTCCATCAAGCAATACTGATGGTCGTCATTTCTTCGGCACGAAGCGTGTGATTGAATCTGAGTCCTCGCTGAACGCTGATGCGGCACTCGTTTTCAGTACAAACTAAGACAAGTTTATGCTGAATGCTGACGCAGCCCTCGTGTCCACCAGATGCTGAGAGTATCTGATTAAGCAATGGCAGACCGGAAATGGCACTGACTTTTGAAAAGGGTCTTTTGATGTTCATCAGTGGCGTAGGAACAGGGGGGTGGGGCAAAGAGGAGCCTTTTAACCCCCCCCCCCCCCCTCTCATCTCCCGAATAGTTTCGTCACATCTGATGTGCATAATCAAGTGGCAAAAGCTTTATTTTCTTTCTAAACTGCGTTTATTTTTTATTACAACATTTAGAGTTTAAAGAAGACATCAATTTGGGTACTCAAAATGATTATATTCTGACATTAATTCAGTGAAATATACTATTTGGTTTACATTTGATTTCATACTTAAAATAACCATGCATAGAAGTTTGTACTGCTCTTTGTCAATCAGCATCTTGTTATTGTGCCTTACGCTTCTATGCGCAATTAACCTGCTAGCTACGGGATCAAACATGCCACATTCTTAATGCCATTAAAAAGGTTGCACAGAAGCAGGAAGGCAAAGTAGACATAAACACATAAATCTCAATTTGATATTCGAACTGGTATGAATAAAAATTAAATGTGTGCTATGCTCCAAAAGTACTCTTTGCTGCCCCAAAAGGGACTTTTGGCTGCTCCGAGAGATGCTCCAAAATGACTCGGACCAATCACATCACTGCACCCTTGTTAAAACTGAAGGCACCAGCTACTGCCCGTTAAATAGGGTACATCCATCCATCTATGGCAAGCACAGCTTCCCCGCTTGGGTAATAGAACTTGTTATCAGCTGATTACAAGAAGTTTGGTGGTGTAAAATAAGTGCTACAGAAACTCACACATGCTGAGCAGCACGACAAATGTGCAGCACCCTCCGTTTTCTAGACTGCCCGTTGTTGCGTCACACCCCCGGAAAGTGCAAAGAAATTGGATTCTTAGTTTTGGCATCACCTCCATTTGCCATTTTTGCAATAGCTACTCTAAATTTATAGTTTTTAAATAGCATGTTGGAAAGAGTGGAGCCTGGGTACCCGGGAAATGTAGTTAGTTTGGATAGCTGAAAGAAAAATGAGTGTACCCCTCCAACTGTTTAGAAGAGACCATGCTACGAGACATGGCACATTCCTATCGAGAATTTCCCGAAGTGGCAACAGATGGCGTTGCAGGATCCGGCGTGTCACGTTGTCGGATGTCACGATGTAGTGGTTGGCCGTAGAAGTCCGGGCAAAAAGTAGGAGCGAATGCAAGTGTCGCTGTCGTCACGACGCTCCAGCTCTTGGCTGCTCAAGATTCCGTGGACCGCCAAGCCAGAGAGTGACTTGCAGTAGAACAGGCGTCTGCTGCATCCGCATTTGCTGCTGTGCCACTGTTAGGATCTCTGCAGGCAACAGCGGGACACTCTTAACGGTGTCATTTTGAGGAAATGGGGAGACTGCATTTGGGTACATGGTAAAGTCAGAGAAACGTTTTAGGCACCAAGGCATTACCAAGCTTCCCGCCAGCTTGAAAGCGAATTTTCGGTATAAACGTCTAGATGGCGGGTGCCTTGAGAGGGCTTCTAACCTCTGCCGTTCCCCTCTCCGAGTTAGTGAGGTTGAAAAGTCGTCTGTAACCAAGGTGGCCACAGCTCGGATATTTAAGACAGAATGGACCGCTCTTGCTGCCTTTTTGGCGTGGTTTCCACCCTGAGAAGCCTTTCTGAGGAAACGTGGGCTTAAGTGGCTCATATCTGTAACAGTTGGCTTAGACATCGTACATCATGTTCCAAGGGTACAGTCTGGCTCCCCTTTTATTTCTGTGTCGCACCTGTCTTGTGTGTTTGCTCGTTGGTGCATCTGTGTGCGGGCGATCTGTCCTAGAAACGTTGGTTAGTTGTCTCAGTCGAGCGTCCGTCGACACTTCACGAAGCAGCAGACGAGGCTGCCAGACAAGCAATGCTAGGGCAGTATACGCAAGAACGTCTCTCTCGCATTGCTGGGGCCAGTTTCATGGCCTCTTATCTCATCTAGGAGGGCACCTAGGCTCTCAGGAGCACTGTGCCAGGTTTTGCTTTCCATTTGCACGCACTGGTACCTCGCAGGCAGTGCCCCATAGGACTAACGTGGCCTTTGTTGCTCCCTTCCCTCCCTCCCCCGACTCCCTGGAGCTAGATTTCCCCAGCTATAGTTCCAGTCGCAGCAGACACGGTGAGTTTCTGCCAGCTTGCACAGTCCTCCTTCCCGTGGTGTCGCTTTCCGAGGTCTCATACCTTTGGTGACGGGTCGTGTGCATGCTGCTTGCATCCTGTGTCGGCTGACCAGATTGGCAGGCGGAGTTTAGTTGGTGTCATCAGCCTCGTCTCAACACTTGCGTGACTATGTGGACAGCGCGTGAACCATGCACAGTCTCGGCGGCGGGACGCGGGGGTGTTTGCAGGGCTTTTTGGAAACACCGTTGGGGAAATCATGCCGTTCACACTTGTTTGGCCAAAACCTTGCATGGGTCTTCGGTGGTCTGCAGCTTTTGCTTGTCACAGGAGAGTTGGACGAGGTACTAACAGAACACATAAGCCCCGGATACTCCCATTAAAGGAATTGTCTGGAAACAAAATCTGCCCAACTTTTATTTAATAGGTTTTTTTTTGTGGGGGGGGGGGGGTGGGTACAGTACATAGTTTGTTGGAACTGTTAGCCATCTCGGGCTGCACGGCTCAAAAATGGTGGCACGTCTGTGGTGTTGCGGTTTCCTTAAAAGAGGTGTGCAACGATTTTAACGTTGAAAGAATTGGCACCTTCTACTTTTGACATTGTTTATCTTGTCACAAAGGACAGAAAGCTCACTTCCTCCTTTCAAAAATGTTGCGATTCCGCCGCGTAATCGCGAGGCAAAAATTGGAATATTCCCCGACCTGCAGCCGCGAGCGGCGGCCATGAGAAGCACGTGGTATGACGTCAATGGGGGTCTTCTAGAAAGATAGCAAGTTGTGCAAATACCTGCTCGATAAAAGGTAAGTTTTCTATAAATCTTGTCGTTCCAATATAAATATAAATGCGTCAGAAACCGGGTTTCATCGACAAAACTTTAATTATACGGAGTTTTAGTGGCGCTATCTACCTAGGTCCACAAAACCGTCAGCTCTATCTGCTACCACGAACAGCCGCCAGAAGCCGGAGGGGGCCGGGGGACAGAGCTGGACGGGAGTGGCCGGACCCGGATGAGACTTTCCTCCTTTCACCATATTGTTCGCGCTGCGCCAGCACGCGGTCGTGATTGGATGAGTTCTCGTTGCTCACTGATGGTTCTAGAGAGAAAGCTTCACCGGAACCCCGCGCGACCCCCATTGACGTCACAGCACACGTGACTTGTAAGATGGTGAAGGAGTTGAGAGGCGCCGAAAACCTCAATCTTTGTCCATTTTGAAAATAAAAACTAGGACATGCAGGCAAAAGCGGTTTTTTGTTCTTTATTTCACCAACTCCCAAATTATTTAAGCAAAGCACTGAAATTGTTGCACAGCTCCTTTAAGCGTCGGATTGATGGTGTGAAAGAAAAGGGGACACATGCAAAAGAACCTAGTGTGCGCTCGAGCTGCTTATCTCCCACCATGGACACTCTTTGTTGCTAAAATTACTCTCGAGCCTGAGACGTGCCACCATCCTTGAGGACTGTTGCCTCAGATTTTCGACGGATGGTGCCAAAATGACTGAGGTTTATTACTGCCGAGCTCACCATTTGGTAAGTATTTCGGCAAAAGATGCGTCAGTATTTTGCTACCGTGAACTATATTCGAGCGTGGAACAAGCGCATTTTGTGGCTAAGGTGTTTCCCCTCCAGCCTTTGGGAGACGGTGGGTGTCCACTCACTATGCCTCACCTTCTCTTGCATGCTGTCGGCATCGCCTGGACACCCGTGTTGCCTGGACACGCCCACAGTCGTGAGTGTTGTTTTTTCCCTCTTCGCTGTCCGCTTCCTTGGCTTATTCTTTTGACACATTGGTATGCGGAGAGCAAGTTGTCTGCTTCTTGCGCGAGAGTTGTGGTGACATCAGAAAGACGCTGAGCTTTGATTGGCTCTGATTGAAGGATAGTGGGTAGACCTCAAAGCAAGCTGCCTTGAGGTCTACCCACTATCTTTCATTCAGAACCAATTGGAGCTCGGCGTTCTGACGTCACCACAACCCCTGCAAACGAAGCAGACAAACTTGCACTCCGCAAAATGCAGTGAGCATGGTCACCCGATACGTTCAATGCTCTGGATGGGATGGCTGGTAACATCCTCTATCGTTCATTGTAAGGCAATACGGAGTTTAGATTAAATCCTTATGTTGCCAAAAAAAAAAGTTAAATTCAAATTATGATCTAAAAACAAGGAGAAAATTAGCCATCTGCGTTTAACCCCTATTTGAAGCTCTTTTTATTTACGTTCCACCCATTGAAAAGCACAGTGAAATAGCCCATGCATTTGCCTGAACTCACCACACCACCGTTTCTCTACACGATAAAATCCGTCTGCTATGGTCCCCACCGAGAGCCGGAAGCGGTTGCCTGATGGACCAATGGCCGTTCCGACGAGGCTTGCTGCAAGCTGGAAACCGAAATTCGATTCTACTTTTTTTAAAGTGGAGCAGATCAAAGCGAGCGGTGACTACATACAACGCAGCCTGTTTGGAATCCTAGCGTATTGTCTAAGGACTGTCCCCAACAAGACAGCAAATGCCGTGCACAACAGAAAAAAGCGAGTGCGCTTCTCAAAAAGCTTTGTGGTGTGCACGTATGTTTTCAGTGAGGACATTAACCATGCAAACAGCAAGGCTTTCCTCTTCACCTCCTTGCTGTCGTCTTTTCGCCTTGTCTTTGGGCGGTTGGGGTCTGACAGCAACAGCTGAGGCCTTGACGACAGCCAATAGAACGTGCGGGTGACCGTCCGGACCCACGTGATAAGCATGCTCCAATCCTCTGTCTGAGGACGGAAGCAGAGGGTAGCTTTCATCCAGGTAAAAAGAATGTCTCAAAACAGACTGGAACCGGAGGGAAACCTACATTTTCGGTACAGCAAATGCTGTGAACTGCAGAAAATGTGTCCTGCTGGGACAGCTGTTCGCCGAGTCTGGAGGAACCAGGAGCAGATTTATGGGGGAGGGGGGGGGAGGGTATGCAAGGGAGCTACCCCCCCAGTCAACTTTTTTTAGTGAAAAAATTGACATATACCATCTTTTTTAGGAAGATAGGTTTAGTTTTGATGACATAGGAAATATTAGGTCAACAAAATAGATCTGGGCAATGTTTCACCCATGACACATTATCTGCCCCTCTTTCATCCATTTGGCAGATGCTTCATTGCCGCAGCAAGTGTGTGGCAAAGCACTGACCCAAGCTCTTCCCACACTTCCCAACGAGGGCCGCGCGTGTCGTCTCCTCTCTCGCAGCCGCTCTCTTCCAAGCGGGAGATGTTCTTCTGCGAGGGTCCCCCGGTGCCCGGCACGGTTCCGGCAGCTGCGCCTCCGCCGGGCTCGGCACCGAGAGAGGGTGGCACCTCGCCGTACGCCAGCAACGGGCGCCACGAGGCAGAGGGCTACGTCGGCTTCGCCAGCCTGCCAAACCAGGTGTACCGGAAGGCCGTTAAGAAAGGCTTCGAGTTCACTCTCATGGTGGTCGGTAAGGCTCAAACGTTCTCGAGGACGACTCTGTTAGGAAACCCGCTTTCGAAACGAGGAACCCTCGCGTCCGTGGGAGCCAAACCGTGGCGAGCCAGATTCGATGACAGTGGTGCCCTACGATGGTCAGTCCAAACTCGTGAGATGTCACACTTGATATGAGCTCGAACGGTCCGTCACGCGTTAACAAAACTTAAGAGACAGTAGAGGCTGTGAGAACTGAAAAAAAAAAAAAAGGAAGGATCGACTGTTTCAGGTCATATTGATTGTGATGGTACATAATCAGTTTTGAGTTCAGGGTTATAGCTTACACCACGATGTCAGCTTAGGAGTTATAGCTCAGCGCCGAAATCGGGAATCGGATCCAGTTCTCCGGTGCAGGCTCCGCAGCAGTTTCCCAACAGAGTCGGCGCGGTAACCTCGATAAGGCTGGTTTGGCGTCCCTCGTGTTGAGACGCGCGTTCCCCGGGGCCGCAGGGGAGTCCGGCAAGTCGACGCTGCTCAACTCGATGTTCCTGACGGACGTGTACTCGAACGAGTACCCGGGGCCCTCCTAGCGGGTCAAGAAGACGGTGCAGGTGGAGACGACGCGGGTGGTGCTGCGCGAGGGCAGCGTGCACCTCTGCCTGACGGTGGTGGACACGCCGGGTTTCGGGGACGCCGTGGACAACAGCCAGTGCTGGCAGCCCGTGGCGGACTACGTCGAGGCCCAGTTTGCCCGCTACCTGGACGCCGAGTCCCGGGTGCACCGCTCGGCGCTCTCCGACGGACGGGTGCACTGCTGCCTCTACTTCATCGCCCCCTCGGGTCACGGGTGAGCCCCGGGCCCTGGAACTACGACTCTTTTCACCGTGACTTTGTGAAGAGCGAATGCTTCGGCCCCCTCGAACCAGTCGTAGCGATGGAGGCGAAGCATGTGGCAAACCTTACCAAAGCGTAAACTGAAACACTGGATCTGAACTCTTGCTGCGCCCACAGTTTCCACTTTTCGTTCCCTCGTGTGTTTTCGCTGAAGCTTCTTTAAAAAAATGTGTCGCAAATTTCCCTGCAGTTATGTGACTACGTGAAACATTCTTGGGATAGTGCTAGTGGTGCTAAACCACTAGTGCTAAACCAAGTTTTTAGTGGTGAGTTAGTATCAGTTAGAGTTTTCTAGTGTTAGAGTAAGTTTGTGCTAGTCAGTAAGTGGTGTAAACACCACTTTTCGCATGCCAATTTTCCCGTGAAATCTAGCGGGAAAACTGAATTGGCGTATAGGTCACGTGGCATCAATTTTTCCACTAAATTTAGGGGGGAACCTGAATTTCTGTAAAGGACACGTGACACAAAGTCATGTGGCATAATTTTTCCTGTTAAGTTTAGCAGGGAAACTGAATTTGTGTTTAAGTCATGTGACATCAATTTTCCCACTAAATGGGGAAACTGAATTTACGTATAGGTCTTGGGACTTGAAGCCATGTGACATTATTTTCCCCGCTAAATTTAGCGGAGAAATTTGCAGTTACGCTCCTTGTCACTTCATTTCATCTGTAAACCTAGCCTATAAATGTTTCATGCAAGAAACAGCCTAGAGGGTTGTTTCAACTCGTATTGCTCGCGGTAGTATGGGAGCGAGAGCGTAACCCAAGCAGTTGGGAAAGAGGTGAAGGAGGAACTTTCCACTTGCCCAGGCCCTCTTTTATGTGTCCCAGACAATTGTTTCGTCCTCCTCAGAGATTAGCCCGTCGCTCAAAATTCGTACAAAAGCAGCTTTCCTCTCTCTTATGCGTACAACTAGTGAGATAGACTATAGTCACATGTCTGCCCCTGGCACGCTGATTGGCCAAGTGGAATCTTAGCATTCGCCGTTTGCCAAGTTACGGTGAGACGGAGTATAGGGAAATTGCAAACCTCCAAACGTTTGCTAAAATTTTACGAAATTCGTTTTGAACTGTGTTTGCCCGACTTCTGCACAAAAAGTTTTTAATACAAATTACTTTATAAGATTGCTGTCGCAAACCTCCAAACTTTTGGCAAAATTAGACAAAATTCATCTTTACCTCTGTTACTTGACCTCTACACAAATATCTCAAGTTTCGAGAACAGTCTTTTATATCGCATAGTGTTCTACATTTGAAAGAATAATTACCCATGTCTTTCCAATAAAAAACAAATATATCAACTTCTGTAATAGAGTTAGTTTCTCAAAAGCTGCACCCCTCTTGCACTCACAATGTCAGCTCTTTTTCAGTTTATGCATTGTCTGTTTGTGTTTACCACATCCTCGTTCGTGTTCCCTCAATTTCTGCTCAACAATGTTGCACGTGCGTCGATCCGTTATGTGCTACACTCCCGACGGTGGCACAGCAACAGACACGGCACTCCCATGTCTGCTGCTGCTGCAAAACGGTTGTTGCAGACGCCCGTTTTGCCGTGTGTCACACTCCAGCGCAACAGTTCACGAAGGTTCGATCAACCAGGAGTTTGGACGCCGGGAACGACTGCGCCATTTGCACTCGTCCGTCTTTTTCGCCGGCGCTACGACCAACTGCCCGGATTGTAGCATCCGACAGCCCCACACATTGACTCCCGTGGCGTAAATTGGCGGCACCTTGGGGAAAACAAAAAGATTTGACATTCGTGTTTAGACGGCGTAAGGTCGGTCTGCCTTTGAGGTATGGCGACGCTGGTCCCCGCTAGATGTGAGGAATTCAGTTAGTGCATTACTACTGCTAGCTTGGGGTCTCTAACATGACCCCAAGCTGTTACACGACAGCATGCCGTTGGAGTGTCCATCAAGATCAAAATGGGCAAGAATGTGGACCGAACCCCGGGCTCTATGGCAGGAGGTTTCGCTCAAAGTGCTCCGAGTCGCAGTGCGCTAGAAAGCTTGGCCGCCGATCCCTCTACTTTGGGCCTTCCGACGCGCAGGCGGCATAGGATACCAAACACGTCAGTCGAGGACGCGTTCGAGGGACAGCGTCCCCGGAGTCTGGGATCGGGTTCTGAGCCCCGTGGTGCTCTTTGCGCAGGCTCAAGCCCCTGGACGTGGAGTTCATGAAGCGCCTGCACGACAAGGTGAACATCATTCCCGTGGTGGCCAAGGCCGACACCATGACACCCGAGGAGTGCAGCCTCTTCAAGAGGACCGTGAGTGTCGGGCCGAAAACTTGCGCTTCGTGTCGCGTCGACAGCGAGCGAAGCACGAGCTGCGACAGCGGGTACCGCGCTTTGGTCGAGCGTACTGGGCGTGTACGCTCGCGCAGTGAATGGGTCATTCGGGGCAAGACAGTCACACCTGCGGTTTTGACTTTGCCTGCACGTACGATGCCAAAGGATGGCCTGAAAGTTAAATCAATAGCGGTATGCCAGAAGCTTTATTTGCGACTTTAGCAACACAAATTCCAAATTTGAACATAGTCAAATTTATCGTCATATTTTCAACCTAATGTGAACTTTTTTAACCTTTCAAATCTCCCGGTTTGATCGTCCAACCTCGGGTTTGAAAAGTCGGCGGCATCTACGTCCTGCGCCTCTGCTTTCGACGTGCCTGTACGCGAGACCTGGTGACCATTTTTAACGCCGAGTTTGTTTTAACAGATGAATTCTATGAGAAATCTATCATGAAGGACGGTGACATTATCACGTTATGATACACCGTGATGTCACATGACACCATGTGCAACCATGGTGTCATGTGATGCCATGACATTGTGTGACGTGACACACATACACTTGGGTTGCACGGACGTCACTTTTGACCACCATGTAAGGGTAGGAAAGGGAAGTTGTTTTTGTAAGAATTTTGAGTGAGGGGTTAGTCTTCTATAATCTTCTGGGAGGAGAATAGCGACGTCTGCGCAAATCCGGAAGTTACAAAAGAGGATCCTGATGAGAGGGGAGCTCCCTCTTCCCCTCTTCTCTGGTGGTCATCACAACGCTCTTTGAATGACGTCACGTGCAACCCATGTATAGCATGCGCCCAGCTCATTCTCGACACATTCTTTGTCAAGATGACCAAGCTTGTAAAATAAACAAGTGATTACAAGTTATTCCGGCTAATACATGGTGGCAGTTTTGGTTTTGAAGGGGTACTCCGGCGATTTTTTGAGCTTCCTCAACTAACTGTATTTTCTGACTCCCCGGCCTTTACCTTTTCCGGTATGCTATTTAGTATTGCGAAATTCATAATAGTTATTGCGAAATCGGCAAATGAAAATTATGCAAAAACCAACATTCAAATATACCCGCACTTTTCAATGCCGTGACGTCAGTGGCAGTCAGGCTTGCCAGTCGAGCGAGCAGTCTAAAAAATATAATATGGCAGTCATTTGTTTCGTGCTGGAGCGCGGGGACTGGAGCGAGCTTCCAAAGCATTCATTTGACACCATGAAACTGCTTCGAATCAGTTGGGAACAAATTCTACAGTCCAAAAAGTGAACTTCCACTGACGTCACTTTTTCGTTGTTGCCAGTAGAGACATTCAGTTTGAAAAGCACAGTGAGGACCAAAATTGCAAATTCAATAACTTGGGAAAAAAAATTATTTTGACCTAATATTTGGGATACTATTTTGGCGATGTTGTTTGGCGAGTTTAGCAAAATTTCAAGCAAATCGGGGACCATGAAGAAATCGCCGGAGTACCCCTCTAGGTGTTCCCGGCTGTGCCTGGTGTTTTAATAAGGCATTTTTTCATCTACTTTTTTATATTCAAGCTTCATTTAATGAAAACTTCTTTAGCACCCTCTCAAAACTTAATTTGGCGAGCTTTTACCATTTTTATAGGTTGAATTCCTCGAAAACTTGAATACTCTGAAAGGAAAAGTCGAACAGAATGTTTCGGTCGACTGATATTCGATTGAAATTCGAAACCGAAAACATTTGCAGATGCCTGTCAAGAACTGCTTGTCGCGCCGCTCATTGCAGATTCTTAACGAGATGACCCAGCACAAAATCCGACTCTACGAGTTTCCCGACTGCGATGACGAGGAGGAGAACAAGCGCCAGAAGCCCCTCAGGGTGAGTGTTGGCACAGACAAATCTCGGCATGCACCGTGGGCCAGTATGTGTTTGATTACTCTTCCATTCCATGTTTGGAAAGGTGTAAGGTACGGGGCGATTTGTTTTATTTTCTCAGTAAAGCAGAACCCATTTTGACAGAAGCGAAGTAAAGGTTCTTGTTCCTCGCCTCTTGGCGTCGTGCAACCTGATGCCACGTTACAGAACGTGGCATCGCAAGGAATTGCGACTCGACACCGTGATGTCACGTAACAACGTGACACGTTGCGTGGCCCAGATGTGCATAGATATTGCTAATGCATTCTACAGATGAGAAGTTTGGGTGCCAGGTCAAAGGAGTGCCCTAAACCCTGTTGTTTTATTTTTCTTGTTTGACTGTAGCTTTGTTTGTTCTACTATGGTGCGTGGAATGTATCTCTGACCGGTGTTCCCCCGCGTCCCAAAAAGTGGTCCCTCGATTTCCTCCCGACGACGTCGTAAAAGTGTCGTGTTGTTGCCAGCCGCGATCCCGGCGACGTCACAGCGGCGACGGTGGTTGTGGCCGACCCCCGTTCTGCTGCCAATCACTTTCCAGCTTGACAGCTCGCGGAAGCTTTGGCAATGAGTAGTTGGGACGCTGCGACGGTGACGACACTCTTATATGCTCTTACTTTTTTGGCGGACGGCGATGTCCGAGGCCATGACACTCCGGGCTTTTGCGATGTTGTCTGTTGCCACTTCGGGACCGCTTTCGACGCGTAGTGTGGGACGGGACGCCATAAGTGCCGGTCGGAGAGGCGTTGCAGGCACCGTGGTCGTACGGCAGTTTTGTGGTGGCCTGAGAGAGTCGGGGCACGTGGCCCTTGTGGGGCCTGTTCCCAGGAGCGGGTGCCCTTTGCGGTGGTGGGCAGCAACACGGTGGTGGAGGTGAACGGCAAGCGGGTGCGCGGCCGCAAGTACCCCTGGGGGGTTGCAGAGGGTGGGTGACCGCCGCCCGTCCCCGCTCGCCCCCGGCGCTCACCCCACCGTTTCCCTTGCAGTGGAGAACATGGAGCACTGTGACTACCTCGCCCTGCGCAACATGCTGCTCAGGTGCGTGAGGCACCCTAATAAAAGCTTCTCAAATATTTTTTTTTTATAGCAATAGTTGTTATGGGTTATTTCCCCCACTGGAAATGACGTCCCTTGTTGATGCTGTAGTATAGTAGTTGGTGATCCTCGAAAAAGATTGCTAGCCGCCTACGGGAATCACCTTGGACCCGCTGCATGTGAAGCGGAGGCGTTACCATTGAGCTACACCACAGCATTAAGAACCTGCTCCATACCTAGGGTTTTTGTAGTATCCAACGCCTAGTTTGTGTGTGGTCCGGAAAAAAAGAGATAGCCGATAACAAAATGCTCTTGTAGCAGGCACGTAGCAAGGATTTTGCTTTGGGGGGTGCCCACCCATGACAAAATGCTGTATGAGGGGGAGGGGGGAGAGGAGGCCCCAGCAAAATTACATATTTCGGGGGGGGGGGGGGGGGGGGGCCGGGCCTCCTCCTCCCGCCCCCCTGGCTACGCGTCTATCTTGTAGCACCGTCAATGCCAAGAGCTTGCGCCGGGAGACGCGCTTTCACGGGCTCTGGAACAAAGAAGAAACAAAAGTGCTCTGAACAAAATGGTCAGATGTCTATTTTGTTTTGAGCGCTCTCGTTCACGCACCTTGGGGTCCGTTGATGGCGACGCCGATGTCCGACTACTTCGCAGTGACTTGTCACAGCTATCGCTTAAACTGTACTGTGGACTAACATGGGACTAAGAAGCCTGACAAGGCACTGGTCCCGTACAGTTTACATAAATACCCGAATAAATGGACAGAAAAAATGCATTCGGCTAAACTTAACCAAACTGGAACATAGCCATCTACATCTTCTCAATCGCGTAGAAATATAGAAATAACAAGAAAAGAAACAGTACGAAGTACACAAGATGCACAAACGATTCAATATATGAATGTAAACAGATGATGCAAGACCCCTCACAACATGAAGAAGGGAAACCTCGTAAGCACAAAATCTTCATACATACCTGCCTCGAACGGCAGTTGGGAAGCCCCTCCCAGCCTAGGCATTGACGAAATAAAACGGCGCAGAAGCCCGCAGACCTTACAAACGGTAATAAACATACCAAGGAGTGTTTGGCTTATAGTTATGCACCAATGGGCAACTAATGTTACGCGCTAATGGGTGACCCTACAGTAGTCGTCCAGTGGCGCGCCTCTCTCATCAGGAAGGGAGGCCGTGTAACAGAGGTTTTGCTTGTCCTCCCCCAGGACCCACATGCAAGACCTAAAGGACATCACCAACAGCGTGCACTACGAGAACTACCGGTGCCGCAAGCTGGCCGGGGGCGCGGCAGACCCCGGCCGGTCCAACAAGTGAGTTTCCTCGGCGCCCCCTTCTCTCCCGGCTGCGCGGTGCCCTTTCCCTCGTCCGCCGCCCCCTCTTCTCAGTCGTAGGGCCGCCGCAGCCATTTAGTTTCTGCTGCCGAGAGCACCTTGCCGTCCGCTTTCAGTTGCGTAGCAATGCCCGGAGCGAGCCTCTGACCGGTGTGTTTGCCACATCCTCAAATGCCTCTTTCAATTTCCGCCCAACAAAGTCGTAAAAGTTTTGTGCCCGTCGCGTCACATGCGTGCGGCAGATGCCTCTTCTGCTGCGAGTCGCTCCGCAGCCAGACGGTCGACGGAAGCCAGAGCAGAATGAGGCGGGACGCCACTTCGGCGGCGATCCTTGCATCCTTTTTACTGGCATTCCAACAACTACCCACCGGGATCGCGACAGCCAATGGCTTGACATGCCAACTCGTGGAACGTAACTTTACTGTAGAACGTTTTTGGCTAGGTGTTTGGCATTTCGTGAAGCCCAAAAGCGAAGTCTGGATAAAAGCGTGGCCACAGGGCTCGACGTCGACCGGTTAATGGGGAGGTCGCGTGACCGGGCGGGAAGTGAGGAGGGGACGTAAGCGAGGTGGGAGAGGAGGAGTGGGTTAGAAGGTTCTGGAAGATCACCGGGTTTATCATATCAAGTGTATGCATGCCACGCGTTAAACTATCCGACGACGAGGGCTGTGAATGTAGGCGTCCTGTCGAATAGGCTAGACGTGCTGCCATGCTACAACTTACGCAGTGCTGGAACGATTCACAAACGCGATGCGATTGCCTAGAAATTTTCCGCATATTTTTTTCCCCTTGGGACCTTTTTGGGAGCACGAGCGAGACGGGACGGCAGAGGCGCCGGTCGGAGGAGGCGCGTTGCGGGCATTGTAGTTGCGGAAGGGACTGTTGTTAATTGGTGCACACTGCTTGTTTGCTAGTGGTTGCCCACAAAGGATACTGAACACTCATATGGTGTTCTGGTAAGTTTCACCTTTTGAGCTTGGAGTCTTCCCCTCTTGTGTCCCTGAGGCGTCCTTCTTCTCTGTTGTCTTCGTCTTGTCGTCTGGCGTTCTGGTTTGTTTTGCTGGGCTTGCCTGCGCCCGCATCCCAGTTGCGTTGCCTGTGACGCGTCTCTAACTGGCGTGCATACCGCGTCCTCGTTTGTGGTCCCGCTGGTGCCCGCCTCGATCCTAGCAGCGGTACGGCGGCGGAAGGGTTCGCGACGGGCGTCCGTTTTGCATGCTCAGAAAACGTTTAGCACGTGCTTCTCGTCACCGAGGTAGCGCAGAGTCTGTGGTGCGTCGCTGCCACTGTCGGCACCGAGTCGATGCACTGTTAGCGCCGCATTGTGTGTGTATGTCAAAAAAGGCAGGTTGTCGTGCGGCGAAATGCCGATACGGCGCCGATATAGTGCAATGTTGGCACTGAGTCTGTAACGCCGAGCTCAGGGAGTAAAGACTGGAGCAGAGTGCAGCAAATCCTGAGCTCCAACATCGATGGTTTTGAGAGAAAGAGCAAAAGAGCGACAAAAGAGCGGACAAAAAAAGCAGACAGAAAGTTACGCGCATTCGTTTTGCCGCGACGAGCTGGAATCGCTCGAGCGCTCGTCAACTTTATTTAGTTTCATACAATGCACGATTCCGGTGTTTTCCCGCAAAGTAAGGTAGAAAACGGGCCCATCAGGACCGCCGATATCCGCGTCTATGCGCCGCCGTTTCCAAGCGACCCCAATGCATATGACCCCTCCCTCTAGGTTATTATATTAACTCTGTGGCTGAGTTAGCTTAGTTGTCCATGTTTGACCGAGCCTGTGACACGCCAGTTGAAGACGCGTTCTCGGCACCGTAGCGGCTTGTCAATCGCAGCTTGTGCCGTGCTCTGCGGAGACTAGCATGGTGTGCATGACTGCCTGGGGGGTATGGGCGGCCGGCGGAAGTGCAGGCTTTGGCATGCTGGCGTCTTTCCCGAATTGTTTTTGCAGTCGGATGGCACCGGGGGTGCCTAGGGCCATTGAATAAGCTACACTTCAGACTCACCCAACTTTGGCCGTCTTCGGGCTCAAAATTGGTGTTTTCAATTGTCCGAAAGTTGGTCCAAAATGGCAGGAGAAGCGCCTTTTCGATTTCTAGGAATATCCGAAATGCCGTCTCGGCATTTCGGCAGTCCGAGACTGATTAAGATGATATCTCCTGAGCTTCGTGACTAATCATAGCTCGTTTAGTGGCTCTAGGGACTCCCAGTAGTAGCCTCTGATTCCTTGGTCGTGAAAACTCCGCACCTTGATAAAAACTGGTTTAGGCGATACAATAGTACCTCATTGAACTCCCATAGGTATTTGTGTATCGTTTTCCCGTTCGTTGCGTGTATCGATTCCCCATTCGTTGCATTTGCCTTGCTGGTTGTTACTTTCGAAAACCACCATCCAACGCAACGTTCGTGGCTGCACTTCTTTTTTTTCCCCTTTGCCCTTTTTTGTTTTTGCTTCCGCGGCGGGCTTTTTGTGACTTTCTTGCCCGGGCAGGTATGACCTTGAACAAGGTTGGCTCGGAAGGAATTGAGGCTTTTGCAATGGCCCGTTAGTCTTTCGGTCTCCTTCTCTGGCTCGGGCCGTGCCTGGTAACTTGGCTTCCTCGGTTTTCTGCTGGGTTCAATTTGTGGGGAGTGTGGAGTTCGTAATTGTGCACCGTGGGTTCGTCGTCGTTTGTGTCGGCGCGCTCATTGAGATCGGCGTACTAGAGTTGCCTACAAGGCTAGAACGGTAGGGAGATTCCTTGGTTACCCCGCGTCTACGCCAAGCTTCCTACCTTGATGACGCTTTGGCTTCCCGTGAACTTCGAGCGTGCGCTCACAGCCAAAGCGGGGCTGTAGGCAACAAGCACACGCCGGAGCCAGTGCATTCGGAAGAGGCGCCCTAGCCGTTCTCGTCTTGGCAGTCACTAGGAGGATCATCTGGGTTAGCTCGACGGACTCGGAAGTGTCGCTCACTCTTGTAGATCAACCTTCTTCCGTTATGATTGTAGATCGACACCCAATTTTAAATAGCAGCTCTGTAAAAAAGAAGAAACGATTTGTCAAAAGATTAACCTAGTCTGAAATTAGTCAAATGAAAGAATTTTTGAAGATGCTGTACGTTTCCCCACGCACAAACTCCAGAGATGTTTGGAACTCACCCCAGCAATACTTCCGTATTGTTTGGCAATGCTTGCAGTGCTAAAAATTTATGAGATGTCACATGTTTTAAAATGCGAGCGGTGTATTTGGCTGCAATATGACGTAAGTGGAATTGGCGCAATCGAAACCGAAGCTTAGTGACCAACCGATATCCAAGATGCATTGTGCGATACCTCGCTGCTAGGGCTGCTTCGATTCTGGAAGAAGTCTATTATTTTGTGTTTCGGTTGGCTTTGTATTTGTATTTTATTTGTTTTTTAGGCGCTTGATCTCTGTTATATGAACGTCATTTAGGTGCTCTTGACCCATTTACCTCGGGTATTCCCTCGGATCCTCAGGAAAGGAATGCGATTCTAATTTTATGCAGTGTTAAAGATCGGGGACTAGGGCAGGAAAATGGAATTCTAAAGTGGTAGGAAGTAGCAAAGGGTGGGTAGAGAACATCTCAAACTCCGCCACCATATTTATTCAGTCGCTTTTCTTATATACCCGCAAACAGCTGCCTGTGTATGCCAGTGTTGCGCATGCTGCAATGTCCAGGCGCAGGGGAAAGTTGTCGCATTTGAAGCGGGCCTTAGACGGCTCGTGGCGTCCTTCCTGGCTCATCGTCGGATGAGGCGGGCCTTAGCCTCCTTGGCGTGTTAGGGGAGGGATGTGGGTGAGCCAGCCTGCTGCAAGGCCCCCCCGTGCGTGCTTGCGGGTGTGTCCCGGCAGGAACCCCCTGGCCCAGATGGAGGAGGAGAAGAAGGAGCACGAGGCCAAGATGCAGCGCATGGAGAAGGAGATGGAGCAGGTCTTCGAGATGAAGGTGCGCGAGAAGATGCACAAGCTCAAGGAGTCCGAGGCCGACGTGAGTTGCCCCTGCCGGCTCGTTTCTTTATCTATTGATTTGCGTTCCCTTAAAGGGATGCTGAACCGATATCTCAAATCTCATTATTATTGCCTGAGCGGGCTTCACGGGATGGTACTGTACCTAAAAACGATATTCAATCAGACGGATGGGGCCCGAATTATTATATTTCTTTGAATTAAGAGCGAATCCTCGGCCGGAAGCTGCCGGCGAGAGCGAGTCCTTCTGAGAGCAGGCGGAACTGACGTGTGCATTCTCGGAGCCCCCAGCGCCCCTGGTGCCTCTGCGCATTCTCCTCGTTCGTTGGGGCTTGCCTTAATTCTTCGCTCGGCGGCTGTTCTCAAAGTGGCTGGTACTAACTACAGTACTAACAATAACAAACGCCACCCGGCTTAACGCCTGGCTTGGCTCCGTCTGTCTTTTGAGGCGAATGAGAATGCGCATGTCACGGAGCGAGCTTTCCACGACGCTCACCAGGGGTCGCGTAAAATTGTATTTTTCGTGTTTATTCAATTTTATACGCATTCTCGCTCAAAACAACGTCATTTAGAAGTAAAGGACATGCTATGTATGCCATTGCGACCAAGAATTTCCACCCAAAATTTCGGTTCAGCATCCCTTTAAAGGGGCACGAAACCACTTTCTGCGATAGTTCATTTATGGTCATAACTCAATCTACAGGCTCTAAGCATCCTAAAAAACAAAACTTTACGTTCATGCAGGGCCGATTTCTCTACTAAAATTGTTATCAAATATCCATTACCTCAGAACTATAGCTGACACCAGATGGCGCCACCGGACGAGGAGAAGGGCTTCTCCTCTGGTTCTCGTGGTGTCGGCAATAGTTCCGAGGTAATCAATCCTTGATACCGATTTTGATAGAGAAATCGGCCACGGACGAATGTAATGTTGTTTTTTTTTCTTTTTAGAATGAGTAATGACCACAAATAGGCTACATGTTGTACGCTCCGTCTCACTCTTCAATTTGACTGCAGCTAACAGTACCATTCGGTGGAGCCATTCAAGCAGCGCCAAAGGTGCATTGTCACGGCACTTGTGGTCCGCGACTGTGGTACAGTGTAGACCGCATATAACGTATGTCGCGGGAGTCGCGAAAATCCGCACTATAAGTGGTACTGCGCTATAACCAAAACATCAATTTTTCAGGCCAAAATACACACCATGAGACAACTTACCTTCGTAAAACAATTTATTTTATGTTACATGAAAAATAAAGCTTAGTTTGAGGAAAGTCTTTATTTCACCAGACTAGTACACTTCTCTCTCAAGTGTGTCACATTTTGAAAAAAATAGGCGACTTTTGCCTGGCACAGCCTTTTCACGGCGTCACGGGTTGCGGACGGACGTTGCGAGCGTTCAGGATTGCTAACCCTAATCACTTTTCTCCGGCGATGAAAACGCGCGAAAATTCGTATCCTTTATATGGTACACGCCAGTGATACCTTCAACTTTAGCACAGGCATGAAATGCTCCAAACAAGAAATCCGGGCGATGTTCGAAAACACAAATGCTTAGAAAGCACCACCGTAGTCAAAGTAAACAAACACGACGACACGGGCGTTTCTGCCGTCTTGAGAGTGCCGCCACGACATCGCCGCATGAGTAGGTGGATCTTCCCTTCTAGTACGTGCTGGGTTATCATAGCGACACACAACGAAAATTCACAGTCAAGGATAGCGCTTTTACGCGGAACGATGAGCTTCCACCATGCCGTCTACGTCGACGATCAGAAACAACGCCATGTTTGCGGATAGAAGAAGCCGGCCTGCGACCGGCATGCAACGCGTGCGAACACTTTTCCTCGACCTGCGATTGGTCTGTCGTTGGGTTGTTTCCAGCTATAGAGTTGGTCGTGGTTTCCAGCACGTTTCGAGCGCAGCGGGAACGACATGTGCATGTGTCCCTCCGCCGTTATGGCAACTGAAGCCTCTCTCTTCGCTTCTCCCCGCTTCTTCGAGCAACCTCCTTGCCCCGCGAGGGCCGCTTGCGGCTAGCGCCGTTACCTAGTCGGCGCGCTCGGCGGGCTGTTCCAGAAACTGCACTATAACCGGTATTTCCCTTTGCGCGCCTGCATTTTAAGCGGTATGTAATTACATGGAGTTCTATGGGAGGCGAACCGGTGGTTTAAAAAAGCCGCGTTATACCCGGTCCTGCACTATAAGCGGCTACGTCGTAAGTGGTCTATACTGTCTTGCTGGCCAAACCAAATGCGCACAAAAAAACCGCAAGATCGCGGCACATCCATCGTGCATCTGGGCTTGATCGCTGATAGCAAATGCATTTTTGGCGCTACTTGATTCTCGCCGTCAAATTGTTGTTTCAGCTGTGGGGTATAGTTGTGGTTTGCCACTAATGGGTAAAATTTTATGTGATGCCATTGAAGGCATTTGAAAAGAAAACTCTCATTAGTGATATTTCACCTAGGAATCTAAGGATTGTGGTCAACGACTTTTAAATTGCACCTCTCGCAGATTATCATGAGTCCGGCCAGAACTAGCGGCACTGAATAAGCTGCGCTGTGAATCAACCGCTCTTCAGCCTCCTTGGGGCTGTTTGGTCATAACACTGGTACTGCACTGGCTAAATTTCTCATCTACAGTGGGGTAAACCCGACGCCCACTGGGCACAACGCAATTTTTACGTTATATGGGAGATGTTACTCCTAGCGTTCGCCCTGCTAAAGCTTGTCCGGCAATTCCTAACTCGCAACGGACGAGACTGCCGTTGACCGGCCCGCGTTCTCATTCTTTGGGGCGGTGCGGTTGCAGCTGCAACGGAGGCACGAGCAGATGAAGAAGAGCCTGGAGCAGCAGAAGCTGGAGCTGGAGGAGAAGCGGAGGAACTTCGAGAAGGAGAAGGCAGCCTTCGACCTGGCCCACCGCGACATGGACGACGTCTTCCGCAAGATGGCCGTCGACAGCAACTCAAAAGAGTGAGTGTGCCGAGGGGGGGATGGCGCCTGGAACGCGTCTCCAACAGGCGCGTTTACCGCGTCCTCGGAGGTGGTCTCTCAATTTCAGCCGCTATCTTGGTGGTGACACGGCAGTGCAGGTCGATGCGGCAGGCACCTGTTCTGGTGCAAGAGTCTCTGCAGCTTAACAGTGCCATATTTTCCAGACTATGCGAACCGCAAGTTCGTCTGCTTCTTGCATAGGAGTTGCAAGAATGTCGGAATGCCAAGCTCTTGTTGTCTGATTGAAAACAAATTAAAGACGTTTGCAAATCTCTGTAATCCGAAACTAGAGTGCAGCTCTTGAGTAGGAGGAGGGGAGGGTATGCACCTCCTCCTCCATACCCTTCCCTTCTCTCCTCCTCGTCCTCCTCCCCTCCTGCTCCTTCTGTCGCTGAATTTGTAATGGGTGACGCGACATGCAGTCGTGACGTCATTTTCCCCGCTAAATGTAGCGGGGAAACCGAATTAGTGTTGAGGTCACGTGACATCAATTTCCCCACTAAATTTAGCGGGGAAAGTTAACCCGCTAAGTTTAGCAGAAGAATTATACGGGGAAACGTCCCATGATGCAACGCACGTGGTTACGCTGACGCCGCTCAACCCGGAAATGGGCACTTAAGAGCTGCGCTCTAAAAAGTAGTGGGTTGACCTCGAGGCATCTGGCATTGAGACCTACCCACTATCCTTTCAGTCAAAGCCAGTCATAGCTTGGCGTCGTTCTGACGTCAATGCAACTCTTGCGCAAGAGTTAAACAACTTGATGCATGGTCTGCAAAAGCAAATATCAGATGGAAAAGGAAAAGAAAAAGTTTTTTCTTCGTTAGGTTACACAAAAAATTTTCATGCAACACATCTTGACATATGTCTTCTTTATTAGCTCACAAAGGGGCCTGTTTCAACATAAATAATTAATAAGATACTTTCTCATTCACAAAATTCATTGTGTCTCGACATAGGAGCGATCTACAAAATGGCAAATCCTAGTGATCGCTCTTTCTCATGTGGGTTGAAACATGGTGGCACCAGTGTGCGAAGAGCCCCCAACGACTTCCGGTTCTGGACTAGACGGCGGGGTTCACAGTATTTGCGCAGTCAAATATACACGCTATCTTCTGGGGATGGCCACTTATAGCACTGTCAGACTTAATTCACTCTCGTGATAAAAGAATGATGAGTAAAAAAATGGGAACCGGAAGTGTGCCGAGGCTACCCAATAGACCTTGCCACATAGTTTGTTGCCAAACAAAAAAGGGCGAACAGTCTGCTGCGGAAAATTTTAACTTTTAAATATGTGTAGGCTATTTCACTTGGGTGAAAGGAGAGGGAAAGGGAACCACGACGTTTGGGCTGTTCCCGCGGTACAGCCCCCTGTAATCGCCCAAACGTTGAGAACGGCCCAATCTTTTCATCTGCCATGAGGGTTGGATGCATACCCTTTCCCTCTTTGCAGAATCCATTGAAATGCCCATGTGTGTGTGGATGGCATTTCAGTCAAACAAAATGGCCCCATCCAGAGCCCATAGTGGAATGGTCTATATTACGACAAATATGCTAGACACATGCTTAAAGAGAGAGGAGTTGGGATGCCACGACGGGGGCTCCTTGCGGGGCCTTTGGCAAGTGACCGCCAGGATCGCAACATCCAACAGTGTGACAAGCCAGCTCCTGCGACGTCATTTGTTGCCACTTCAGGACCACTTTCGATGCACGGGCAGTACGAGATGCTAAACACACCAGTTGGAGACGCATCCCAGGCACTAAAGACAGCAGGCCGCTTGGGGGGGGGACGCAGCATCCGCGGGGGGACGGCGGACGTTTGCATTTTGCACCCTCGGTCGTGCCTGTGCCCTGGGGGGAGGGGAGACAGCGTCAGACAGCGTCAGCTACAGCGGGGCTCTTCTTGTTTCAGATTGCGAAGGTCTGTGTCCGAAGACCACTTGGGTAGACGCAAATGCACGCAGTACGCCGAGCCGCTCAAAAAAAACTGCAAGCAGATGTAGGGGCTCATGGACAACGCCCTTCGCCGTCCGTCAAGTCCAAAGGCTGCGTCGGAGCGTCCCCTCTCGGCGTGTTCTGGCCCGCTCTTCCGTTTCTTTTTGGTTTTTGTTTTGCCTTCGTTTGCTGCTTCTCGTTTTTTTTCCCCCTTCTTCGAGCACCTTTCTGTTATCTTCCTTTTTTTTTTTGAGGAAGCTTTTGTTATAGGTTCGGCATGTTGCTTGGCCGCCTTCTTACTTGTTGTTGTTTATATAAATATCTCGGTATTCATTTAACATCTGACCTTTCATGGACGTCTCACATCAGCAATATAGTAGCTAGCGCAAACCGTACCCTCGGTTTTTTGCGCCGAAACCTGAAACCCGCAACAGCAGAGATAAAACAATTAGCATACTCAACTTTGGTTCGGTCTAAGCTTGAATTCGCTTCTTCTGTGTGGTGCCCTTGGCAATCTTACCTATCTAACAAACTTGAATCCATCCAAAACAGGGCTCTTCGTTTTATTTTTTCTGATTACTCACCATTCACGAGCATATCTGGATTGCGCGAAGCAGCTAACCTTCACACGCTTTCATTGAGGCGCCGAGTGTCCCGTCTCTCTCTCCTTCACCGAATCTTTCACTATAACATGCCTCTTCGTGAATCTCTGCTTTTACCCCCGTGGCAGATTTTCCCCCGCTTTGACCACTCCTGCAAGTTGCGGCCCATTTTTTCGTCAACTACTTCATACAGTAATTCAACTTTACCTTTGGCAATAAACGATTGGAACATACTACCAAATGACATTGTTACCATAACTGACACACATAAATTTGCCACCTCTGTAACCACTTTCATCTCTTCATTATCCGACTAGTTCTCTCTTCTATTGTGTTAAAATTGCGTGCGGAAGTGTTCGATTAAGAAAAATAATAACAAATGTACCACTCCCTTGTGTAATGCCCGTAAGGGCCTTCAAGGATAATAAATGACGATGATGATGATGACCTTTTGGTATGCAGAAAATGCATGTACATACAAGCCTTCTCAAAGTTATTTTGTTTTAACTGCACAGCTGAAGCTGAAGTGTTGAAATCTGCTCTAGTCACCTCTCTTTGTTGCCCCTTATATTCCAAAGCTTTTTTATGTATCGAACAAAAAAGCCAAACCCAGCAAAATATATATATATATTTTGTTTTACAAACCTGGTGTGCACAGACAGTCATGTGCTACCTTGCAAAGGGCATTCTACGTCGGAAGCCTGGGGATTCAACGGGCAAGTGCTTGGATGGGGGCTGAATGTGTTCAAACAGGTTTAATGGTGGCGCTTGCTCTGCCACCAAGCTGGAACCATGCAACTAGACACTAAAGAACGGGGCGTTAGTTTGGTGCAGAGTGGGCAGTGGAAGTCGGTTGATAGCTAGTGAGTTACTGGAGGAGAATTGTTTCGTTAACTGAGCTTTGATCATTGATAATCGGCCGATTATTGTTGTTTCATGGCCCAACTTGTTTGCCTCTTTGCAACATTGTCACACGCTTTGCATCCGTTGCTGGAGCTTTCCGAGGCCTCGCTGCTTGTGTCTCGCGAGTGCCCTGTCATGTGCGATGGTATGCAGCATGTTGTGATGTTTACCAAGTGAATTGTGTCTGGCATCCTGACCTTGCCAGCTCTCCTGACCTTTTTCTCTCAAGCTTTGAAGCACCTCTAAGTGTGACCTCTGAGATGCGACTGCAGTGGAAATAGACAACTTTGGTGCAGGCACGTCTCTTCCAGCATGGTTGTCCCGCTGTAATTAGCGACGAGTGCAGTTTTGTCGTAATCTAGTTGATTGGGTGAACCCTCCACTTGGATGCGCTGGTTTTTGAGGCGGTCTTTTAGCGGGCCGGGAAACAAGAAACCTTCCCGTCCCTTTGAGAAACCTTCTCGGAGAGACGGGGAATCTTCTTGGTTCAAAGGGGAGAAAAACCCTGTTTTTTCGTGCTGGGGGCCTGTGCATGTTTTGAAGCCATTGAAATCCAAGGTGTGTGTTCGCCGAGGCCCATCTGTTTCTGGAAGCCCTTGCGTGGTTGAAAGGAGCAGCTTGTCTGCCACGGAGCAGCCTACTGGCCCGGAGAGGCACCCCCCTAAACACAGCCCAACTATTTTTGCAGACAACTGGACGGGAAGGAAAAGCGTAAGGAAAAGAAGAAAGGGCTCTTTTAGAGGGTTGAGGTCTCGCCAAGCATTGCTGCTGCCGCGCCCGCAGCAAGAGGACCCGTGGTCGGGTGAACCGACGTCTCCCTCTTCGCCTCTGCTCTTCCCATGCGGGTGTGCTGACGAGCGGCGGCTCCGATAGACCGGCCGGGTTGAGAGCGTATCTCCAGGAAGGGGAACAAGTGGAGGGTTTGCTCGCGTGCAAGCCGGACAAAGCGCTCAAAGGACCCTCGTTTATTCGGTGCAGGATGTGTTCGTTAACTGTGTAGTGCTTTTCAAAAATGCCATCTCGTGTAATTGTGCCAGTAATGTGTCGTTTTTATGCCGGTTGCCTCGACTCTCCGACGATCGAGGTGGGATTTTCTAAAGTCCGTCGTTTGCCACGGCCGAGGAATCTGAAAGTTCAAGGCTCGCTCACACATACACCTGAGCGCTACTTCAGCGCTAAAAGTGGGCACTGGAAACAGCACTGACCCTGCTTATGTGGCACTGACTTTTTACGTTATATATGATAGAGCGCCGCACTAGTGTGGACCGGCCTTAAGGCTGGTTCACACACGTATCTCGGGGCTGCATCAGCGCTGCATTCTGTGTGTATGCAAGAGAAGGCAGCATGACACGCGTCTGAGCGCCGATACAGAGCTAACATAGTGCAAAGTTTGCACTTTTGCTAGTGTGCCGAATTAGTGCTATGGTGCATCTGTGAACAGGCCTTTACTGCAACGGTCACAGTGTGGTCACAAACAAACCGAAGAACTTCTTTCAGCTCTGTATTGGGACTTGACTGGTGCCATAGCTATCTCAGTCTGACCTACCTGCGCTTCACATTGCAATCAGTACGCCCGTCAGACAACATTCCTACGAGCACACGTAGCAGGGCTCTGCTGAGGTGCTTTTTTTTTTCACTGTGTGAATGGTGTTTAGGAGCAATTTAAATGCGCCGAGAAGAGTCGTGTTTGTGCAGCGGCGCCATTGAAACCTCGATGCAAAGATATAAGGCGGATAATTTCTCTCGCACGGCCAAAGAATACCGCTTGTGTTTTGCTGTTTCTTGTGTCTTTCAGTTTATATTTATGTATAGGTATGCATTTTTGGCTATTTATTTGTGCTGGCTCAGCCCACCGCTCAAGTAGATGCCATTGGAAAAAAAAAGAAATTGTTTTCATTCCTTCGTATAAATTTTGTTCAGTGTTTTTTTGTACAAAGGTAGTATGAATAAACATTTTAAGCTATGGAAGTGTGAAAAGCTTGTTATTTATTGGCTCAAGCTGCTCCGTAGGAGCCGTGATGGCTCTTTTGCAGGTCTTGGCGCAACGCAGCTGGAGCTCTATACTCGGCGTCGGCTATTTTGTAGTGCAGTGTCGAGGCTAGCATGTCTTCCACAGTGCTGTAGCCTCACGCTGCTGCAAGAGCACGTAGCTTCGTCTTGCATCTCATTCGCTCGAGCAAGTAGCTTTGACAGCGGTTGAGCACTACGGGAACTAAGCTATACTTGGCAATGTAGTAGTTGACGCAAAATGTGGAGCCATTGGGCACAAACATTGCAAAGGTGTTAGGGATGTGTGGGCAGTAAGGAAGAATGCTGTCACAGCTCAATGAAGACACATTCTGTAGGGAACTGCAAACTCCTTGAATGGATGAAAGACCAAATGCTATCTTGACAAGTCCTGCCGTTTTGCCATGGGATTCAGCGGGCCTGCTAATTGGTTCATTGGACAAAGAGTGCTACATATCTGCTCTGCTTCGCTGCAGACTATATTGAAATGCAATTATGTTTTTTTTTAGGGACGAAGCTCCTTAGGGACTAGCCTTGTCCGTCCGGCGTCCGTGCTCACATCGATCTTGCTGGTGCTCGTGATCGTGATCGCGCTCGTGATCTCACGTGCTCGTGTAGGGCAAAAAAAAAATGATGAAAAAGAAATGTTTGCGCAGTCGACAGGATTCGAACCTGTGCGGTGAGACCCCATTGGATTTCTAGTCAATAGCTTTAACCACTCGGCCATGACTGCGGGACGAGTACGGGGCTTTGAGATGTGGTAGTAACTCAAGAGCTGGGGGTGTCATGGATGAAACGTTGCATGTAGCCGCTCAACGTCTATACAGGAGAGGGCGCTGCGGTCAAATGCGTATATAATCGCGTTAAACTTTGCATGCATTGGCTCAACGTTTATAGACGAGAGAGTGCTGCGGTCAAATGCTCAAATGCGTATATAACCACGTTCCATACCACACATTCTCTTTCTGACATGGATGAAAACGAACGAAAGGCTCAGCATGCGGCGGCTCAGCGTCTACGCAGACAAGCACCACCAGAGCTTCGCCCCAATCAACACCATTCACCATGTGGAGATGCGGTCATTTTTTTTAGAAAGCTATATTTTGTCTAAGGTGAGAGGAACCCTTGGCGGATAACTAAGCATCAAACGTCTGCACGTTTTCATTGAGGAAAGATGTTTTTTCTTACTTTACCTGCTAGTGTCGGCTGCAACATAAGAAAGACAGTACGAGGGGGGAAACTGAACACACGACGAAAACCGTTGTAGAAAGGTGGTCGCTCCTCTCCACTTCAGCTTCCCTGGTTTCCGCCCTTTTCCCCCTTGCACCGTCTTTCTTATGTTGTATCTGTAGCCGTAGCGATAGCTTACGCCTTGCCCAGACTTGTACCCATTACTTGGAAAAGGTAATTAATTATAATCAATTATTTGGCTAAAATATTAGATTACGGTTACAAATTACTGACTGCAAATAATTACTTCACTGTGTTCAATTGCTTCAAGAAAGACATGCAAAAACGTGATTTGCACTTAGTATCCTTGTATGTGCCAATCAAATAACATTTGCTATTTGTAAGTAGCAACTAGTAATTTGTTTTCCCCACAGCTGAAGTGAACCAATAGGGGCGTGACAGTATGATCTATCCACAACATTTGTTCTTCGATTTCCGCCACGGCGGTACTTGTCCCTAAACGCGAACCCAAATATTCGGTGATAAATTGATTGTTACTGAGCGCAGTCTATGTGACTCATGCTCGTATCGAATTCAAGATTTGATTTTGTTTTACGTGCGGGGACACTGCGGATCATAGAATGAGATTATGTGATCGGCGAATCGGCTCGCCTGTCTATGAGCCTTTTGCGCGTTCAGGTTCGTTCACACAGTTGCGACTTTTTAGAGCTGATCGCCTTAGACTCTCTTACGATGGAGTAGAGTTCCTGTATATAGCTACCTACGGTAGCAGAGTTGTGCATTCAGCCTCGGCGGGTGGCCGTAGCGCCGGCTTTCCTGCACGCCCTGGATGCTTTGCTCCTCACGCGACTAAATTTGGCGAATAGCGGCGCCGCGCGCGCCGCCGCCGCGCATGGAAAACAAGAGAGGAGGAGAAGGAGGCGAAAGCAGGGGAACATATGCCGCGAGCAACGTCGGCGGAGCGACCGTGGCTTTCTTGCACGGCGCCGGATGCTTTGCTCCTCACGTGATGGATCTCGGCGAATAGCGGCGTGGCGGCGTTGGGAAAACAAATGCGCAACTCTGTTCCCCCTTCGGGGGAGCATATCGAGGAAATCTACGACGGAGCAGAGCCGTATATCGGGAGAGTTTGGCCAGTGAGTGTGGCGAACAAGGCGCCGGAGAAAAGTAAATGAAAGGGAGGAGAGCGCCGAAGGAGCGAGAGAATTGAGCAGAGAGGAGACGACCGCCATTTTTTCGCAACGCTGTCGGAGAAGAACACTGCTGAGGCTACGCGTCGTGTGCTACGGGCCGACTTCTTTTTCGCCTGAATAAAAGTTTGTGGCCATACGCCGAAAAATCTTCATTTATTGGCTTTTTAACCCACGGAGGAAAAACATTATGTCATTTTCTTGCCAGAGCGAGCGATATAAAAGGAAATACCTCTGCGCCGCGTGCTGATTGGCTCACTTGGGAAGAGAGCGTTACGGCGGCGAGATCATAGACTAACCAAACTTTCCCCATATACGGCTCTGCGATGGGGAACACGCTGGCGCCATCTATGCGGTGACCCTGGAAGTGCATTTTACGAGAGCGGAGGTGTGGCGGTATTTGCGAGGCCAAATGTATGTTCTACTGATGAGAAATGTTTGTTTATAACATTGACAAATTTTTCAAGCCAAAAAAGAATGAATGATGCGCGAAAGAAATTTAAAATGTGCGGCACCGCTCACTGTTCCACCGCTACCCGATAGGTAGTGCCAGTGTGTCCTCTCGTAAGAGAGAGAGAGAGAGTCGGAAAAGGAAAAACGGAGGTTAACCTAGGTTAAAGTCCTGGCTGGCTACTCTGTATTGGAGAGGGGGTAATGGGGAATTAAAAGAGGAAGGAAAGTATAGGAGGACATAAAACAATAAACACGTCTAAAAAAAAGAAGTATAAATCACACTAAAAATAATGCATGTGTGCGAGAGACCGCAGAAGTTCTCCGCCGACCCGCTGACCCCCTTCTCCAGTCACGCATGTGCGCGCCCGTTGGCTGGGAGCAGACCCTACTGGAACAAGGGGAACGGATCGGATTCACTGATCACTGTGCGATTCCAGTGCGTTGCGTCTCACTGGATCCGACTGGTTACACCCCGAATCGCGCTGATCGGAACTGTCCACAAGTTTAGAACCTCGCGGATCTGAATTGGAACCGCTCCGATCTGACATTTTCGTACGGGCACCCTCACAGCTACACTCACCCTCAGCACCTCACTCACCCTCATTCTCACAGTCACACTCGCCTTCAGCCCTTCACTCACCCTCACTGAACCTCACGCCCCTCACGCACTCGCTGCCCTCACGGCCCTCACGACCCTCACGACCCTCGCCGCCCTCACGCACTCATGGCCCTCACGCCCCTCACTCACTCATGGCCCTCGCGCCCCTCACTCACTCGCCCTCGCGCCCCTCACCACCCTCATACCCCTCACGCACTGATGGCCCTCACGCCACTCACCGCCCTCACGCCCCTCACTCTCTCATGGCCCTCACGCACTCATACCCCTCACGCCCCTCATGCACCCATGGCCCCCAAGCCACTGAGGCCCGCTTCAGATGGGGCAATTTTGTCCAGAAACTTGACGTCGCAACACCAGCAACACGGGCCGCCCGCGTTCACACGCAGCAATCAATTGCTGCAAGTTGCCATCATCATCATGCAATTTTATTTTTCTTGCACTATTTAGACACACAATTACGCGCTATAACATGTTTTTAGGCATCTAAATCTCGTTGAGAATACTAATGCATCTTTCTGAAACAGTTTACTTACAAAAACGATCAATTTCAAACCAGAACCAAGTTTTTTGTTGCCATCATCACCGACATCAGGTATCACGTGAAAATATCGCATCCCTGATTGGATGCAGCCGCTTCAAACGTCTTCGAATTTTACCATTTGTTAGCCGGACCTGATCGCAGCATTTGGTGTCGATCTAGGGAAAGCTAGGGAACAACCCGCCAGCAACACCAAAATTGCTGAGGAAGTTGCTCCGTCTGAAGGGGTCCTCACGCACTCACCGCCCTCACGCCTCTCACGCGCTCATGGCCCTCACACCCCTCACGCACTAATGCCACTCACACACTCGCCGCCCTCACGCCCCTGACGCACTCAGGTCCCTCACACCCCTCACGCACTCACCGCTCTCATACCCCTCACGCACTCACGGCCCTCACGCCACGCACCGCCCTCACGCCCCTCGCGCACTCATACCCCTCACTCCACTCACGCACTCACGGCCCTCATGCACTCACGGTCCTCACAGCCCTCACGGCCCTCACAGCCCTCACGGCCCTCACTCATCCTCACACTTATGAATTTTCCTGGCTCAGACTCACTCACCCTCACCTCACCTGTGAAGATGAGGGTGTGTGAGGGCCCTCATGAGTGAGGTTTGCCGAGGTATGGTGCCTTCTATCGTTCTGCAGTTTGTTGATTTAGTGTTTTTCGATGATGCTGAGCAATTTTCTAATTAAAACCATGCCCTGAAACGCAATATTAAAAAAAAGTTAATTACGCAAAAATAGTTAACGACTTAATTACCCTGGACTTCAATGATTTTCCTAAATGGGCCCCTGGCCCAGGACCAAAACGACACAAGCCTTTTTTCGTTGCGATGAGTAGTTTTCGCAGGAGCGTTTTGGCCTGCGTTCTCTGAAACACCTTGTATATACAGGGTGTCATGAAAAAAATTTACAGGTTTTTTTTTACCGCAAAAATAAACTAGGCATCGCCGAACGCTCATTTTCCGCCCAATGGTAGCGCTAGAGCTCACAACCAGATGCCAAAGTTTCAGCCCGATCCGATACCTTATTCAAAAGTTATAAGTGTTTTTCTGAAAATTTCAATGGGAAAATGGCGGCCGACAGAGTTTCGAATACATGGGGAACTAGGGATGCCGGGAACTTTTTTCGAATCGAAGTTTCGATGATCGATTCAACCGGGTCGAAAGATTTCGGATTTTCGAACTTTTCATATCGAGGAATTCGACGGAAGTCGAATTTTTCACCTTATTAAACTAAGAAGTTCGACGCTTTTTAAATTTTCGAACTTATTATGCTGCAAAATTCTATGCGTGTCGAACTTTTGAACTTGATAGACCAAAAAAATCGATGATTTTAGAACTTTCGAACATCTTGCACTAAAAAGGTCGAAGCTTTTCGAACTTTCTACGCTAAGAAATTCGATAATTTTCTAACTTTCGAACTTATTAATCCGAAGAATTCGAAAATTGTTGAACTCTCGATTCCTGAAAAGTCAAAAGTTTGACGAACTTCGAACTTTTAGGGTAAAAGTTTGAAGTTCGTCGAACTTCGAAAGACCGGCGGGCGGTTTCATTTGGATTCAAGCAGTAAGGTATATTCGTAATTTTTTTTTGCAATTTTACATGGGGTGCCGCATTCCTTGCGAAAGACAATGCCGTTTATTTCAGTCATCTGGCATGCTTTGTTTTTAGAAAAATAGATTCCCGAAGGAGCGAGGAAGGACGACGGGTTTTTGACAATTGTCGTTTGTGCCATATATTTGAAACGAGCTATAGCCGAAGCTATTTATGGTAGAGATGTTGAACTTTTTAAGAAGTATCTATGTATAGCCTAGGTGAGTGTCGTCTTAAGATTATTGTTGTTCAAGACGAGTTTCGAATAAACATCCAAACATGTACTTACGAACAATTATGCCCTAAACTTGGTAATTCTTTTTTTGCCTACATTGGTTTGGGTATTGCATTTAAATTAACACCAGAAACAGTACATATCATTACCATCTGCAGAATACAAAATAATGTATTTATTGTTTTTTTCACGTTGAGGAATAAATTAACTCATGGGGGAAGATTTCTAAAATTGTTCAAGTTCAGCGCTTCATGAAAAAAAAATGTTTTTTTTTTATTTTACGTTTTAGGGACGTGTTTCTTTTGGCCTGTACACATTTGGGTAGGAGAAACTTGTTTTATAGTTCTGGGCCTCTGAATATGCAAGTATACAACACTTCCGGCGGGTTCTTGATAGTTTTTTTTTTTTTCTCTCCAGCTTTTCATTTTTGCATTTATTGTTATGTTTATTTATTGATTATTTTTTTACCAGTGGCACAGTTATTTAGGTCGAAAAGACATAGCTTTGAACTTTCGAGCCACCGAGCTAGCATGTGACGGGTAGTGCCTCCTGATAACGAGTTTCTAAAGGCCTGTTCACACATGCAGCGGAGCGCTACAAGCATAGCGCTGACCTCGTGCTATGCACGTGCCGACGGGAGCGTTCACCAGCTTTGTATCGCGCCGTCAAAACTGTTGCTCATGCAGGGGCGGATCCAGACCTCCATTTTAGGGGGGGCGGTTCCTCGGTGTAAAACGGCGGGGGGGGGGGGGGGGGAGGGGGAGTGTTTATATTTTTTGTGGAGTTATCGTTTTTACTAAACTCTGATAACATAATATATATCTTGAGAGCTTTTGTATCGGTTTACCTGTCGGGGATGAACTCTTTGAATTAAAACCTTTCGGGTGACCACGCTAGAGGTAAGTATCTCGAAAATTGTGGTGACACTATCCTTTCTGAAATTTGGGTTTCAGACCCAAACGTGAGCAGACGTGAGCAGTCGATTTAGGTGAGCAGACGTGAGCAGTCGATTTAGGGCAGCTTAAAGACATTGCCTTGGCAGACATTCTGGTTGGAGCTAGTGCTCAACTGCGGCGGCAACGGGAAGTGCGGCTTAAATCAGCGGAGCGAGTACAGCGCAAACAAGCGACAAAAATGCCCCGGCGGCTTCGACGCTGCTCGCGGCGTCAAACACTGTTGACGCAGCGAGCGAAACGAACGCTGCCAGGCAAGTTCGTTGGTTGTTCGCCCGATATTTGGAATGTCCAGAGCGCAGCACATGCGGCATTGCCAACCCAAACTCGTGTTTTTACGTGTTCTGGATGCAACTCGAGAGAACGAAAGCGAATAATTGTTGAATATTTTTGAAAGCATGTTGCAGTTCGGCAACTATAACTTTTAAACTTATACAAGACCTTAAACCACCAATGGATCCTTCCAAATTATACTCAATTGCACTTTGTCTGGATATTTTCTGTGTGAAAGGAACACTTACTTGTTTCTGGGTATTTAGCTCATTCGTCAGGGTCGAGAGGACAGGTGCAGAGATATGATAGGGCAGAGCGGTTGTAGGGTCGGTGAATCTCAACTGGGCTAAAGACCGATCACGTCTGCAGCATGGATGTTTGGGAGTCGGTGTTCACTCGAACGGGCACAGGCACTGTCTATTTAATTTATGTATAGCCGCATCTTTGAAAGGGCTCGTTTTCCCCAAGTCCGTTCGACACACACATATTCGCTCCTGCAAAGCCGCGCGAAAGCTCTGCCGTCAATCCACAGAAGCCGCGTTTAACTGGAAAAGACAGCGCCAAGGGGAGACAAGGGGTAGCGGGCGCCTTTCCTAAAATATGTCCCGCCACCCTAAGTTGAAACGGCATTGTATACAAATAAATGCCTATGGCGTCGGCTTGAGGACCCCGTGTAAGCAGCCTCCAGCCTTTAGAGTGCTCGTACGTTTATCTTTCTTTTATTAGCTTCCCGCCACGAGAAGTCGTACCGCAGGCAGTATGAAGCACATTAGAGGAAACATCTCCCCCTTCTGGCGCTCGTCGGCTTCTTTCTGTATTCCGCGCTGCGGCGCTGATCCTCAGTGAGGGATGGAGGCGAGGACGAAAGCGGGCTTATGTTTAAGCCAAGGTCGTGGGGAAGTCCGGAGCGTCTTCAGGAGAAGCTCAGACCCAGACTACACTGTACCCAAAGTATTTGCTTCCTCTCTCAGTTGAGAAGAAAAGCAATTTGTCACTTGGTTGTACAAGCTGCATCCCCCCCCCCCCCCCTTGGAACGTCTCCTCCCGGTACGTCCCCTCCGCACTTCCCTCGGCAATGAGGACACCGTGCCAATAAGATACCTTTAGTGAGCCCGTGGGCGACAGCATCTCAAAGCAAGCCAAAAAAGACATGCCAAAAGACAAACCCAGAACCACGAAGAAACCATCAAACGAAAAGTGATGAAAAGGCGGCCGCTAGAGAGGAAGGATAATCCGCTACCCTTGAGGAAGGCTGCTTGACGTCTGCGTTTGGGAGCTTTCAGGGCACAAATTTTTCGCAGACAACCCCCAAAGAGAGAGAGGAAGAGAGAGAGAGAGAGAGAGAGAAAGGGGACTAGATATGTTAAAGGTATTTTCTCCTCGTGCTCGACGTGCTGGCCTTGTTTGGAAGTGTGCCTGCAGTCGAGCACCCTGATATTTGGTGCGCCTCCCCACTGTCTCTCCACTTCGAAACTCCTGGCGCCGTCCATGTCGGGAAGACGTACCGTGACCTTGACGGAGATAAACCCCCCTTTGGAAGCGCCCAGCAGGCGCGTCCACCCACCGCTGTTTTAATCTTTTGTTTCTCGCGTCGATTGCTTACGTTTTTTCTTCGAGCTGACGAAGAACCCCGGGGGGGGGGGGGGGGGGTTGCCTGGCGAGGCGTTTGGAGGGGGGGGGGGCGATGGCCCACACCGCCCCCCCCCCTTGAATCTGCCACTGTGCTCATGGCATACGATAAGTAAATGACGGCACATGAGCAGCGTTACATCAGCACTTCGATGCATGCGAGAACCGGCCTTAACAATGACCATCTACGCGATCTTTTATGCAGTGAAGAGTGACAGTAGATATACATATGCATAAATAATTTAAGATTAAAATAAGCTCGACCATACCCTATTTCCCCCTATTGTTTTCTTTAACAGTCCAAAATATCTGGGAGGGGGGGAGAGACTGGAGCTCCCCCCCTTGCCCCCCCCCCCCCCGTTTTTCCTCTTCCGACGCCACTGGTATGGTAGAACGCTCCTCGACCTCAAGTTGCGTCAGCTTCTGTGCTTTTTGCTCGGCGTTTCTTCTGCCCCAGAAAATAAACCTCCAAAGCAATTACAAACAAAAAAATTGTCAAGGTGCAGGCGAGCTGATGTATGTTGATCACGATGCAAAATCTCGAGACTGGGAATGAAATTCGCAAGAAATAGTGTAAGAAGAAAGAAAAAAAGGGGACAAGACAACGTCTCAAACTCAGCTGAGTTGAATTTGAGACGTTGTCCTGAGCTGAGTTTTCAGCTGAGTTGAGTTTGAGACGTTGTCCTGTCCCCTTTTTTCTGTCTTCTTACACTTTTGCTTTAAAATTCCATTCCCAGTCTCAGGATTTCGCATCATGTACAAACTAAACTTACTATATGCCAGCGTAACTCGGGCGACGTTCGATCGGATTACTACCAGCGTGCAAGGGGGTAGGGAGGCAGTTTGCCAGATCGCTTCAAGATTTTTCTGAACCTCAACCACCTGCCTGCCCCTGGCCGTTTCGAACTGGATGAGTATCGTTAAACAGTGCGTTCGTAGGATTACTACTTCGTGATGCACGTTAATGACCACCCCGGGCTGGCGGTCACAATTACTGATCTATTGTCACACGTCACTCTGCACTGGCAAATATTCCAGCACATCCCGGACACTCGTCGTCTCATTTAATTGCCTGACCTAGGGTGCCTCAATGTCCTTCTCTTAAGGGTGATGCCACCCTTTGTAGTACCCGATGCCGACAGCACGCGCTCACGGGTAAAATACAAAGAAATTGACGAAAACAAAATGTCGCCGTGGCACAGTCAGCGCCACGAGCGCGTGCAGGGACACGTTCTTTCACGCCCTTCGGAACAAAAAATAAAAATAAAAGTGTGAGACAAAATGGCCAGATGTCTCCACCCTAAGCAAAGCGCACAAGAAGGCACCCTATAGCCTGACCAACTTCGCGCAGTCTAAATATCACACCCGAACTTTTCTAAACCTGATTTCGCGATTTCTAACCTGATTTCGTGCCACCGGTCTTCAAACAACACGGCGCCGTTTCGCACAGGAGACAACAGATGGCGCAACGAACGCTGCAAACGAACGAGCATACGGCGCCGAGAGCCGGCGTCTTTAGCATACGATCTTGTTGACTCAAAAGCGGAGCGCGTTCCGCAGGCGGCGACAGTCGCAGAAACAAAAACCGGCGCAGTAACAAAGGAACTGCAGGTCCTTGTCTGCTAAAGACGCTGGCTCTCGGCGTCGTCTGCTGGTTTCGAAGGCGGCAGTTGGCGTCGCGACCGCTCGCGCTATCTCTTGTCTCCCGTGGGAAACGGCGCCGTGTTGTTTGAAGACCGGTGGCGTCGCTGCGTTTCCATAGGAGCTAAGCCTTTTTCTTTCTTTAATTTTTCCTCAGGTAAGTTCGCTCCTTGCAAATTTTACAAAGAAAAAAAAATGCACCATCTGTGGGCAACGCTGCACAAAGTCATAGCGCGATAGGTTAAAGGGATTGTCCGGTCGAAACCGGAAGTACTTAAGTTTTTGCGCTCGTTACATCCAGGGTGCCTTCATGTAGACAAACAACATTTTTATTTTAATATATGATCTCCTGTTATTAACTAAACTTTTCATGAGCGTATGTACGACACTGAACCCCGAATTTCGCCAGTGTCAATGGCTGACACCCGTAGCTGCTGCGTGACGTCACAAAACGCAAAGACAGCCACACCCGAAGTCCTCGCGATGATGATAGTGCCACACGTGCCACACCCATGGTCGGTGGCGATGATGATGATAGTCCTGCAGCGCCGACACATCACTAGTTTGTTATTGTGAAGTGTTGTTGCAAAAAAGCATAACAGTTGAGTTTTCCCTGCATACCCGCACTGCGTACAATCAAGGTACGACACATTCCACTTGAATGACTAGCAACATGTTTGCTGATATTTTATTGTGTAACAAAAATCTACACTAATTGTGATAAAAGAGGTGAATAAGTAATCTCGCACTTAGGGCTCCACTTACATGCGAGGCACTGGGAACTTTGAACAAACGAGTTTAAAAGGTCTGGCATGCCACGTGACCTACGTCGCGGGAGGCATGCGGAAAGTCACTGCCCCCTCGCTCGCACATAGTATTGTCGACCCAAGCTGGTGAACTGACTGGGAATTCACTGGTATGCTCCTTGCTCAATGCTACCACTGTACTCCGTTCCCCCCTAAGCTGAGTGCGGTGGAAACTACACACTTGCCAGACAAATCAACCGACTAGTTTTTATCACCCGTCCTATCACGTCTGTCTTTTGCCACGTGATTGCCACTGAGCGATTGAACATGAGCACTGCGCCACAGTTCGGAAAGGAGCTCGACATTCAAGCTCGAGATCGGGTCCAATTGTTGCGACTGCATGCCATCTTAGAGTTGAAAAAAGTACCCATAAGATGGCGCCACCTGTTAAACCAAACTTCACTGCCCGGTGGGTATACCGGCCAACCAGGCACGTAGCCAGGGGGGAGGCCCATGGGGCCCGGGCCGCCCCCCCCCCCCCCCCCCGAAATCTTCCATTTTGCATGGGTCCTCCCCTCCCCCTCCCCCTCATACAGCATTTTGTCACGGGTGAGCCCCCCCCGAAACAAAATCCTGGCTACGTGTCTGTGGCCAATACTTCCCAGTTAAGAAGGCAGTAGTAGTGAATTTATGGCATCCCCTGCATCACGGTCGGCACTGCATGCACTGCAGTCAGCACCGTTGATGACTTGCCAAAACTCCCTAGTGTCAGTGGCGCTTCACGCGGCTTCGTCTCTTGGGTGTCTCCAGATTTTGCTACTGTGGAACAAACACGCCAACAACTGTCAACTTTTTAATGCGAAAGCATTAACTGGTCTCATGGAGCGAGCCGACATCAGTTTGAAGCGTGAAATGGCACCTTAAGTTCTTTCTCCAAGTAATACCAGCTCCCAGCTATGAAACCACGCGAAAAGCCTAGACACGGCACCTAGTTTCCCCGATCCCAAAGGAGCGAAGTAAAGCTGATGGATTTCGGCTTCGGTCCCATTGGCTGGCGTGCGCCGACGAGGCTCCCATTGGCCGCTTCACGTCAGTTTCAACGATCGTTCACCAGATGGCGCTGCGTGTCCGCGAGGCAGCGGCTCCACCGCTCCACGCCCAAGGTCAGCGCGCCGTACCCCGCAGACAAAAGGGAGCGAAGAGCGGTGAGCGTGCTTTCACATTCACAACTCATAAAAGTGCTTAGGTGTACCTCGAGCCTTCTCTTTTGATGTTTTTCTTAAAAGTATTGTTTCTAAGCAAGAAAAAAAACCAACACAACACACAAAGAATAGCTCTTTAGCCTCTTGGCAAAGTCGGATATAATCAGTTTCACCTTTAGATTGCTTTAGACGTTCCACGACCACGGTGGACGAAACACATTTAGGTGATGACTCTTGCCGCTCTTCCCGCGGGGAGCGAGCGACCAGATCGTGTTCGGAGCTAGCCTCAAACCAGGAGTAGTTAGTTCCGCTCTGCCACTGAGGGCGCTGAGGTATGAGGTCCCTTCTTGGCAGCCACGGTGTCGGCGGCGTAGCGTGCTCGCCTTTTTCGCGGTATGACGTGGTGGTGTGCTGCCAGTGGCTGGCCTCATGTTTGGCTTTGGTGCAGTGTCGATCACAGGCGCCACCATCATGCACTAAAGTGAGCCTAATCCCGAAGAACAGAACTCAGATTTACGGACTCTGGCGACTTGGGGGCAGCGTGGCGGCGGTGAGGTACAACAAGAAGCGGTGAGCGAAGGAATGCGGGACCACCGCTGGGAGCAACAACCGGAGTGGTCGGTTTGCAAGGGATTCCATACTTGGGCGCCATCTATCCCCATGCAAGTGAAGCGCGCTCGGTGCGCCAAACATAATGTTGCCGTCGCATCGGACAGAGAGTCATCACCTAAATGTGTTTCTTCCATTGTGGGTCAACAAGTGGTGAACGAGGGAATGCAGGACCACCGCTGGGAGCAACCGGAGCGGTCGGTTTGCAAGGGATTCCATACTTGGGCGCCATCTATCCCCATGCAAGTGAAGCGCGCTCGGTGCGCCAAACATAATGTTGCCGTCGCATCGGACACAGAGTCATCACCTAAATGTGTTTCTTCCACTGTGGGTCAAGAAGCGGTGAGCGAGGGAATGCAGGACCACCGCTGGGAGAAACAACCGGAGCAATTGGTTTGGGAGGTACTCGATACTTGGGCGCCATCCACCCCTGCGCAAGTGAACTGCTCGGTGTGCCAAACACAATGTGGTTGGCGAGTCAGACAGAGAGTCATCACCTAAATGTTTCTTCCACAGTGTCCATGATGGAAGCTACGAGCTACCTATGTGAACCCATAGCATAGCTCGTAGCTTGCCACGTGACCTCCCCACGTCATGCCACCCAACCGGAAGGGCACGCAACACCCTCCGAACTATGGAGTGGCTACGGTGGCTTGCAGCGTCCTTTGCGGTGGATGGTGAGGTGAAACAAAGTGTAGAAGCGTACGCCATTGTGCCGATTTGCCAACGCCAGGTCACACAACACAGATGCTAAATATTTTTGTTTCATTCTTATTCCGCTGTCTTCAAGTCTTCGCTGTTTGTTTACTGAAAACTGCGCCGCTGAAGCATCATGAATATTTTATTAGCTTCGCACTGCCTCTCGCAAGAAGGCACGGCTCACATTTTTTTTACGCCGAATCGTTTCCCAATGAACCAGTGACCACCACACAAGATTACAGTTCCATTCCAGATCGGATTCAATATTAAATGCTTGATTTCAGTACCAGTTTTGTTCCGGTTTGGGTTCGGTTCGGCACCCTGGTTTGTGCACATTCACACAGTCAATGGTACCCTCTCACACACATGTGTCAATAAAATCAATTCAGCTGAATTTGTTTGTCCCCTTGTTATCAGTTTGTCCCCGATTGAAAATCATGCCTTCTAGTTTCTAGCTTATAGGTAGGTTTACAAACAAGAAATTGCCTTTGGCTTTGTGCTATGGCATTTTATGAGGTAAGCTCAAATGAAGTTCATGTACGAGTTCCAATCCAGCACCTGTTAATATCAACGCATAATTATGTGTTGATATAGCGGCGGGGACGAAGAAGAGGATGTAGAATAAAGCCAGGGAATGGGAATGGCTGCCCGATTCTTATTCAGCCCGCCGCGGTAGCGCTCTGTTTGTTCAGCACACTTGCAACGCTACACCCTTGTTATCAGTTTGTCCCCGATTGAAAATCATGCCTTCTAGTTTCTAGCTTTATAGGTAGGTTTACAAACAAGAAATTGCCGTTGGCTTTGTGCTATAGCATTTTATGACGAGGTAAGCTCAAACGGAGTTCATGTACGAGTTCCAATCCAGCACCTGTTAAATATCAACGCATAATTATGCCCGTTTTAAAATATGTATATGCTCTTTTGGTCTTTTTGTAAACAATTATATTAATCAGCTCACTCCAGCAAAGTCATGTCTGTGGAATTTATTTTAAAACAAGTAAAATATAAACGGGATTCTGTGCTTTCGAATGAATCTGAAAAACTCCGCTGATAAAATTTTCGTCATTTCAAAGTTATCCGAAAAACTCAAAATCTTGAGGCGACGGTGTTAAAAATTTAAAGCAAAATTAACGGTGTTTTACAAATGAAGCCTGTCAAAGCGGTCAAAGCACAGGGTTAGTGGTCCTAAAAAAAGGCCACATCAGTTTTCTTTTCCTTCTGCATAGCATGCATAGAAGGCAGTTTGTGTATGATTTCCGGAGTAAATTAACCGAATACAATAGACCAATTGCTAAATTACCCAAGCATCAAGAAGAATGCAGGGATTGGTGTTCCACACGCCGCACGTGCTGGCCTCAGCAGTAGTAACTTTTCTAAAGCAAATGCCTAAAACAAATTGCATCTTGCAAGCGCGTTCGTCAGCGCTTTATTTTGGATATTTACTTCGAATATTTCATGCGGGGAAGGCGTGCGCGTGTGGTGCGTGAAACTCTAATCCCTGCATTCTCCTTGGTGCTTAGGTAATTTAGCAATAGGCATATTGCATAAGATTCTTATTTGTTTCCCAATTCGTCAAAATGCAAAAAAAAAAAAAAAAAAAATCCGTGTTCTGCAGTTCAAAAACAAACAAAATGGCGGGATAAGCTGCGTTGGTTCTGTTGCAGGCAAGGAGGTTAGAAGTACATGGTTGCAGGTGTGCTGTTTGCTCGCTTTTGTTAATGAAAAGTGCTCAAGGTTAGGGGTGTCGCGAACTTTTGTCGAACCAGATTTTTTGGTCGAACTTTCGGGGCTCGACTGGGTCGAACTGGTTCGACGAACCTTCGAACTTTTCGCCAGATTCGACCGGTTCGACTTTGTGGACAGTGTGGCCAGCCTTTGATACAAGCATGTCTAAGTTTGGAGAATTTTTTTGTATGCAAAGGGTTATTTTATTTTGTGAACAGCTGCAATTAAAAGAAACTAAATCTAATCACTGAAGAAGTTAATAACTTAATTTTTAGTACTGTATTAACTGAAATAGCCAATCAGCTCTGCACTTAATTCATCTCTTAGCCATTACCATTCAATCCGAAGCCAACGAGCCAGCCTGACGCGCCTGCGCACACGAGTCGAACCTCGATACAAGGTTCGTCGCACTTTCCACTAAAAGTTAAAAAAGTCGAACCTGGTCGAACTCGAACCGCGGCCAGTTCGCGACACCCCTACTCAAGGTAAGACGAATAACGCGTTCGAATTTCTTTTTCAGGTAAGGCTCTTTCGGAAAATGCATTGGACCGTATTTTGTTTGGTTTAAATATGCTAATAAACAACGTAAACGTTTATTTGACGCCGTGTCTTGATCGCCGTTGCGCGGAAACTCGGTGAATATCGACGATAGTCCTGTCCGCGCTGAACAGAGCAAGTCAGGGTATGAAGGCGAATTCGGTAGCTGGTTGGACACTCACGCAGAGCATGATCCCGATTGATGTTTTGTTTGCGTAGCTAAATCGGGGTGCACGTTGGCTGAGGCTCGCTTCGGCCGACAAAACCTTAATCGCCGAGCGCGGCCGAACTTCCCGTGTGTATACGGATACATTTTATAGGCAGTTCGTTACGAAGGGCAGAACCACGTTGGCGGAACAAACGTATGGCCGTATAAAAGTATCGCAACCGGCGGCGTAGATTCGCCGAGCTCTATATTTTGCGTGTGCTGACGACGTTTTTGTCGGTTTTTATAACAGTAGCTGCCTCTGCACCGCCAAGCAAAGGGCTCGATCGCGTTGCATCGCTTCGAACAGTAGCGCTGATGTGTACAGTCACTCGCTCTTTCTTCAACGACCTTGTCAAGACTTCTTCAATACCGGCGTCAAATAAAAGCGATCATGCTCGCCATCGTCTGCTTCCAGTTTATTCGGAGGCCGTCTGGCACAGGGGAGGACGCGGAAATTGCGTAGAAGCAGGTTTGGAGCCGCGGTTTTTTTTGCCGTTCAGTGGGCGTTCCGATGACTCCGACTCGGTCACTTCGTTCGGGGTCAAGGGAGGCGCTACTGCAAGTTTCGATATGGCACTGCGGCGCTACTGTCATGGCGGATGGATGGATGGATGGATGAATGCGGCTGAACCCTTTGGATCGGGCGGTAGCTTATGCCACCTAGCCATTTTGTTTTACCATTTAAGCTTAGAATATCTAGGTCGCTAGGTGGTATCGCGAGCGCGTTCGCGATGCCACCTCAACAATCCCGGCGAGCTTGAGACCACAGGACCACAGCTTGAGACACCGCAGAAGTCAACGGACAGGCTAAAGAAGGACACAGACAGAGCGCTGACTCGCAACTAAATTTTTAGTTGCGAGTCAGCGCTCTGTCTGTGTCCTTCTTTACCCTGTCCGTACCGCAGAAGTGAACGGACAGGGTAAAGAAGGACACAGACAGAGCGCTGACTCGCAACTAAAAATTTAGTTGCGAGTCAGCGCTCTGTCTGTGTCCTTCTTTACCCTGTCCGTTGTCTTTTGCGCTGTTTTAACCTTTTATTTATTTATTTTTATTTTAACCTTTTTTTTTAATCTTTTAACTGTGTGCGACATCTCCGGAGGCCGTGAGGCGCCGAAAACCCGGCAAACATGTGAGTACACCCTTCGCCTCGACGGATGTTTCTCGCGTGCTCTAGCGCGCTTTTCCTCGCGCCGAAGCGAACCCTTGCAGTGTAACGATCCGAGCGAAAGACCACGGAGTCCGCTGTGACAGGGGCTCCGGAACCGGGGGGGCAGGGGGGCGTCCGCCCCCTCAAGTTTTTTTCGTAGGGGTCATGCCCCCCGGACGCTGAAGGCTGACCCACAACCCTCCCTCAATGTAGTCAGAGCAACATTCTACAGCGCCTTCCAAGCTTGAAGCGGAATAAGAAAGGACAGCGACGTTTTGTCGGGACGAGAATTTGTAGTAAAGCTGATACCCCTGCTAAGCGCTGGAGTAAACGTTTCTTCTGAGCCAGCCTTGAGGCGCGCGTATTCTGGCAGCGGGACGGGGACAGCTTAGGAAAGGCACCTTTCTACCATTCCTTGTCATCGGAAAGGATGGCAGGGAGGAGGCCTCCCTCCGGCTCTGGATAAGCCTCTCCAAACGTAAAACCTCTTGCCGCGGGAAATTGGTCTCTGGCAGAGCGCTTCGGCGGAGCGCTTCGAGCGCTTCGCCACTGCTCAGAGAGCGAAGAAACTGGTAGCGTAGCTCCCATTATCGATGGGTAGCGCAGTTCGGTCACTTCCTCGATTTTTAGTTCCTGCAGCCACCGCCTGGTGCCGTCGGTATGTGGAAAAGGTCCATTGACTTCCGGAGCCCCTGAGTCCGCACAATAACATTGGCCTCCAACCTCCCATTGGCAAACTGCGCCCGGAGTTTGCTCGACCTTTTTAATAGAGCGATTCAGTTAAAGACCCGAAGACTAATCGTATTTAAGTGCAGGCTACGGTCCCGAACTTCGGGAGTGTTGAAGAAATTGCAACAGTCGCTAGGCAAGCGGAGAGCGACGAGGAACGCAAAATGGTGGTTGTCAGCCATCTTCCTGTAGCCCGCCTCAACTAAACTTTGTTGTTAGATTAAAACGCATCCTGACTTCATCTGGCAACTGAAGCAAGAAATATTGGGTACCCCTGGGAGTGGCGGCTGCATTGTTCAAACGCGAGCTGTTACCGCTATTACTCTGGTGACGCCGCTGAGCCTAGTGTCTGAAGCAAGAAATACTGGGCGTCCCTGGAAGCTGTGATCGCGTACCAGTAGAGCGGAAGCTACGGCCATGGCGGGCCAATCGGAACGTGACTGCGTATCATCAGAGCGCGCCTCAATTCCGAAGAAGTATCAGGCTTTTCGCTGCGTCATGCTCCAACATGCGTGCGGTGCGCTCGTATACGTCGCGCATTTCGAAGCCTTCGGCACGCAATGTGGGACTTGTCGTTCGCCGTTTGCCAAGTTACAACAAGATATAACCGTGCGCTCTCACCCTGCTGGCGAACTTGTGCCAAACAAAATTAAGTAACGAAAGAGCGTCGAGGCAGCAGAAAAGCGGGCGGCGATTCGGCGGCACTACAGAGCGCTAGCGAAACTGACTCGACAAGGTCGCTGATAGCTGCTTATCTGCCGTGCGTCACTATCTCGAAAGTTCGGCTAAGGAAGTTCGAGCGTCGCGCGCTCGGGGCGAGGATGAACTGTCACTTTCGAAAACAAGAGAGCAGGAGGAAAGTTACATCTGGTGCGAGAATGAATGCGAATCCTCTAGAAGTCCGTGACCCTAAACTGCGGATTTTGTTTTGAGCCGACCATGTTTTGTATCGCTTTTAAAATATTACCACGAGTAGAACCTTTCATTGCCTTCCACATTATGCAAAGTGTGTGTCTTAATCGTGTAAGAGTACTAAAAAATAAATTATGAAAAAAAAAAACTTTTTCACTTTTTGTTTAATTTCAGCACGCTGTATATAAAAAAAAAAAAAAACATTCTTTTTTTTTTTTTTTTTTCGTTTTTTCGCGTCGCGTTTTTTCCACACCCTTCTTTTAGCCAGCATACACTCCGTTAGAGGTATATGCACTAGTTTCGAGTTTTAAGCCTCTAAATATGCTTAAAAAAATGGCAAATACCGATGGTGAGTTTCTGGGTTATAGCTGCGTGTATATTTTATTCTTTATTATTAAAATCTAAGGGATCTTTAATAGATAATGATATAAAAGACACTGATGTCATTAGGCATATAATAACAAGTTTACGAATCCAAACGTCTAAACACTCCATAAAATCGCAACTGCCGAAGGCGGGTTTTTAGACAATTTCCGCCGGTGCCATGATTAGAGAGGTCTCTAGCCTAGACCCTATGCGCTACATAATCTATACTATGTTAGACGTGTCAAAATATAATATTGTAAAACCTTACAGTAAAATGCACTTCCTATTGGAAGCCTAGATTTCTAAATGCGAAATTTTATATTTTATTGCTAAATTCATGTTTATAACACAACAGAATCATTTTGATTTATTTTGTCACTCTTCATTTTTTTACGTTTTTATTTTACTCTGCAAAAAACTCTTAAATAATTTTTAAAAATTAATTTTTTTTTTATGCAGCATACTGAAACTGAACAAAAGTGAAAATTTTCTGTTTCACAATTTATTTCTCAGTTCTCGTGCATGATTAAGACACAAACTTTGCATAATGTGAAAGGCATTGAAAGGTTATAGACGTGGTATTATTTCGAAAGCGATACTAAACATAGTCGACTGAAGAAGAATGAAATCCGCAGTTTAGGTCACAGCTGTTCGTGGAGGCATGTTTCGGGATTTTTACAAAAATTGGAGCGACAAATATTAAATAGTAGTTATTATGGCGTCGTACGTTCCTGCATATATATCACAATAAAAAAATATAGACGCTCTCATTTGAATACTTTGAAATTGAGAATGATTCAAAAACGCCACACACGACAATCGTCAAAATCTCATAGTTCTTTCCCGCTTCTTTGAGATTTATTTTCTCAGAAACTAAGCGAGTCAGAACATTAAAATAAAAAGGATTGTTCTTCTTGGAACATGCGCCACGAAATATAAAAGTTTAAGCAAAATAAAAAAATACGACTAGACCTCCTTGCGTGAATCCAAATGAAACCGCCCATATCTATCTATATATATAGACCTTTTCTGAAAGTGCGCCGCCATCTTGAATTGACGTCACTTCCAGTATGGGCGAAAACATTGTTTTGCCTTTGCCCCGCCAATAGAAGGCATTTAAGATATAAGCGTAACCGTCACACTTACTCGTTTTGCCTCCCCTTTATTTTTTTACTATTTGCAGGTTGAAACGTTGGATTATTTTTTCGTCGCCCATACCGGATACGCCTGTTAGGTGGCTGGGGACGAGAGTACACAGAAAAGGTATATATATATATATATATATATATATATAGGCTGTAGGACCGTTCGTCGAAAGACAATTCGTAGCAGGGCACTTTGTCGCATAGGGCAATTAGTCATAGGGCACTTCGTCATAGGACAATTCGTCACCCTATTGAAAAAGCTTCTTATGTGTTTAATTTTCCCAGTTTATAAAGTATAGTGCTTCGAAATGAATATTCACGAACGGAGCTCCTCGCTTGTTTGGTACTTTCCTTTGTAGTATATGTTTAAAAGTTGGCCTAAATACTCTACCTTAGAAATAGACGCAAACTACTTCTGGTGGGTGCACCACAGTGAGTTATAACTATGTCCTACTAATTTTTAGAGGACAACCACACAGATGTCAGTTCACCGAAGGAGTTTTATTCGCATCTCTAACTCTGCAAATACCCCTTTTATGATGTGGATTTCCCCTTTTATGTGGGTACCACTTAGAGACACAGAAGGTTCCTTGGGTCCGGAAAAAGACATGTTTATTCGACTTAGATGCCACACGCTTGCCCGAAGGCCAACAATGGTGGAGATGACGGTGCTGTCTCTTTTGACAGGATTGCCAGTCGGAGTCCGCGCTGCCGCTATTGACAGTATCACGGAGGGGGAGGATCAGATAAGGATATGAAGGCTCCGTCGAGCAGAGCCTCCCCCAGCGAGAGTCCTGCCCGTTGGATTAGGGCCGTCTTATATAGCCGGCGAGAATGGACGCGCCCGGGGTAGGTAGGATGTAGGTGGCTCCCCGGAGGGGCGGACGCGTCCAAGTCATGATCCCGAGGGGTGTGCTGAGGCAAATCACCTGAGAAGGGCGAGGGAAAGCCGTCCACCAGGGAATACAGCTTCGCCCTCGCATCCGGGACGCGCCCCCACGTGGCGACACCCCACGGCCTGTGAGAGCTAGGCCTAGATAGGGATGCGGGGAACACGTGGTTCCCACAAAGTTTTAGTAGATTATTCCAATGACTCCGATAGCAATACCCGATACTTCGCCGACGCCTTTAAAGGGGTACTCCGCCGATTTTTGAGCTACCTCAACTAACTATATTTTCTGACTCCCCGGCCTTTACCCTTTCTGGTATGCTATTTAGTATCGTGAAATTCATAATAGTTATTGCGAAATCGGCAAATGAAAATCATGCAAAAACAAACATTCAAATATTCCCGCCCTTTTCAGGGCCGTGACGTCATTGGAAGGTCAGCTTGCCAGTCGGGCGAGCAGTCTAAAAAATAGAATATGTCAATCATTTGTTCCGTGATGGAGCGCGGGGACTGGAGCGAGCTTCCAAAGCATTCATTTGACACCATGAAACTGCTTCAAATCAGTTGGGAAAAAATTCTACAGTCCAAAGAGTGAACCCCTGCACTTCCAATGACGTCACTCTTCCATTGTTGCCAGTAGAGACTTTCAGTTTGAAAAACACGGTGAGGACCAAAATTGTAAATTCAATAACTTCGTGAAAAAAAATTATTTTGACCTAATATTTGGGATACTATTTTGGCGATGTTGTTTGGCGAGTTTAGCAAAATCTCAAGCAAATCGGGGACCATGAAGAAATCGGCGGAGTTCCCCTTTAAGCATGCATCATATTGTTCTCTGAGGCATCAGAACAATCAACTACGACTGTATTTTTTACTTTGCGCGAGTTTGGCGGGAGTAAAGGACCACCAATGCACACAGGCAAGAAGTTGGCACGGTGCAAGCGTGGGTGATACCCTTCCTTTTGGAAAACAGCGCGACAAAAAACGACAAGGACATCTCGTGTGTTTCTTCTACGTCCTCGTAGTTTTTTCCGTGCTGTTTTCTATGATGAAGGGTATCACCCATATTCGCACCACGCTAACTTCTTGCCTGTGCGCATTGGTAGTCCTTTGCTCTCACAAAACTCCCGCGAAGTAAATACATCTTTCCAATGTTTACAAATTCACGGTCCAGCGTATGATCTTCACAACCTAGCGATACCAGCGAGACTAGTAAACAGCCCACGAGACAACTCGCACTCCAATCCAAGCGTGCACCACCCGACTCAGCTCGCCGGTGCTTGGTGCCGAACCCACCTGGACCAGGGGAGCCTCCAGGGCCAGCAGGCGGGGGTCGCTGACAGACCAGCGGAACTAGAGTTCCTGTATAGCTACCTACGGTAGCAGAGTTGCGCATTCAGCCTCGGCGCGTGGCCGTAGCGCCGCCTTTCCCGCACGAGCTGGATGCTTTGCTCCTCACGTGACTAAATTTGGCGAATAGCGGCGCCGCGCGCGTCGCCGCGCATGGAAAACAGGAGAGGAGGAAAAGGAGGCGGAAAGCAGGGGAACATACGCCGGGGCAAGAGAAACGTCGGTGGAGCGATTCACACTGGAAGCGGATGCGGTTCGCGAGCGACCCCGTTCAGACACACCGAGAGGCGGTTGGCGGTTTCTCGGCGATCACGCGTGATCTTTTGAGGCTTGCGTTTGGCAACCCTGTTTTACAATCCAAAATCCACTTTAATTCAAGATCCAAAGCCAAAGTTTTGCTATTTTGGCACTCGGAATATTTTTCTCCGGGATGTTCGCACGCAGCGAATTTTCGCAGGCAGCGAAAAAAGAAGCATGGACCCGCCAAACTCGCGTGTGATTCCTTCGACTTCGCCCACAAGCAAAGCCCAGCTAGGCGCGCCTTGCTGACTCAGAACAGGATGCCCCCGACCTTTTCTTCGAAGTGGACCCTTCCCGCATGAATAGGTGACCTTGTTTTCGGGATAGAGGGCCAGTTTTCCCCCTCGTTGTTGTTCGCTCTTATCATTTTCGAAGTTGTGAGCGGTGGGGTGGATCGTGGTGCGGGGAATGTGTTTGGACTCTCCTCTCGTCACTCGCTCGTCGATCGAGTCTACTGTTTGTTTGACATTAAGCTCAAATAAACGCCATGTGGATTACCTATGCAGTGTCTGGTACGTACACTTCATTCCTTGGGTATTGTTCCCTTTATTTATTTTATTAGTAGTAAACGTTACAGGTCGAGCTAGCGCAGGTACCCTGCCCTCTCCGCGGTAGTGCGTTGGCTACGCAATCAAGCTTACGACGTCTCTATCGGCCTTCGTGGTGATCATGCACGGTGTCGAAAGCTTTCAATAGTTCACGCGACTATCTTAATGGGTAGAAAAGCTCACATTTCGGTCGATCAGGGGCGGGTTCCGACGTTCTACAGGCAGAGATTAACAAGACAGCGAGCTTGGGCTGTGGCACCCGGAATAATGAACAAACTCTTTCCCGAACCAAATCACCAGTGCGAAGCCCGTTAAAATTACGAGTCAATTCTTTTCGCGGCGGATTCCAGTGACGGACGTGAACATCAAGTTTCTCCGTTGATTTGTCGAAAGCTAAGACTACAGCGCTAGGGCTACAGCGCCTTGGACCAAGCGAGCTCGGCAGAATATATAGGCCTAGCAGGCACTCCGACCCGTTCCGGCGCAGCATTGCTCAGACGGTCCTTGGCCAAGACCGTCTGCCCACGACCGGCTGGCTTGCTGAATAGAATATGCCCGCGCGACCCTTGTGGACCCTCCCGTTTGATAGCTGAACTAAATTTCAGAGGTTAACCGATTCCCCTTGTCATCTCGATCACCTTGTTTTCCGAGGCAGCGGTGACGAACACTCTCGTCGAAAAGGGACTTCTCGATTCTATCTCCTTGTTTTGTGTGGTATAGAGCTCAAATAAACGCCGTATGGATTACCTTCGCAACACGGTATGTACACTTCCTTATTAGTATGCCATTTTTAACTGTCGAGCTGTATATCAGTGTGTGGGAGCTACGCGATGCCGGTCCAACCTTTCTTTGCCGAGTGTCACGTCAATATCGAGTTGCAATCGTAGAAGATCGGTCCCGAAGCGCTTACCGAAACGCAGTCTGAATCCAGCACTTCGATCAAACGCATGCGTCCGCTCCGAGTGTGAAGAGGTATGTGCGTGACTCTTGCTGACACTCTCGTAGTTCAAACGTATCTTTTTTAACGTCGGCTCGCTCCTGAATTTCCGAGGCCGCGAGAAACGCCGCGGCGGTTTGTTTCCTTCTACGTCGCTTTGCAAACGACTGGCACGGGGCTTTTACCAACGATGACAGTTGTGTTTACTTCGTAGCGATCGAGTTTGTAGCAGTCAACGAAGCTTTTAAATCGTGTTAGCGTCGATATACCACTGCCCGGACACGAACCCCAGACAAGGGGTGGTGGAAAGGTCTCCCGTGTTTATGAGAATCAGCTTGAACACTACACATTTACACACAGACGGGACAGGACATACACAGAGCTGTCTATCAACGAGTGGTTAGCCTGTGTTTGTTATTAACAATCCAAGTACTCCGAACTATGCCTAGCTCTCTACTTGGTTGTTCGTTTTGCCGAAGACGCCGTTGCGATAGCAACAGCACCGGAAGTCATCGTTTCTCCGTAAGAGGTCGTAACTTTCCTCCTCTTACTTAAGAACGCGTTTGTGAATACAGTTCTCGCCTCATCTTACGATGATCGCAACTTTACGAACTTCGTAGCTAAGTTGTCGTAGGTAAGAGGTTTTTATGAATCTGGCCTCAGATGAGCTGCACTCGTCCTGAACAGTTTGGAGGACAACTCCGGGGTGACGGGTTAGGCTCGTCCAAAATGGTCGAGTGTCGACAGTGCGCATACATAGGAACCAGGTCCAACTAGCCCCCCCCCCCCCCCCCCAATTGATCAAGATCAATGGGGGGGGGGAGACTAGTTGCCTGAACATCTCGACTTTGAGTTAACAAGCGCAAATGACTAAGAGAAGGGGACAGGACAGAGTGCTCACTTAGAACTGTCGATATTATAGAGCGTGTTGAGAAAGACAAGGTGGAAGTGAAAAACAATAGAAAGTTAGAAATAAACTCTGAGCTGCTATTAAGACAAAATATTTAGCTTTAAAAATCGAAATCAACATTTTTTTAAGAATATACTTTAAAAAAATTGGAATGGCATGGATACTGAGAGTAACATATCCCATGTCGGCGCGCTACAGTCCATGCCAGGCGTCATGAGCATTTGATTCACTGTTGCCTTCAAGATAGACTTTCTAGCCGCACAGTGAATAAACTGCTCATGACGCCTGGCATGGACTGTAGCGCGCATTTTCTTCTCCTCTGGGTGCCGACATGGGATATGGTGCTCTCGGCATCCATGTCATTACAACTAAATATTTTCTCTTAGTGACAGCTGAGTTTATTTCTATCTTTCTCTTCTCCTTTTCACTTCCACCTTCTTTCCCCCTACATGCTCTATTAAACTGACAGTTGTCAGTAAGCCCACCGTCCTGTCCCTTTCTTCTCAGTCGTTTGCGCTTGTTACTAAGTCTAGAGTTGATGCCCAACATTTTCGGTACTCAAAGATAGTTCAGGTGCGGTGCCTGGACCAAGTCTCCAACCGGTGTTTTAACAACGTCCTAACAAATGACCTCGATTTCCACGCAATGACTCGTAGAAGTTTCGTCGCCCTCCACGGTCGTTGCGGTGTCGCAGCAGTCGATGTGGCAGACTCCTGCTGTGCAGCAGGTCGCTTTCCAGTTCTTCAGTTCACGGAAGCTTCCCAGGGGCGGCACAGCCGCGCCATTTGGATACATTCACAATTTCCTGCGCCTGGCGGTGCCAAAAGCCTGAAATCGGCCGTAATTGTTGCACGCTGCTCCGAAGATTACGGCGACGCTACGTTTAGCGGATGGCGAAACCTCAGTCGACAACCTTGGCTATTTCGTTGCCAGGTGCTGCAGGCCGTCACCCGATTCCTTGGTTCAGCCATATCTGTCAATCCATCCATCCGATGGATTCGATGTATCATACATCCTAGCCATCGTACTGCTGCGTCATACATTGTACAGTCGGGGACAAAAATCCCCAGGACGCGCGAGCTGCGACTGAAACTCATTGCACTGCCATCTGCCGGCGGACCGCCTGGTTTTGAGATCACACAAAAGCGCATGCGCGTCCTACTGAGTCTGCAAGCATGTGTGTTTTTCCGCTTTTCTGCGGCGCGGCGCCTAACTCGGAATCGGGCGCGTGGTACCGCTTCGGAGATAGGGCTTGCGGCTGACGAGCGTCTGCTACACATTCCAAAACTGGAGATACCGCCTGCGGCATTGTGCTGCATTTCGCCGTGTCAGCGCATCTTGCTTTATAACCAGCTGGGCTTATCGCTCACTTGAGCAGCCGTGACGCCCTGCTTCATAGTTGCCATGTCAGTAAGCGCGGTGAGCGCTATCTCCGAGGCGGTACCACGCGCCCGATTCCGAGTTAGGCGCCGCGACGCAGAAAAGCGGCAAAACACACATGCTTGCAGGCACAGTAGGACGCGCATGCGCTTTTGTGTGATCTCAAAACCAGGCGGTCCGCCGGCAGATGGCAGAGCGATGCGTTACAGCCGCAGCTCGGGAGTCCTGGGGACTCTTGTCCCCGACTGTACATGTACATTTATATTGTACGTATACAATGTAGCATCTAAAATTTGTTGCCGAGTCTTGCCCCTTCGGTTTTAATTAAATTTTTTCCTAAAATAAATTTCTTTCTATGTGCGATTGGAGATATATGTCGCACTAATGTTTAATGCAATTCTTTCCAACACTTGTAGTACCAACCTCATTGGTTTAAGTTGAACTCGTGTACAACTGGCCGAGATGCTTTGTTAAAATTTAATTTAATTTTATTACCTTAAAGGGCAACTGAAAATAGTTTTTTTCTTTTAGAATTTGTGCAACGATTTTAACGTAGAAAGAATTGGCATCTTTTGCTTTTCACATTGTTCATCTTGTCACAAAGAACAGAAAACACACCTCCTTCCTTCGAAATGTTGCGATTCCGCCGCGTAATCGAGAGGTAAAAATTAAAATATCCCGCTACCTGCAGCCGCGAGCGGTGGCCATGAGAAACACGTTGCGTGACGTGAATGGGGTGTCTTTTAGAAAGATGGCAAGTTGTGCGAATACCTGCTCGATAAAAAGTCACTTTTTTTTATAAATCTTGTTGTTTCAACATGGATATAAATGTGCCAAATTTCCAGGCAAATCTGGCACTACGACAAAAATGCCAGAGAACACCTTCAAGGGAACGACATCCATGCCTCCCCCCCCCCCCCCTCGCCCCCCCCCTAAACCTTCCCTTGCCCTGGCGTGGGTGCCATTGCTCAATGCAGGAGCTCCAGGAGGTGCGCGTGGCCAAGCAGACGGAGACCACGGAGATCGACGGGCGGCTGAGGGAGGGCTACGAGCTGCGCCTGGCGGGCACGCTGATGAAGCTGCGAGAACTGTACGAGTCTCAGATGCAGCTCGACCGGGAGAAAACGCAGAACATCTACGAGAACAAGATGCGTGACCTGCAGAGACTGCTCGAGCTGAGCTCCAGCGACAGCTCCAGCAAGATGGAGGAGATGCGGGCGTACAAGTCGCGCCTCGAGGGACTCAACTCCAAGATCTCGGGACTCGAGTGGCAGGTCAGGGACGTCTTCCTTTTTGTGCAGAATTCGTTGGGGTTAGGGTGTTAAGAATAGATTTCGCAGGTTCTATTGTGCAAACAGACCTGGGGTCACAGATTGCATCCAGCGCAAACTTCTAGCACAAAGAAATCGAAATCGCTTTGCATTGAATTCTTCTTTAAATTGAGTTAGGTAATTGGCACGACACGGCATCACTTTCCACACTATGTTTGGCGGGAAGATGGACGTCGGGTCAAATCACGACAATCGTGCGACCTCAGTTTCTCTGCTGAATTTGGAGGAGAAATCTATGTTGCGTGTCGAAAATTTCTTCACATAAATTTAGCGGGGAAATTTGCGTGCCAGTCCTCCGCAGCAGTTTCTCAAAAATTTTTTTCGTCGAGTTTATTGAGCGCGCTACACCTCAGAGTTAGAGCCATGTAGAGTTTCTAACACAGAAACAAATTCTGTGTTGGAAACTCTGCATAGTTGTAGCTCTGAGGTGTACTGCACTCAACGATGTAGAGATGCGGAGAGCGTTATCAGCGGGTGAAGCAGAGGCCGGATTCTTAAAGCGAACTTACGACGAAAAAAATGCGTACGACAAATTTGAGAGAAAATCCGTATTCTCGAAACTAAATTGTCGTAACTTTTGCGCAGGTTACGACAAAATCCTACGACAGCTCCGAAGCTGTCTTACGCCCTTTCTATGATCAAATTAACATGGCCGACAACGTCGCTCAGTTGCTCGGTCGCGACGACCCAACGGACATTTATTTTTCTACCTGCTCTTCTTGCGCGTCCCGACTTCAAGCAGCAAGAAAAAAATGAAGAAGTACTTGAAACCGACCACGACGAACATGAACGCTGGATCCACAGACACCCGGAAAAGGCAACAAAGGCGACGATCCCACCGACCAAGCGAGCTCGGCAGAATATATAGGCCTAGCAGGCACTCCGACCCGTTCCGGCGCAGCATTGCTCAGACGGTCCTTGGCCAAGACCGTCTGCCCACGACCGGCTGGCTTGCTGAATAGAATATGCCCGCGCGACCCTTGTGGACCCTCCCGTTTGATAGCTGAACTAAATTTCAGAGGTCAGCCGATTCCCCTTGTCATCTCGATCACCTTGTTTTCCGAGGCAGCGGTGACGAACACTGTCGTCGAAAAGGGACTTCTCGATTCTATCTCCTTGTTTTGTGTGGTATAGAGCTCAAATAAACGCCGTATGGATTACCTTCGCAACACGGTATGTACACTTCCTTATTAGTATGCCATTTTTAACTGTCGAGCTGTATATCAGTGTGTGGGAGCTACGCGATGCCGGTCCAACCTTTCTTTGCCGAGTGTCACATCAATATCGAGTTGCAATCGTAGAAGATCGGTCCCGAAGCGCTTACCGAAACGCAGTCTGAATCCAGCACTTCGATCAAACGCATGCGTCCGCTCCGAGTGTGAAGAGGTATTTGCGTGACTCTTGCTGACACTCTCGTAGTTCAAACGTATCTTTTTTAACGTCGGCTCGCTCCTGAATTTCCGAGGCCGCGAGAAACGCCGCGGCGGTTTGTTTCCTTCTACGTCGCTTTGCAAACGACTGGCACGGGGCTTTTACCAACGATGACAGTTGTGTTGACTTCGTAGCGATCGAGTTTGTAGCAGTCAACGAAGCGTTTAAATCGTGTTAGCGTCGATATACCACTTGCCGTACACGAACCCCAGACAAGGGGTGGTGGAAAGGTCTCCCGTGTTTATGAGAATCAGCTTGAACACTACACATTTACACACAGACGGGACAGGACATACACAGAGCTGTCTATCAACGAGTGGTTAGCCTGTGTTTGTTATTAACAATCCAAGTGCTCCGAACTATGCCTAGCTCTCTAATTGGTTGTTCGTTTTGCCGAAGACGCCGTTGCGATAGCAACAGCACCGGAAGTCATCGTTTCTCCGTAAGAGGTCGTAACTTTCCTCCTCTTACTTAAGAACGCGTTTGTGAATACAGTTCTCGCCTCATCTTACGATGATCGCAACTTTACGAACTTCGTAGCTAAGTTGTCGTAGGTAAGAGGTTTTTTATGAATCTGGCCTCAGATGAGCTGCACTCGTCCTGAACAGTTTGGGGGACAACTCCGGGGTGACGGGTTAGGCTCGTCCAAAATGGTCGAGTGTCGACAGTGCGCATACATAGGAACCAGGTCCAACTAGCCCCCCCCCCCCCCCCCCCAATTGATCAAGATCAATGGGGGGGGGGGGGGGGGGAGACTAGTTGCCTGGACATCTCGACTTTGAGTTAACAAGCGCAAATGACTAAGAGAAGGGGACAGGACAGAGTGCTCACTTAGAACTGTCGATATTATAGAGCGTGTTGAGAAAGACAAGGTGGAAGTGAAAAACAATAGAAAGTTAGAAATAAACTCTGAGCTGCTATTAAGACAAAATATTTAGCTTTAAAAATCGAAATCAACATTTTTTTAAGAATATACTTTAAAAAAATTGGAATGGCATGGATACTGAGAGTAACATATCCCATGTCGGCGCGCTACAGTCCATGCCAGGCGTCATGAGCATTTGATTCACTGTTGCCTTCAAGATAGACTTTCTAGCCGCACAGTGAATAAACTGCTCATGACGCCTGGCATGGACTGTAGCGCGCATTTTCTTCTCCTCTGGGTGCCGACATGGGACATGGTGCTCTCGGCATCCATGTCATTACAACTAAATATTTTCTCTTAGTGGCAGCTGAGTTTATTTCTATCTTTCTCTTCTCCTTTTCACTTCCACCTTGTTTCCTCCTACATGCTCTATTAAACTGACAGTTGTCAGTAAGCCCACCGTCCTGTCCCTTTCTTCTCAGTCGTTTGCGCTTGTTACTAAGTCTAGAGTTGATGCCCAACATTTTCGGTACTCAAAGATAGTTCAGGTGCGGTGCCTGGACCAAGTCTCCAACCGGTGTTTTAACAACGTCCTAACAAATGACCTCGATTTCCACGCAATGACTCGTAGAAGTTTCGTCGCCCTCCACGGTCGTTGCGGTGTCGCAGCAGTCGATGTGGCAGACTCCTGCTGTGCAGCAGGTCGCTTTCCAGTTCTTCAGTTCACGGAAGCTTCCCAGGGGCGGCACAGCCGCGCCATTTGGATACATTCACAATTTCCTGCGCCTAGCGGTGCCAAAAGCCTGAAATCGGCCGTAATTGTGCCACGCTGCTCCGAAGATTACGGCGACGCTACGTTTAGCGGATGGCGAAACCTCAGTCGACAACCTTGGCTATTTCGTTGCCAGGTGCTGCAGGCCGTCACCCGATTCCTTGGTTCAGCCATATCTGTCAATCCATCCATCCGATGGATTCGATGTATCATACATCCTAGCCATCGTACTGCTGCGTCATACATTGTACAGTCGGGGACAAAAATCCCCAGGACGCGCGAGCTGCGACTGAAACGCATTGCTCTGCCATCTGCCGGCGGACCGCCTGGTTTTGAGATCACACAAAAGCGCATGCGCGTCCTACTGAGTCTGCAAGCATGTGTGTTTTTCCGCTTTTCTGCGGCGCGGCGCCTAACTCGGAATCGGGCGCGTGGTACCGCTTCGGAGATAGGGCTTGCGGCTGACGAGCGTCTGCTACACATTCCAAAACTGGAGATACCGCCTGCGGCATTGTGCTGCATTTCGCCGTGTCAGCGCATCTTGCTTTATAACCAGCTGGGCTTATCGCTCACTTGAGCAGCCGTGACGCCCTGCTTCATAGTTGCCATGTCAGTAAGCGCGGTGAGCGCTATCTCCGAGGCGGTACCACGCGCCCGATTCCGAGTTAGGCGCCGCGACGCAGAAAAGCGGCAAAACACACATGCTTGCAGGCACAGTAGGACGCGCATGCGCTTTTGTGTGATCTCAAAACCAGGCGGTCCGCCGGCAGATGGCAGAGCGATGCGTTACAGCCGCAGCTCGGGAGTCCTGGGGACTCTTGTCCCCGACTGTACATGTACATTTATATTGTACGTATACAATGTAGCATCTAAAATTTGTTGCCGAGTCTTGCCCCTTCGGTTTTAATTAAATTTTTTCCTAAAATAAATTTCTTTCTATGTGCGATTGGAGATATATGTCGCAATAATGTTTAATGCAATTCTTTCCAACACTTGTAGTACCAACCTCATTGGTTTAAGTTGAACTCGTGTACAACTGGCCGAGATGCTTTGTTAAAATTTAATTTAATTTTATTACCTTAAAGGGCAACTGAAAATAGTTTTTTTTTTTTAGAATTTGTGCAACGATTTTAACGTAGAAAGAATTGTCATCTTTTGCTTTTCACATTGTTCATCTTGTCACAAAGAACAGAAAACACACCTCCTTCCTTCGAAATGTTGCGATTCCGCCGCGTAATCGAGAGGTAAAAATTAAAATATCCCGCTACCTGCAGCCGCGAGCGGTGGCCATGAGAAACACGTTGCATGACGTGAATGGGGTGTCTTTTAGAAAGATGGCAAGTTGTGCGAATACCTGCTCGATAAAGTCACTTTTTTTTATAAATCTTGTTGTTTCAACATGAATATAAATGTGCCAAAAACCCGGTATCATCGACAAATCCTTTTATTATACGGAGTTTTAGTGGCGCCATCTATTCTAGGTCCACAAAACCGTCAGCTCCATCTGCTACCGCGAACAGCCGCCAGAAGCCGGAGGGGGACAAAACCGGACGGGGATGGCCGGACCCGGATGAAGCTTTCCTCCTTTCACCATATTGTTCGCGTTGCACTGGCTGCGCCCGCCAGCACGTGGTCACGTTGTCGCGAGCGGATGGGTTATCGCTGCCCACTGATGGCTCTAAAGAGGAAGCTTCACCGGAACCCCGCGTAAACCCCATTGACGTCACAGCGCACGTGACTAGGAAGATGGTGAAGGAGTTGAGAGGTGCCGAAAACCTCAATCTTTGTCCATTTTTAAAATAAAAACTGGGACATGCAGGCAAAATCGGTTTTTCTTCTTTACTTCAGACAGGTCAAGACACCAACTCCTAAATTATTTAAGCAAAACACTGAAACTGTTGCAGAGCTCCTTTAAGTAAAATTCCACGCCTGCGAAGAACATTTTTTTCGCGGAAATAATTTTTTTAGTGCAATATCGACGGTGCGAGATGCGATTTAGTTGGTAGTCACCTTGTTTCCACTCGTTTGTTCTCGGCATTTCGAGCGTGTGGAGGAGAAGTGGATCGGCTTGACCATCACGTTAAGGTGGAGAGAGTGAATGACCATTTCATGATGTCGTGGACTTTGCACGCTGTTGTGACCGAGAAGCTCCCCAGGCCAGGGCAGGAATCGCAGGACGACTCCTGGTAGGAAGATTGGGAAGAGACCGTGACTTGAGTCTTCCCGCCGCAGAACCAGTCCCTGACGGCCCGTGTGCGAGACCTGGAGCGTCTTCTGGACCAGGAGCGGGAGTGGCACGGCCGGGCCCTGATGGCCAAGGAGGAAGAGATCTCCCGGTTGCGGGCGGAGATCGAGGACCAGCTGCGGGAGTACCAGGACCTGCTGGACATCAAGGTGGCTCTGGACCTCGAGACTGCGGCGTACCGCAAGCTCCTGGAGGGCGAAGAGTCCCGGCTGCACATTACGCCCAGTGAGTCCGTAGAGTTGATGTGAGAATCTCGGGGTGGGGGTTCGCGATGGGAGCAGAACGCGGCGAATTGCGTAAGCGCTGGAGTAAGTAATCCCGAGTGAAATGAGAAAAAAAGCTACAGAAGGGCGGAAAATGAGAGCAGACAACAGGTTGGCCGGGCTTTTGCTAGTACAATCGTTAGGGCGCTTGTAAACTTTTTGTTGTATATACAATGTCATACGTCTGTGTTTTTCTTTGTGCAAGTACGAAACAAACCTGAAGGAGGTGCGGACCTTGCAACTGATGCTTTTTTGCTTCTTTGTCTGAGAGCGTTGCCAGTGATCTGGGCCCTTGGGGAACAGCCATTCCAAACCGGCCCAAATGCATGCGACGTTTCGCCGTGGAAAATTATATTAACTCTTAAAAATGATCTAGAGGAAAGGGTTCCATGCACTTCGGCCACTTTGGAATGTGGTGGTCCCGATAAGGCCACGTTGCTGGTGTCGCTTTGTTACACACAAAGAACTTCTTCAAAATGAGCAGGGAAACCTTGCCCGTCGTGGTTCTCTTTACGCAATGCGTAAAAATGATGTTGGCGATCCTTTGGGAGCAACTCCGACTCGTCGCAGCGAAAGAAACTCGCCTAACCTATCGCCCTATTTTTTCCCACTTTTCAATCGCCCTTGCGGAGACTCTTTCCAGGCACCGCACCACCACCACCCAGAAGACAAGGCTTGCACATTACATTGTCTGCTCTTTTCACGGAGGATCCCGGCACGGGATTGTAGGCGCACACGTGCGATCGCCGGTTTTCCTTTTTTTTTTTTCTTAGAATCAAAAGTGCTGTCGTCAAAACTGCTAGTGTAGGGGGCACATATTTGGGAAATCAACGTGAACTGTAAAACGCAAAGACCACTAGCGTCCGTAAAAAGTAAACTGCAGAAAAGCAGCATTGTCGTGGTGGTTCCGACGACATTGCTCAGCGCGCATTAACTGCGCAAAACCAAACTCCATACAGAGGACGCTGCCTTTAATTTTTTTTTGCGCCTCCTTTCTTGTGCGCAATGAGACTCCTCGCTTTTATGCCCTCCCCTTTCGTGCGAAGGGACGGATTTTGTCAGACTCGCTCGTCCTGTAGCGCAGTCAAGGGCGGGCAATGGAGGCGAGCGACGCGTTAACCGTGCCGCACACACGCGATACACCGTGCGAGATGCGAACGATATTTCGTCCCTCTCAGGCGCATCTACCAGCGGGGCTGAGATGTACACCAGTCCGCTGCTCCGAGGCACCAAGCGCAGGCGGACCTTCTCCCACCGGGAGGAGCAGTCAAACTTCGACGTCCAGGTCTCCGCATCCGCCCAGGGGGACCTGGAGATCTCGGACCACTGGCCAGACGGAAAATACGTCATCGTAAAGAACAAGGGCACGAAGGTTGGTAAACGTCGCCCTCTTCTGCCATCTAAAGCCCCCTAGACGTCTCCTGGGTAAGGCCGTGGTGCCGAATTTTCGACGTCTTCTGAAGGGGCAAACGCGGGGGCATAGGGTGGACCTAAGTGCTGCGACGGCGTTTAGCCGACGGTCAAGTTCTCGTCGATTAAAGACAAGCCTTCGTCAGACGCTGATGTGGCACTTGATCAATCAATGCCCCGTGTTGCCTGTTTAGGCGGCGTTTAGAATTCATAACTGCAGCCTTGTTATCTAGGAGCTGTAAGGCCAATGCTTGGAAGCCTGTGACATGAAAGGGAAATCATGTTTGAATTGCACAAAGCCTAACACTGTCTTGTCGGATGTCGGAACACAACCAAAGGCTGAAACAAACTCAAGCGGACATACTCGGAAGTGTGATGTCACAGCACATTTGATGGCGACACCGCGGAGGCGCCAATTGTTTGCTCGAAAAGACGCCAAAACATAGGGCCAAAACGACGGGGCTCGCACCATGACGCGAGCCCTGTCAAACAGGACCAATCCGGGTTTCCTTGTTCTTCCGTGCCCATTCAACGCCTGTGGAGAGCGGGGCAACTGAAACAGTCAGGTTGTGATCCGTTGCCACCACAAGTGGCGAAACTCGCAAACACGCCGTCAAGAAAAACGCGACATCACTAACGCAGAGAGGCTCGTTACAAACCTGATCCTTTTAGTTGCCCCCGCAGGAGTTGCATAGGTGCGAGAGTAAAGGAAAATCCGGTTCAGCAAAGTTTGACAGGATTTGTGCGCTTGTAGCTTGCCTCAGTACTTTCGCGGAGCGGCGCTGCTTTTAATTTCAGAGTGACGTGACGACATTCGGTTTAATTTTTCTCGAATAATATGTTGGTGCTTTAAGAGCAAAAAATTGGTGTCTCTGGTCTGGCACAAACGTGGTTGACATTTCGACAATAAAATAGGCGCTCGAATATCGTCGCGCTATGTACTTGAAGCCGCTTGATATACCCTATTGGCTCGTGGCATAGCGACATTAGGACTTCAGGTAAAACAAAGTTTAACACATAGTTGATTTCTTCTGCATTCTTTCCCAAGCTAAAGTAGTCGACGTGTTCGTATGTCTATACAGTGGGAAGTAGTCGCTCCGTAGACAGGAAATTTAGCCAGTGCAGTACGGCCACCAGCCTGGTTTTTTTTAACGTGCATCACGCAGTAGTGACGCAAGGCTGCACGCCGGTATGATGCTCATTCACATTAGAACGGACAAGAGTGGATTGAGCACGTGATCCTTGAGCTCTGCGGCACGAATTTTCGCTGCACAAGCTGCAGTACTTTCGTACTCTATGCTACTGTTTCCCTGCCCCTCTCCTAAGAAGCAGGGGCATTGTTATCTGTAGATTGTGTTGTCGTTTACTTTCAGTGTTTGAAATTCCATTTCTATTTTCGTTTGCGTTGCTCGCAGACGTCTGCAACGATTGAACACATTCGCAGCTAGCTTCACCAAGGCAAAGTTTTTTCTCGAATCTCGACAAATTGGAGCAGCCTGGTATGGGTGGTGGAAAGAAAACAGACGCTTCACTCTCGGTTAACTGCGAAGACGGGGTACATTCCACAGCATTTTAACATCTCTAAGTGAAATAAAAACCTGTGCAAGTTTCCGGAGACCAATTTGGTGCTCGACTTTGCTTTTCGAATTGCGGTACACGATTGCCAGCTCAGCTGGCCACTCGGTTTGCGAGAAATATTTGGGATGCTCTCCTTTTCGGGCTCGAGACTCCAAGGAACAGGCTCCACTCCCCGTAAGCGACGGTCCAACCGCGCGTTAGCTGATCCTTGCAAGTGCGCCTTCGATATATATATTTTTTTTTTTCAGGAGATTCCATTGGGTGGCTGGCGGATCGACCGCAAGTCCGGCAACGATGAGTTCACCTTCCGGTTCCACCGGACCCACGTCATCCAACCGGTAACCACCATCACGGTGCGTTGCAGTTCTTGAATTGTTTTTCTTCGTCGAAGGCACTGGTTCCATTTGTTTCATAAAAGAGAACGAGGCTTTCGTCAGTTCAAACTTAGTCTTTCATACAGGGACTGGCGTAAATACCCCCTGGCTTGCTCTTTTATGGGCGACATTTTTCGAAGATATACTCAGTTTTTCTTTAAGTCCGACCACAGGCTGCGCTACCGTCTTACAGTGTCGGTTGAGCAGCGCCCGAAGCGCGTCGTCCCTGCCCTTGTTGCCTTTGCGCATCTGCCATCGTCGGCTACACCAATCGCGTGCAGTGGATGCAACGAGGTCCCACCTTTTTTTTATGTTTGCGATTGGTTAAGTTGGTGATGGCGTATCCACGAAGACGAGCGGTGTAACGGCGCGGTTTTGGCTCTGCTCGATTCTCTTCGTCGAATCGTCGCGTCGGCTGTGGTAGGACTCGCAGTGAAACGGTGCATACAGTGGTCTCGCGATAATTCAAGCTAAAAAGTTTCGTACTCACTTTTATTTCGGACAAATTTAAATATTTTGCTTTTCCCGCTATGTTTTGGATGCATTTTTAAGCTGCTTAATTCAAGTGGAGCTTTCGCTTAATTCGTGCCATTCGTTCATCGGGAGTGGGCCTGGCCCCGTTGAGGGCACTCCTTGCCAAGCACCCGTGTGCTGCGGAAAAGCAGTACCCGCGAAGCTCGCGGGCATCGGTTTTCCGCTGTACGCGGATGTTCGGTGGGGAGCGCAGGCATTACAGTCCTGACATACTGCTTTTATTAATCGTGTTTATTTATTTATTTATTTTTGTGGAGGATCGAGAATAAACAAAGAATATTTGTGTCTATCGAGCTGATTTATAAATTCGCTCGGTGAGGATGGCTGGGCGTCTCTTTGGGTTTCATTTTGCGTCAAATCTGTCGTTTTCCTTTGCCACCCCCATGTCGGCATTGGACTTTCTGAGGCCATGGTTCACGGATATAGTTACATTAAAACTAACAAAGCTTAGAAGGGGACAAGTGAAGGTAGGGAGCAACCTTCACGAGTTCAGCTGAATTTTCGTTTAAGCATGGTAAAACGGTAGTAAAAGGTAGTGATGGGCCAAACGTTTGCCGAATCGAAAGTTCCGTGCCGAATTTTCGATTCGATACATTGTTATTAGGCTTAGCGTTGATATTTAGTTTTTCTTGGCAAAAAAAGTTTTTTTTTCTTAACTTAAAAACGACACCGATACAATTATCTTGTAGAATGTCATCTTATTTAGTAACAACTGGGCATATATGCATTACATGTTGTATTTGTGTGTTTACTGGCAATTTTAGTGACTCATTGCAGGAGTGGCGTGACAGGAAGGTTGGGTAGAAGCGAGCGTGGCGCAGTCACGAATCACGCTACGAGTTTCGGTTTTAAGGTATCATCAGCGCAGGCCGGCGTGTGTGTGCACATTGCTAAAATGAAGGCAATAACGCTGCGTTCTTGCTTTCTCTGGGAGCCACCGTTTTGTGCGGGAAAACGAATGCAACGGTTGCTGAGTCACTTGGAGTCGGCTTTGCATGAAAGTGTGCGTCCCATATTCACAACGTCTCGTTTTTAACCTTTAAAATACCGGTTTCTGGTGTTTAGGAATACACGAACGTTTCGGAAGATGGGAAGAGTGAATGTCAGATGTGCAACGTCGAGCATTATAGTTCTGTGTTTAGTTTTATGCAGATACATGAAAATTGCGAAATAACACTACTGGAAGAAGCAATATTTTGTTTTGCAACACACTAATCCTGAGCCGAAAAAAGAATTGTTATAATCGCGAGGAGTGCTTTAAAGTAATTGTGGGACAATGTCTTTATGTTTCAGAATGCACGGCATCATTCGTCACTTGCGCAGTGGACTGCGTAAATTACTGGTCGATCTTCTATTCTTGAGGCAGAAAATATTGAAGAGGACCACACTCGGTCACAAACGCACAGTTACCGTGTTGCCTACCCCACACCGCGGCGTAACCGCTGGTTGTACTACACTGCACGATGGTAACCGCACGACTGCACAGCGTCCATTTGCAATCCAAGGCTCCGTCGCGTTCTCGCGCGTGCGCAGACATTTTCCGAAGTTTTGCCGAATCTTTGCCGAACTTTGCCGAATCTGAAGTTGAGCAGGTTCGGTCCATCACTAGTAAATGGCTCGAAGAAACTATCCGATAATCGGTTAGAAATTATTCTGCCCAAACCGCTATTGGCTTTGAGCTTGAGCAATTCTTTATGCGTGTGCCTGCTTGATATTGGCCTGGGTCGAGAAAAGTAAAATCTGTTTGGTATGTGTAGCTATTCCTATAGCAAATTGCTACTTTGCTTTGTATCATAAGCCCATAGTGCTGGTAGTGGAAATTGAAGTATCAATAGAAACCCTACCATAACATTTTTTTCGTCCTAGTAAACAGACTAGGCAGACACCGTAAATCCCAGGGCGAGGGGAAGACTGGCCAAGGAAGACCGGACGAAGGACAAACAAAAAACTTGGGAGTTTAGTGTGTCCTTTGTCCGTCCTTTCCCTCGCACCAGGATTTATTATGCCCTTCTCAAAAAAGCTGAAGCGCCTTAAAAAAACAGTTTCGAGCGGTCTTCTACTATAGCTTTTTGTCCCATGAATTCAGTCATCGCGCTTTTGGACTGAAGTAAACGTAAACCTCGTGTATTTTGAAATGTGTGTGCAGCGATTGCCAAAGGGCATGCGGCGAGCCTTGCCGCCAGCTGTTATCCGTCGAAGGCATTGCGACGTTATAGTCGTCCTCCCCGCACAGTGCCGAGCAGAATCGTTTGAGCGATGACGTCACTTTTGTTAGTCTCGCAGCGAGAACTGTTACTTGCCACCACTTGAAATAACGTCCGTTGTTTATGGCAATGTAGGACGTCCGTCACCGGTGTTGCAAGATCTTCAAAAAGATTGCTCACCGCCTACGGGCATCAAACCCGGGTTCGCTCCGTGCGGAGTTGTTGATGCCACAGCATCAACAACCCGCTCTATACCGGAGGCTTTTGTAGCACCCACCGCACGCGCTCTCTGGAAAAGAAAAAAATAGCCGATAACAGAAGGCCGTTGTAGCACTGTCAATGCCAAGAGCTCGTGCAGGGGAAAGCGATTTTACGCTATCCGGAACAAAAGGATACGAGCGTTTTTCAAAACAAACTAATCGTATGCCTATTTCGTTTTGTACGCTTTTGTTCACGCACCCCACGGTGTGTGAACGCAACGCCGGTGCCCGACAACTTCGCCATGTCGTTTCGTGGCTGTCGCTGCGACTCTACTGTGGATCAGCGCGGGATTCCTGAATTTTTTCTATCCGCCTTCACGCTCTCCTGCTCTCGGCATGCAACGACGGGCAGGGCTACGTCGAAATTTTAATTAGCGATTTTGACACTCCTAGTAATAAGATCGAAAGAAAACTTAGAAATAACTTTTAAAATGCCACATTAAAACATTCAGTTTTTTTGTTTTTCTTCTTTTCAATAACTGTTTTTAGCTTCTCTTTCAACCAGCTTGTCCACATTCTTGCTTTAGTATACCTCCTTTGCGGTGAGATGACCACGACTCATCCGAAGTTGGGATGCTGTGCAGGTATGGAGCTCCGACGCCGGTGCAGCACACAGCCCTCCGTCGGACCTGGTCATGCGCAACCAGCAGTGGCCCCACGTTGAACAGATGCGCACAGCCTTGCTCAGCGCTGATGGCGAGGAGGTGAGCGCCTTCGCTTTAGTGTTTTGCCATTGTAGATGGGCTGCACTATAGGTGTAATTTTCTTGTGAAGTTGCTCGTTGAGTTACCACCTTTGATAGGCCTCCTCCATCTGTTCGAAAACAGGCCAGTAAAGTTAAAATTAAATCAAGTCATCTAGAGCTTTCTTTAGAAAAGCCTATGTATTGCCCGCACGTTGATTTGGTGTGAAAACCTGTCAAGCAGCTTTTTGCCTTGTCATTCATATACTTTTAAACCCTTAATGTTTGGGAGCCTCTAATTTTTGCGAAATACGTGAATTGTAAAATTGGTTTTAGTGGTTTTAGTTTAGTGGTTTCTATAGGTAAATTCCAGCCTTAAGAAATCGTGAAATTTAATGGTCGCGAATATGACCCCGCAGTCCAATTTTCGAAAAGTCAGGGCCGCGAAAATAAAGGGTTTCACGGTACCAGAAGGGAAAATAGTTATTCATAATACACTTGCATGTAAGATATCATCGATGTGTGAGATTAAAGGGTACAAGCTTTGTTTTTCCCTTTGAATTGTGGTATTGTGTCCTTTTTTGGTGAACACTGCTTGATTTATCTTTGATTCGACACCAATAATAACCATTTGCACGTGTTCATGCTGTGTCTTTCTTCAGTTGGCATGTAGTTCAGAAGTGGCTTTTACAATGAGCTCTTCTCGACATTTCTATTGCCGTGTCTGGTTGCTCTTCTGAGGGGCTGATACTTACTGTGATTCTGTCTATCTCCATATAGTGCTTTAAAACTTTTCTAGTTGTCCCTGGGCTCTATTTGCAGGGGCGGGACAGCTGCACCAATTGTGCCATTTTGATACATTCAAATTTCCTGCGCCTGGCGGCACCAAAAGCGTAAAACTGACTAACTACGCTACGCTCTGCAAAAAATCACGGTGGCGCTAGATTTAGCAGAAAGTGAACTCTGTCGACAACCTTGGCTATTTCATATACCAGGTGGCGCAAGCTGCTGCCAGATTCCTTGGTTCAGCCGTATCTGTCCATTTATCCATCCATCCGATGGACTCAATTTACACATCCATAAATCCTAACCATCGTGTCGTTGCATAATACATCATACATGCTATGGTGTATGGTGCATGTAGCATTATTGATCGAGAGTCGTGCCACTTTAGTTTTAATAAAATTTGTTCCCAAAACAAAAAAAAATCTCCCTGTACAATTTCAGGTATTGCACAGTAAAGTTATATTCACATGTAGTCTAGCGACTGGGAAAACCGGGAATTGTCAGGGAAGTTTTAATTACCAGGACAACTCGGGGAATTGTTAGGAATGCTGTAAAAAAATCGAGCCCAGTCAAGGAAAACGAGCCGGAAACGCCATTGAGTGCCCTGAGCAGACTTGAAGACTTGGGTGTAGAGAAATGGGCAATAAAGTCTGCTTTGAGCGGAGCACGGTCTCTGCTCACCCGATGTAGAGTGTGCTACCCGATGCAAAGGGAACAGCCGTCAAACCCAGTCGAAGCCTTGGATTGGGTTGGCTTATATTGAGGGCACGAAACTAGGCTAAGTCCAGTTGGAGTTACTCGATTTAGTAACAAATGGGAAAGCCACAGACCCCAATATAATCCAAGCCGGAGGTATCCAAAAGTGTCCATTTGGCGGCCGTGCTGCCATTCTGTTAGTAACAAGGCGTGTGTGGTTGAGCATCGTGTTTTCATCGTATTTCTGGAAGTGGGCTCTTCACTGACGATGTCCGCGGCAAGAAAGGGCTCATTTATTCCAGACAGGACGAACCCAAATATTTTTTAATATGAGGGTTGGATTAAGCCCATGCAAAATGATCCTCACCCTGCTCAATGCTCAATACCTTGTGTTGTAATGGTCCTATATATTTAATCGCCTCTATAGTGGTCAGCAAATTTCACCTAAATTTGTCTGGGAAAACTTGAAAAAGTCAAGAAATTTCAAAATAATTTCCTAGACACCCTGTATTGAATACTTCCCAGCACTTGCAGTACAAACCTAGTTTATGTTCCAGCAAAGTGAAACGCTGCAAAGAAAACTGCTATAGTTCTAAAGAAACGTCGATGTCAGCACCTGTGCACGCGATTCTGCATTTAGGGGATGAGCTTTCGTAGGTGTACTCACGGTCATACACATGCGGCGGTCAACTTGCGGAGCGGCTTCTTTGCTGCGGTAATCCTATGGAAATAACCCTCAAATTTCGTATGTTGTCATGTTGAAGCTCTCGGCCGCATTGAAGCTCTCGGCCGCATTGAAGCTCTCGGCCGCATTGAAGCTCTCGGCCGCATTGAAGCTCTCGGCCGCATTGAAGCTCTCGGCCGCATTGAAGCTCTCGGCCGCATTGAAGCTCTCGGCCGCATTGAAGCTCTCGGCCGCATTGAAGCTCTCGGCCGCATTGAAGCTCTCGGCCGCATTGAAGCTCTCGGCCGCATTGAAGCTCTCGGCCGCATTGAAGCTCTCGGCCGCATTGAAGCTCTCGGCCGCATTGAAGCTCTCGGCCGCATTGAAGCTCTCGGCCGCATTGAAGCTCTCGGCCGCATTGAAGCTCTCGGCCGCAGTCCCGTTGCTCGCGCACGGTACGAATGACACACTCCGCTGCACACATTTTGAAAATTACCTGCACGCAGGCCTCGGTCACATTCGAAGCACCTTTAACACATATGCATGCTTCGAACGTTTCTGCAGACGATTTTTGTATGACCCACGTGACGAGGCAGTGCATTGTTTGCAAAGTCTATTTTTTATCATGAATTAGCAGTGTAACCGGAACTCTAGCGCTTCTGCGGCATGTTACGGCTGACGAGTTGATGCTCACTTTCGTTGCGCCCCCAGGTGGCGTTTCGGGAAAACCGGCGGCATCAGTTCAGGCGCCTCTCGGAAAGGTCGTCCGGCGCGGGAGGATATTCGACGGGGCGCGAGCCCCTTTTCCAAGAGCACGTGAGTACCTCTTCTTTCCTTCGGTTTCTTGAATGGGGCATGACTTCTTAATCTATGCAGGAAAGAAAAATTAATTAAAACAATTGGAAACTTTTTCTAAGAGCATATATATATTTAAACTGGGTTCCGGGAGGGTTTGCCGAGAGTGCCCCAGCAAGTTTGAATTCCGGTCGGGGTGGTTCCATTTTGAAAGCTTCTCCCGGTGATCGAAATTAATCCTCAATTCTCCACAGGGGCGTGACAGATACCCTTTGTTGGTACAGCACGTGAAAGCGCGCCAGGTAGTTGTTCTCCATTTTAAGACCTGTTTTGGCAGAACTAAGCAACTAATTGACGCGTGACAATGAGGTGAACGCTCGCTTATATATGTATTGTTTACATTGTAGGCTTGTTTACTGCTTCATCGCATTCCAGGGGCACTAAATCATGTTCCGCGATAGTCTATGACCACTACCTCAATCTATGGGCTCTAAGCGTGCTAAGAAACCAAACATCACATTTATGCGTGGCGATTCCTCTAATGAGATCGGTATTAAAGGTTGATAACCCTGGAACTATCACCAACACCAGAGGCCGCCGTCGGACAGGAGCTTATTTTTTTCCGACTGTGCCCTCCGGCGTGTGATAGTTCTGAGATAATTGACCTTTGATACCTATTTTAATTTTGTTTAATCTGCTACACATAAATGTAATTTATTTTAAGTAAGTTTACTGCTTGTAGATTGAATTGGCACCTAGACTACCGTAGGAAGTGGTTTCGCGCCCCTTTAATGCCAGAACCAATAGGGGTTCATCAAGTTTAGAATGTTTGATACGCCCAGTTTTGGAGGAATAAAGCAACACCACCTATAGTGTTCAAAGCCCATGTGCTACGGAAATTAAAAACAGCGCGGAAAGACGAGGACCAGACAAAGAAGTGACACGGACGCAGCGCTACGTCCGTGTCACTTCTTTGTCTGGTCCTCGTCTTTCCGCGCTGTTTTTAATTTCCGAAGTATGTACCAACTCGCCCAAGCCTCAACTTTAGCCCATGTGCTAGTATTTCGACGTTGCAGCGAGCTATTGTTTGGGTCTAGTTGCCGAGCGGGCGCTATCCGGGCGCGATAACTTTGCGTGGACTTAATCCAAGGAGGCTGTTGGCAGGCCTTGATTATTTTGGTTCGTGCTGTCTAAACTGGCATTTCGGTCTCCGCAGCAGCGGACTTGCACGCCTCTGGCGGTTGAGAGCATTCTAGTCTCCCGAACGCCGGACGGGGCTCTTTACTCTTCGTCGACTTTTATTAATTGGAAGTTTGTATCGTTCGGACTGTTTCAGCAGCCCCCTCGAAATTCGGATTAACGAGCTTTTACTGTAATAGACCGATCTGGCCGGACAGTACGACTTCACTGCATCGAGTGAACTTTGTCAGCACAGACGACAGCTTCTCCGGAACTCTGCCCGTGCGCAGCGTCGAGACGGCGCGAGCCCTCCCCTGCACCGCCGTCTGCCTCCCGCCAACTAAAGTTCTGACGGCGTCGCGCATGTGCCGAACACTTGGAGAGATCGGTCGGTTAGGGTTGTCCTTGTTGTGAAAACGCATTGGTGTTGCGAAGGCTCGTTGCACGCCGTGAAATTCACGAACTTTGTGGGGCCTGTCATACCCGACCCTCATCGTCAAATGAGGGTTAGCTGCATTACGTAGAGCAGATGCGTCTTTTTTTTGTCTTCAAGATTTTGCTTTTGCGAAAGCTTTGAATAAGCCATATTCTGCATTTCTCGGGCTGCGAGTGGCTATGGTGTTGGTGTTGGTGCAGCGATGTTGGACATAGTGCATAGCAACATGTTTTAAACTTTTTGATTGCTCTAATATGCATGAGAGCTTGCATTTCTTGTCGGTAGGTGTTACTTTGGCCCATGTTCTGCCGGCGCTTTGCTTCCGGTTATATACTGCCACCATCCCAGGAATACCGAGGAACTCTAGTCATGGCAGTCTGTCGTAAAAATAGGTTACGTGAGTTTTTTTTTCACACATTGACGTTTGCTTTTTGCGGCCTTTGCAGGATTCCAACGACCCCAACTGCTGCTGCGTGATGTAAAGAAGCAAGAAAAAAATGAAAAAGTCATTAGAGTGGCGGAACCTTAGTGCCATTTATCTTATTGGTTATTTTCCTTTTTCCTTTCTCTGTACTTCTCTCTTAACCCATCTGTTTGTGACTGCCGTTGTTTTATCCTTAGAACGAAAGAAAGAAAAAAAAATAGCTTAACGTGTCCCCACATTACCTGTCTAAAGCATTTCTGTAACCTGTTAACTTCATATTCTAACCCCTTTGTGTGCGTGCTTTTGTTGCTGTCGTTTCATGACGCATGTAACCTACGTCATGTTATATTAAAGTGCTGTCTTCTTCGTAGTGTAGTGCTTGTTCGTTTAGTTTTGTGGACAGGGGAACCACATTACTTGCAGCAAACCTTGCGTGGTGTTTGCTATGGTCTTTCCAAACTTTTTTCCTGTGTTTGAGATAAAACCTCCAGTTTTTAAACCTTAATCGCTTTAGAAAAAGGGGGTAGCTGCAACATCACTGCGATAGGTTTCGGGAGGACATCATTCAGCAGCCCTGGCAGCAGTTTCTGAAGCTCTGGTTTCGCTAAGAATTTTTGGCCAGTTTTTTGGCAAGTCGACTCCGGTGTGTTGCAATTGTAAGCGCAGGTCGTATCAAGATCAACATAAGTACCTTGTGAACCATATTTCTTAGTTTGCCAACTGTACCTGTGAAGTGCTTTTTACCAAAAAAGCACGTTGCTTTTTTTTTTACGTGGGCGACACGGGGGTTAATTTGTTCTACGGCACACGCGACTTTGTCCTGCAGTTTATTGGAATGTGGGCAGTGTTTTGGAGCACTTGATTATGGATGTTTTGACTTTGATTGTTGTCTTCGGAAATGTCTGTTTGTTTGACCTCGCAAACAAAAAAGATTACCTTTTTTTCACAATTTTGTTTGAATTTATTGTGTGTTACATCGGAGCACCATATTTATGCTTGGTTTGTAAGCTGCCCAGCTGAAATTTCTGCGTTTGGACAGTTTAGTGGTTGCACTGGTTGTTGAATGGTGTATGTTAATCAAAAACATCGCAGGCAAGGCTAACGTGTTGTTTGGGGTTAGTCTCTAGATTTTCTTTGTCAGGGAAATATGGATCTTGTCAATCATTTCCCTCCACTCGCGATTTTCGCAGTTGCAGTGTTCTCGGGTGTGCACACTTGTACGCAGTCGTTGATGTTAATAATTGCCAAGGTAATTGCACTGCCGACACAAATACCATTTCACCTCCTCCGCAATCATGGCAGTGAGTTTAGATCCTAATTGTTTTTTGCCAAAGTTTCTGGTTACACTCTGTGTGAACTGCTCGATGTTTTGCCCGCTAGATTTTCTACAAGCTACTTAATACAACGTAACTGTCGAAGTCCTTCAACAGAAACCTTTTTCGACTGTTGGACGTAGAGCCCCATTTAGTTTCTCTGTTTGACATGGAATGTGCAGTTTTTCTCCTTTCCAACTTGAGGTGGACCACAGCAGCTGCTACGAGCCATCGGAGAAAATGCAGTGCTGTATTGGCTGGGATTTCTCGTAGCATGCACTGCAATCCATCATTGCAGTGCATGCTTCGAAGGTGTAGAGTAAGACCTCATCTCTTGTGTTGGGTTTGTCTTTGTTTAGTTGTATAGCCTCTGCAAGCGCTTTTTTCCTTTGTCTTGGATCCCAGTGAAAGTGTTCACTACTTCCAAACTCGTTCGTGTCAAAATGTGCTTCCTGGTATTTTTTCTGTGGGTAGCATTTTTTTAATGGAAAGCTAAACCTATGGTGCCAGTGTCCACTGCCATGCCTCACCCTAGCGTGTAGTTGAGTCTTGTTTAACCGTGCATGAACCCGCTACATGAAGTTGCAAATATTATCAGAGTTTCCCAGAGTATTCAATATTTTTAGTCTCGCAAGACGTGTTTGCGCTCCTCAAAAACAAAAAAGTGCCTCTCCGCCCAGCCTTCACGTGTCCCCGTCCTACATTGACCTCGCTTTTGTTCAAAGTGTTACTTTTTCGGGGTACCTTTTTCATAAGTCTCGTGCGGGTATATGACCCTTGCAAATTATTAGGCAGTCTCGGAACTGTCGTTCTTCACTTTTACTGTACAGATTCGCAATTAAATGTTTGTTCATTCGTACCTTGTCTTTGTCACTTTTTGCGGCCGACCTGCTCTGCCTCAAGATTGTCCATGTGCTTGCTGCGTTAAATTGGTTCTCAACTGTCGGACGAAGGTCTCTGCCAAGCGGTTACCCCCGTACTCTGTGTTGCATTTCACCAAAAACGTGATGTAGCTCGGAGCATGTGGGCCGTAAACTTGCAGTATGGAACCTGGGGACCATGGGTCCAATCCACTCCCCTACCCGTTTCTATTTGGATGAGCTTGGCACCGGCGTGCGGTCGTGTATCACCACAGGATGTTGCCCATTGAAGATCCCAGGCTGGCAGTGGTACTTCACTGGCTAAATTTCTCGTCTACAGCAGAAAGCAGACGCCCGCTGAGGCTTATTTAACATAATTTTTCAAAATGTGAGAAATCTTATTTCTTTCTGATTGTAATACCAATGACTCGTTCAGGACCTTGTCGGACCCCTTAATTTCATGTTGCGGTAGGCCTGTTCAAATCTTGATGAGCTCAATATTGCTTCAAATACCGTACTATCCGGTTCGATCATTGCATAAAACATTGACGAAACTTGTCAGTTGGGCTTCGAACTGTGTGGAGGAAGTTCGCCCACGACGGTAAACTTTACAATCTCGCTTCGCTGCAGCACACCCGCGTGCTTGGGAAGAAGCAACCTTCGAGAGAGGGACTGTGCTTGCACATTCGCCTCTACCCTGTGGTAAAAGTTTACAAGAAAAATCGCTATGGTATTGTAAATCGCGATACTGTGGTAAGTCGTGTGCATTGGTGGTTGTGATTTGTCTCAAGTCGTGCCTTTTAAAATCGGCTTAGGCAATTTTTTAATCTTTGATTTCCGAATTTATTAGATTATGTTCAGCTTTCGAAAGCAGTCCTGTCCTTTGCGGGAAAGCTTCGTAATGGCAGGAGTCTCCCGAACGCGGAACACCGCTCTAGATAAGTGATAAACAAACTGCGCACAGGAAAGGTTCAATCTGCGATAGTTTAAAAATGCCGAAACAAATATTTTGGTATTTTGAAACTTCTCAATTTTCGTGGCACACTTCTACTACGAGGTGACCCACAACCAGGGTGTAAGATAGGCAAGTGGGGAAACAAGAGCCAAATAAGCGATCAGATTGCGTCCTCCCTCGGTTTTATCCCTAGCTTTTTTCTTTCTGTGGCGCCATCTATGTGGAGCACCGCGAACTTTCCTCCCGGTGGGCGACTGGCTAAACTGACGGGGAGGGGTTTCTCGCGGATTTTCAATGGGGGACTGTTGTGCTCTTGGTTTACTTTGCATGCTTTGAAGGATCCACGGCAGGTTATTCATATAAATTGAATATTTCATTCAATTTATGAGTTTTTTTTCTTAGTTAATAGTTCGGGGGACATCCACAGAGTGGCGGGATCAGAGTAGATCGGAGTGGTGGTGGTGGTGGTGTTTCAGCGAGTTGGGTAGTAAGTTTCGATGCGCAGCGCTACATTGTTAGCAAGTTATCGTTTTGCCTTGGGCTCGCTCGGATCTAGACAGCACTGCGTGCTTAGAACTGCAAGCGTTAGCGCCGTAACCGAGCTGAGGACTGGATTCGTGTTTATTTAGTGCGCACGTGAGATATGTAACCATTAAGCCGGATATCATTTTTGATAGATTTTGGCTGCATTACATGTGTGACCGTGCGTGACTGCTATGACTTTCCTCAAGGCATAAGACATGCAGCTTACTTATTATCTTCACTGAAACCGAGGTTGTTTCATCTGACTGCCTCTAAAAGGGAGTTTGTATCATTAAAAGGAAGCTATGTAGGTTTTTGAAAAAAAAAATGAGTAAGAAGTGAATGCTCCTTTGCTACGGAGCAGGGGCTGTGAGCGGTCACCGGAATAGCCTAGCAGACGACGCTGCCACCAGAAAGGGCTTCGTGCGCACGCGCTTAACCTCTCCCATGACGCCGCATTTTTCCGCGGCACTGGCCGTCCCGCGGTCGACGCTCGCTTGATATCATTAAAAAATTGGGCCACGGTACTACTAGCCTATTATGTGCTGGCACTGGTCTGTTGGCTCAACTGGGTCCTTTGTTGAACCTTACCCTTTAATTATTTTTTTTTTTACATGGTAAGAATTACTTTTGGTGATGACTACGGAACAAATGAACATTTTGTGTACGAAGATTTTGTGTGTCAATGATTATTTGTCTTTGTAATCATAGACATAAAATTTGCGTTTCAGAAAGCTTTACTTGAAGACCACTAGCACGTAAAAAAATTCTGGCTTCTCATTAAGCAGATCTTTTATTCCTACAGAGGAAATGGAAAATTCGACACGCATCCAACTAAGTCAGCTTTACAAAATATTTCCCGTGAGTGCCCAAGCACCACATGCATCGTTTCGGCAGCCCCCTGATGCCTTTGGCGTAGAAAGAACTGGGCCGCTGCTGGAGCCACTGCAGGACCTCTTTCTGTAGCGCATCGTCTGTCTGGATTCTTTTTTTCGTGTGCACTTTACTTAGGGTGATCACTGATGACATTTTAGGTAGGTAGAAAACGTTTATTTTAAGCCAAGAACTACGAATAGAAAGATTGTAGTACCCGATGCCGCCAGCACGCGCGCTCACGAGCAAAATACAAATAGCCGCTTACAAACTACCGCCGTAGCACTCAATGCCCAGCACTCGTGGCGACCGGAGACGCGCTTGCTCGGGAGCAGAAGAGAAACAAAAGCGTCAGGAGCAAAATGGTCAGTTGTCATCACCCAAAGCAGAGCGCGCATGAAGGCGATCCAAGCAACAGCCCAGCGTGTGCTGCTCCACAGGCCGGCACGGGCGTGTGCGTCGCCTGAGAAAGCGAGGAAAACACGCGCCATACGCTACGCACAAGCTTTCTAGATGGTACCTTCTAGAGGCTTTCTTTTAAAGATGTGTAGACCGTACAGCTAATAAAGAGCTTCTGTCACGTGAGCTGGGCGAAGAAGAGTCAGCTGCAAGGAAACCTTGAAGTTCCTGCCGAAGAACCGGGCTTCGTAATTGCAAGCTTTTAACATTTTCTTCCCTTTTAATGAAGTGGTCACGGTAGAGTCATTTAGTTCGGTCGAATTGCCATGGGCTTCTAAACCATCAATATTTTCCTCGTTCATGTCCTCATTTGTATGCATGCATGCGTACTGTGTTTTTACGGTTCTTACAGGGTTCAGTCTGATGTGTGGAACTGCGAAAGAAATTAATTTATAAACATTTATAAACCTCGTGCATCTTTTTTTTTTTTTATTCTTAAAAGTGCTTAAGTGCTTTAAGTCCATTACAGGTGAAACGTCTAATTAGGTTGTGTGACCTTCGGAAAGCAACTTTTTTTTAGGAATGATAAGAAAAATTCCCAAAAATAAACGGTAGAGTCATTGCAGATATCTCCCCTAAGGACCAAGGTAAAATGGGCACACATCACTTCAGTCACCCAAGACAACTCTGTAGAGGAATGATCAATCGTTGGATCCTCGCCGAAAAGGTAAAAAAGGTCGCAAGTTGCCAAGCGAAACGAAACTCGGAGCACGTCGCGACGCGCAGCAACGAAGTCGGGGCAGTCGCCATCCAGAGAGCGCCACCATCGGTTGATCATCAGCGCCAACGTGGGCACATGAGGCAACACTAAGACGGCTAAACTCGGCAGCGCCACCGGCGTACCCTTGCGAGATTACGTTATTACCAACTCCGAGCGTGTGTTGTCGCGCGCTACACTACCGACTGTTTTAAGAATTCATCAAATGTTCAATATATAATTGTGCATGTGTGTGTGTGTGGTTTTGTCGTTCTAGCATTAGGCAGTTTTAGTCGGTGCCTTCCTCGATAGGTAGAGGCAGCCCAAAACGGGAGCTACTGAACAAAATTGAACGTCCTAATATTGCAGTAAACCAAGGGCAGTTCTCTCTTTTTTTTTAAATTGTTTGAGCGCGCTTAAGGATAACAAACCGAAAACTTCGTCGAGCTTCCCTTCTCTACAAAAGCGGAACTATAAGCGCCCCCCTCCCTCTCCCCTTATCCCTCTTACCCGCCCTTTTTTTACAACCGCTGCAAAGAAATGTCGACACGAAAATGGTTGCCGCCGTCGAAGAAACCTGCGCCTGCGCGCCGATGGCCTTGGCTGTAGAGTTCCGGGTAGCGGAGGGGTTTAGTGGAGGGGGAAACACGAGCGAGTTTTAGTAGACCGTGTTTCCCCCTCCGCTAAGCCCTTCTGCTACCCGGAACTCTACAGCCAAGGCCATCGGCGCCCAGGCGCAGCGGCGGTTTCTCCGTAGAGGAGGGGGAAACACGGTCTACTAAAACTCCCTACGGTCTACTAAACGCGGGAACGGAATGAGCGGTGAGGTGCGCAGCAGCGCGAATGGTTTCGTAACCGCCGCGAGGCCGCTATCGCCTAACGTTCCACTGGTCGACCACTTCATATTCCCTTGAGGAAGAGGAGCAGATCGCTCGCCTGGAAAAGCCACCGCCGAGAACAGAAGATATAGTGCTCCGCTGCTCTTCCTTCTTCACCAAAGTAGAAAGGCTGAAAGTTTTGCCAAGTGAACGTTTTCTGGCCCAATTCTGGTGATCAGCTTGTTTCCAGTCCCCTCGTCGTCGTGTTGAAGACGATTATGGTGTCCGAGGAATGTTTTTTTTGTGCAAGCTGGCTGTAGTTTGGCCGGTGTCATAAGTAGTTGCTCGTCGCCAGCTGATGCTCGTTCTTGTGGATTGAATATACTCTTCATTTTTACATAGAACAGAAATAGACGCCACATGGATAACCTTTCCTCGTAGAGTAAGTACATTGTTTTAAATTATTTCTTGAGTAGAATGTTAGAACTGCATAGACACCGGTCGAAATAGAGCAAACATGTCGCGCGGGCAGCTACGCGATCACGCTAAAGGCGCAAACGGCAGTCCGTTCTGCAATCGGCGAAGCGGAGAAAGCGCTCAGTCCGGTTTTCGGTGACTACACCCAAACATCCACAAAACGTCGTTCGATCAAGATGTATTCGCAGAGCAGGCTCCCTGCTCTGCGAAGTGCGCAGCAGCGCACTTCGCAGTGAGAGTGTTAAAGGGGCCCTGAAAGGACTTTTTTACTTTTTTTTTAATTTGCACCGAACCTTAGCGTACTGAACGTACTAACTTAATGAAACTTTTCATTTCTCGAACTTCGCTTTATTTTAGAAGTTATAGCCTTATAGGCAAATTAAAATTACAAAAACAAGCAAAAAAATAACCTCCTTCATGACGTCCTTGGTTGCGTGAGTGGCCGGGAACTAGAGGAGGGGTAGTGAGCTCAGCGAGCGCTCAAAGGCTGCCGCGCTCCGTGTCTACGGCTCGAGAGGGCGCCACTAAAGCATGTTCTGGATACGCTGTATGATGCGGGAAGCCAGGGCGGCTCGCAATGCATTTGCTGCGCGATTAAACACTAATTCGGCATGACACTTCGTTGGCCACAAACGACAGGAAACACGAGGTAAAGATCAGTTCAGAACGGGAGCCACTTCGCGCTGCCATACCGCCAAAGGGCCAAACCGCAAGCCAAAGCTGCTCGCCGAAGGCCTTCGGAACGCTCGGAACCGGTCGGATCCTCGACTGTAGCGCCGGCGCGTACATCCGGGACCTTTCTACGCTCGCCATTCGTTGGTGCCTGATCCCACTACACGTTTCTAGTATGCGCCGCCTTTTCCACCGCTTCGTGGTGGTATGTCGACGGGTAATTTCGTGTTTTCGTACCTTATAAACTGCATTTGTTTTTTTTTTATCTAAAATACTGAACAAAAACTGCTTTTATAAATAATTGAAACGGCTCTCGTCACTCATATTTTGTATTTTGACTAAAAAAGCTTTTACCGGCTACGACCACTAGAGAGGCCAGGACTTAAAACGTCACGATGTCGTCACACATTGCGCTCTTTCGGCACCGCGGGTCGCCCCCGTAGGTGGAGGAGGTTTTAGCCTCGTTCCGTTAAAATATGACGCACTGATATTTAATTACTCTCTCCGTGCCCGCTGGCTTGCCCGAATGCCAAGAGACGTGGAAACCGAAAAAAAGGTAGACGCTTAAATATGATTGCAGGACCCCTTTAAAAAACTGATCTCACTCGTCATCGCATCGAATTTAAGGACAACGCCGTGCTTCAAGATTCAATAATTACTCTCTCCCAGCGGCGTACACTTTCCATTTTCCCAGAAGGGGGGGGGGGGGGGAGGGGGGGGGGCAGGCTGAAAAGTTCTCCGGGGGGGGGGGGGGGGGGGAATGCTTTTTTGCGCAATTTTTTTCACACCGGCAATTATCAGTAGTTTATTTTAGGGGGTACATTTTCCAGCGTGTGTATATCGCCATATGTTCGGCGCTGTGTGCGTTATTTTGTTTACATGCCACTACTAGAAGCTCGTTACATGGCACGTAAATAGCGTTTCGGTAAGGATCATGGCCTGGGGGGTGGGGCCTCTGCCCCCCCTTCCCGGATGTCATTAGGGGGGGGGGAGGGGGTCACGAGCCCCTGGGTTTATCAGAGTTTATTTTTATCAGATTGCCATTTCTTTTTAAAATTCGGAGTATGTTTCAATGCGTTCTTATAATTGAAAAAATTAAAAAAAAAAATGAAGTCTGGGAACCATCACCAATTGTTCTATAAGACAATGGGTCATGGTACCTTAGAGAACAAACCCGTTTTTTGACTAGCTTTACATATTTCAGAGGAAGCTTATATGGCATCTCCTCAGGGCCAGTGATCATATAAAGTTTATTTGTAAAACATCGCCTTTTTTTTTCTTTTTTTGTTTTGTTATTGAGACGTCGCAATTTTGAGTTTTCTCATGAATACGAATAGACGGAAAATTTACAGGAAGTTTATTTTTTATTTTTTTCGGGTTTATTCGTAAACACTGAACCCATACGAAAGATCGCGAGGCAAGTAAATTCTAAAGGAAAGAAAGACGGAGGTTTGTCGACTCTTATGTTTAAAGGGAAGCTACGGAGCTTCTTGGAAAAAATGAGTTAGAAGTGAATTCTAGTGTATTTTTACCCCGTGAACCCGAATACCCAAACCATTTGCTGCGTAAGTATTGTTAAACGCGAGAAAAACGCGAAAGACAGTCGCTGTCCGTGACGTCATCGACGGATCTTTTGGCTGCCCAAGGCTAGGGAGGCGGGGCTTCAGCCCTATTTTGAAATTGCTCTTGTGGCTCTCCGGCGCGTCGCATTGAAATATAATTTTGATATCTGTTATTCTAAAGGCCAAATGAACGCAATTCAAGCATTTTTCCTCAAATGGAGAAGTGCCCCATCTTCCCTTTAATTCCCGATCGACCTCGCAACTTTTAGCGACAGATCGTCGATACTTCTTAGAGCAATCTATGTATATATAGCCATACAAAATATAAAAGAATGTTTAGTATTTACAGGCAAAAATTTTGTGAACATTCCCAAACATGCCATTACAGCCCCAATCTTTCTTTTTTTTTTCTAAGTAGATATTTTGGAGTACGTCATATTCAAATTGATGCCACATACAGCCCGTGACGTTGTCTTGCAAACAAAGTATAATTCATCTATTGAGAAATAAACTATGAAAAATTATGAGTTTTCAAATATCGTACAAGCTCAGCACGCTGTGAATAATAACAGATCTCTATATACTTTATTTTATTGCTTCACATTCATTTCATGTATTCCTTTGAACACGTGAGGAGGAAATGTTGTTTCAAGTGCCAAGCTTCTAAAAGGGTAGAGCCAAGCCCGGATAACAGTTTGTTTGATCACCCGCATCCGATCCACATTCACGAACTCTTTTATCCGCACCTGAACCGCATTCGCATTGTTCTTACATTATTGCATCCACGTCCGATCCGCATCAGCATACATTGTACCCGCATCCAAACCGCAAAATTTGGAACCTCGTCCGACACCCAATCCGCGCATTCATGTTCGTCAGTAATTCAAGCATGGCTAAAAAAAACCTTCAGCCTTTCCACTCTCGTGAAGAAGGAAGACCAGCGGAGCTGTACTCGATACACTGTGTGCTTCTTCGGCGACATCTGTTTTTCGCGCTGTTTCCTACGATGAATTCCCCCCAACGCGCCCAACTATCCATTCTTCTATTATAGCTGGAAAGGTTGGCGCCATCTACGAGCGACGGCGGATACCATACTGGTTGTGTGCTTGCCGCCGTCGCCTATAGACGGCGGTAGCTGTCCAGGTAGGTTTGTGTCGACATGCCGGATACGATCCTGGGGAAGAAGAGCGTCAGGGCCGTTCGCTAATTTTTGAACAACGAACTCTTCGAGTCAAGGCTGGGTTGCACACTTGTGACTGGCGCCATTTAGACTTGGAACACTGGCATTTTCGTATATTTCCTGTTTATGTGGCGCATCATTCTTACTTCCTTGGCTTGAAAAGCTTTTGGCAATATCGTATCTTATAAACAAACTTATCTCGTAGATAATACGCACACTCGGCCGAAAACTTTTGCGGGACATGGGAGTGGCAGCCAAACTAAAGCACTGGATATAATGGATTCTACAAGTACCGCCATGGACTGATCGTGCCGCGCGCGTTCCGATTGGCCACAGCCGACGCGCCGCCATTTCTGGCTTAGAAAACATTGTAGGGTGATTTCAGATAAGATCGACCAAAGGGTGGCTGGTCGACATTTTTAAATGAACTGATGTTTTTATATGACATTGTCTAGTGTCTGGTATAAACGAATCCACACTTAGTTTTGACCAGAAAAAAAATTTGGAGACAAGAAAAATCGTAAGGCAGGGAGAGGTGGACAGTTGCAATAACGCGCACTGATGGAGGGGGCAAGTTTGAAAGTGAATAATTAAAACAATAAAATTAGGAGAATTTTAAAACTTTTTACAAACAAACTATGGGTACAACTTGCTTGTAATATAAAGTAATACTATTTATTAAAAATGTATTTAGTTTTCTAAAAATTGCCAAACATGCCTACTCGAACGACAAATGGCAAACTTTGGAAATCTGTATCTCATGAAATAATTTAATCATTATTACATAACTTGCAGACATTATTTTACTAATATATGGCTATTATTGAAAAAATAAATAAGGTACCTGAGTGACACAATAGTTACAATATATTCAGGCAAACATGGAAAAAAAATCAAACAAAGAAAAATTCCAATACGAATAAAAAAAAAACACCACCTTCGATTTTTTTTTTTAAATTTGGGTACCCTGTTATACTCTATTTCGGCATTCATTTCTATTAAAAACATGTTGCATCATTGCACTGTGAAAGAAGAAACAACTCCCCAAAGTAGGGTCCTTTTTCAAAGCCTACACTTAGCAGTGTCCTATACAAGAAGTGACTCTGAGTTCCAGTTTCATGAAACTTGCACAAATCTTTTATATACATTTATTCAGATGAGCTCATTGATAAAAAGAGCGATCGGTCACACAGTAAAAGGGAGGAGAAACTATATACAGCATTTTACATAAGCGTACAAAGTGGTATCATATTAGAGACTAATGATTTGAGAAAAGATGATGCAGTGCGAAGTTGTACCTTCCGGTATATTTTACATCTAGAGTAAAATAAATAACTTTACTTCCACACACAAAAACAAAGATATAATAGTAAGATATTTAGGTTGGCTGTGTATTTACGATTACAAACAATTTCAGGTGACGGATGCCATAGTGCCTAACTGGAGCAGCTTCGATGCTCTCGGTGTATGAATGAATCGTGGCAAGCCGATATATTTTATCCTGACTGGAAGGGAGCGCCGAAAGACAGGGACAAAAGAAGTAGGTAACGACGACGTGTCGTCGTTACCTACTTCTTTTGTCCCTGTCTTTCGGCGCTCCCTTCCAGTCATGAACAACCAACTAGCCCAACTTAACATTCTGTTATTTTATCCTGCTCGAGGATAACATTTTGGGATTTTTTTTTATAGTGATCAGATAAAAATTATTAGTAACCACCAACAAAAACAGTAGGTTAAATACCCCGTGAAGAAAAATGTGATAAATAAGATGTCCCTGCATTCAAAATGAGCAGTCCTTGGGAAATCAAATTCGGCACTTTACGCTAAGGTTTTCCTCGCTGTACCCATTTAATAAAGTTGCTTCCAAGCAGATCCGACTGTCCGTGCTACGTATACGTCACAGGTCCCTTCTGTTGATGACTTGCTGAGCCGCCAGGCGTGCCAAGACTGAATGCCAGGGAAGGCGCGCACCGTCAGCCACTCTTCTTTTTTTTGTTCACGATACCGAACAACCTCATTTTCGTCCAGATATACAAGATGCACGCCTTTCAGTTTCTTTGATAGAACGCTCACCATTGTCCTGGCCGTCTGAATTGCGCTTACTGAACGTTCTCTCAGGTTGTTCAGCGTGGCCTGGTGCTTCACGAGTCCGCCAACTCCGTCACATGCATTTTTCCCATGTCCAGATGCAGAAAATAACCACTGGGCTTGTGGGCAATCGTCCTTTGCGAATTGGTGAAGCTGGTAGCGATTCTTGAAATGACTGGCGGCACCGTCACTTACGTACGTCACTTACGAGTATACCGCAACGTTGTCTTCAACCCACTCCTTCACTTTTTCTAGAGCCAAGCAAGCGTGAGCGGCGTCGTGACACAGGTCCTCACTGATGATGGCAAAGCTGTTTGTAGATTTTCTTGTCGTCACTACACATGTAAATATCGAAACTTGTTTTTTTTTCCAGTGATATGCTTGCACTTCGTCAGGAAGCACGATGGTCCAGTTTTCAGCAAAGTCAAAATGAAAGACAATCATCCCGCGTTGCATGCACTGTTTTTCATCGTAGATCGCTTTACCTTGCGTTTGCCGGATATGGTTGTGAAGTACCCAACTTCCAACCGTCACTTGGATGAATTTAGGAAAGTCTCAGGTTCCAAAGTTTTTTTCACAAGGTCGCCGGACTCCCATGTTGCAAGCACAATCTCTTCATCCTCCGGGATATCAAGTTCCTGGAGTGTAAGAAACTGGCCTTTTGGGCAGTGATCACAGTCTCCTTGAAGGCACAGTTCTGTTGCTGGGTCGCACAGAAATGTCGAGTTCATTTCACCAGTGTTGAATGTTGAGCCTGTAACGTTCTCTAGAGCGGCAATACAAAGATAATAATTGGCGCAGCGCACACAAACGCACACTTCCTGGTGTGGAATACATTGGACCCATCTAGGGCGCAACGAATAAAATTTCGTTAGCCCAACGCCGGAATCGGGATGCTTGTCTTTGTATATACGGAAGGCCTCTCGTATTGAGAGTGTCATGAAGCGCTTTGGCACGAACGTTTTCTCTCCGTTGAGCATGACAGAGATGACGTCCTTCTGGTTGGGACTTTGGCGCGAACATTGTAGCTCGTCTTTCGTGAAGTACTCTAGGGCAGCAGACAGGTTCTCAGGGCTCACCTTGCACCTCTTGTAAGGATCCGGCTCATACCACACGCCATGCTTTTCCTTGAGTTTTCGGGATTTACTGATGAGGTACATTGAGGCCTGTGGAATCATCTTTTGAACCTCATTCTTCGTCAGTGTTGACGGCAGGAGTGTAAGCAGTTGACAACGTTCCCGGAGAAAGGTGGCGGTTTCAAAGGCCTGCCGAAAGTTGTCCACCCACTCAGTGCATGTGGAGCATGTTGGTTCGGACGACCCCGATGGTGCGTCCCTGTCGCACGCAATACGTACGTATATTCTTGACAGCAACCTGCTCCAGTTCTGTCTGCTTTCTCTTGACATAGGCAGGCCTGTCCCGACTTCCGACGACGCTTGGTTGTCTCAGCGGCGACACATCTGTAGGTAGTATGCTGCGATTTAGATCTTCAATTGCTTCTTCAGCTGGCACAAATATGTCAGGGCACTGCTCTGAGCTTCGCATCGAGATCTCCTTAGTGATGTGCATGAAGCAATGGTAGCACAGGTAGTCCGTCGCCCTCACTTTGGTGGAACAGTCAGGCGGAAGAATTTGCTTCAACGAGTTTAGGTCCAACTCGCCAACACTTCGAAAATTCCGCTGCTTTGGTATAGTCTTTTTGTGTTTGCAAAAGTAATCTGCACAAAACACTCGTTCGGAGCTCCAGGACGTCTTCATAATGTATACATAAATAATAGAAATGAAACCCCAACTGATGGCATATAATCGCCAAGTGAAAGAACTACTGGGTGCACAAGTGACAAGTCCGAGGCTGAGGAGCTCACTCACTGCAAACGTACATTTGAAAAGAGAGGTCACAACTGAGGCTGTCGGCAAAGCTTGATCCACGTCAAAGGAAGAAAGAGGGAAAGTCTCCAGACAAAAAATTGTGGTCAGCGGCCTTCGAAAAAGACTTTCCGGAATCGCACTGTCGTCCCTCCACGCGCTGATATGAAAGCACCCGAGCTTCTACCACGTGGTTCATGACACAGCCTGAGCCATGTCGGCGACCGGTTCGCGAGGGGTTGGCGGTGGGGTTACGTTGATGGTCACTCGGATTAGCCCTTGCTGTACTGAGCTACCGCCTGCAGTGCCTTATCGCCGGCTGGTGTCAACAACGAGAACACACACACCCTGTCTACACCAAAACTACAAGCGTTCACCGCACACGCGTCGCCGCCGCTTTTAAGGTTTTGTGAAATCGCTTTCTTTTGCCGCGGAGAACCGCCTTATCTTAACTACGCGCCTGAAATCCTTCCAGGCGGGCGTACACAATATCAAGCGTTTCGAGAAATGCCCGTGGAGTAGAACTATGGGAAAATTCGGAGCCCGCGATGTCGATATCGTCGCCGTTGTGTTAGTACGCCGTCGCGTACTGCAGTCCCCCGTTGGGGGAGGGGGGGGGGCGGTCTTACTACGATAACATGGCGACAGCGTTTACACTCTATGTATTTACGCGAGGCTCGAGTGTTTGAGGATAATGCTGCCGGTTGGTGTGCCCCTTTGTGCCTGATATTATCGCCCGTGACGCCAGCGAGTGAGATGGCGACAGGCATGACTGCTCAGTAAACAGGCGTCGGCGGCCATGCTTTGCTGGTTGAAGCGAACCCCCTTGTCCTTGACAGCGAGCGGGGAAATGCGAAAAAAAGATTGTATCGGCCGTTTTGCCAGAACTAGCGACGAGTGTCGTCTGCGGTTTCCGGCAACTATTTTGCCATAATCGTGAGCTTAGCGAGGAAATGATTTTTGCTAGCCACAGAACACTACCACGCAGAAAGGGAATGCTTGAACATGTTTTTGTTCTGGATATATATCAGGGATATATATGAGAAAGAGAGAGAGAGAGAGAGATGAAGGTAGAGCGGAAGAGGGAATAGCATATAGTGTCGCAGGAGAATAAAGTAAACAAAGTTCCTAGGGGCCGATGGCTGCATGATCTTTTCTCGGATCACTAGTCCGTAATATGATACCTCTTTGTACACAGTAGTTTCTCCTTAATTTAAGTGTGTGAACGATTTCTTTAGTTATCATTGGCCTCATCTGAATAAAAATATATAAAAGATGTGTGTTGGTTTCATGAAACTGGAACTCAGAGTCAGTTCTTGTATAAAACACTGCTAAGTGTAGGCTTTGAAAAAGGACCCTACTTTGGGGAGTTGTATCTTCTTTCTCAATAAAATGACGCAACATGTTTTTAATGGAAATGAATGCCGAAATAGAGTATAACAGGTTACCTAAAT